>NW_027397063.1:147020247-147243265 GCF_003265705.2 Callorhinus ursinus
CATTTGCAACGACGTGGATGGAACTGGAGGGTGTTATGCTGAGTGAAATAAGTCAATCAGAGAAAGACATGTATCATATGACCTCACTGATATGAGGAATTCTTAATCTCAGGAAACAAACTGAGGGTTGCTGGAGTGGGGGCAGGGTGGGAGGGATGGGGTGGCTGGGTGATAGACATTGGGGAGGGTATGTGCTATGGTGAGCGCTGTGAATTGTGCAAGACCGCTGAATCACAGATTTGTACTTCTGAAACAAATAATGCAAGGTATGTTAAGAAAAAAGAAAAAGAAGAAGATAGCAGGAGGGGAAGAATAAAGGGGAGTAAGTCAGAGGGGAAGATGAACCATGAGAGAGGATGGACTCTGAAAAACAAACTGGGGCTTCTAGAGGTGAGGAGGGTAGGGGGATGGGTTAGCCTGGTGATGGGTATTAAAGAGGGCACGTTCTGCGTGGAGCACTGGGTGTTATGCACAAACAATGAATCATGGAACACTACCTCAAAAACTAATGATGTAATATATGACGATTAACATAACAATAAAAAAAAGTCAAAAACCTTCCTAGGAGCCCAACACATCCTCTGATGCTGGGACGTGGTACCAGATGAATAGCTGGTTGTGGGTTTCTTCCTAATCAAGCTTTTAAATTAAATTCTCAGAGTTTAATCAGACCTTTCAATTAGGTAAAGAGATTTCTATGAGAAGAGATTCTTTTCCTGAAACAACAGTAACAATAACAAATACTGAATACTTAATCTTGCCAGGCACTGTAGTAAGCATGCCATGTGTATTTATTCATTTAATCCTCATAATAATTGTAGGTACTAAACTCATTCAAAGACAGAGAGTTTATCAATGGTGGAGCCAGGATTTGAACCCAGAGCCATTTCTTAACTACTGTGTCATACTGCCTAGTTGAGCTCACCTTTTCTTGTAAATAATTTTAATATTTTACCTAAGGATTTTGTTGATATACCTCCCCAAAATACATCAAAGTCTTTAAGTATAAAGTTGAAATTAATTCTTGAATAATTCCAACTGTATATTCACTGGGAAAACAACAAGCATGCGTGACTATATTTATTCATTAAACATTTCACAAGCAATCGCTTAATCACTTGAAAACAAAGAGTAAAAGTGACTCAGTGGACACTTCTCATTTGTTAAATATTTACTGCACGCCTGTCCTTGCCAGTACTTTAGGAGGCTCGGTCTGGTGGAAAAAGTGCATCAGTGTCCTACAGTTTTAGTAAATGCTAACAGTAACTTGCAGGAAGGGCTCTGGGATGTCCAAGTGTGAAATGGGATGACAGGGAAGGTACAAGGGAAGGGCTATTGTGAAGACTCTGATATTCAACCCAGGCATTTCTTCTGTAAGCCACGGAGATTCACGTTAAGGATCTTTCTCACGTTAAGAGGAGAAATATGATCAGAATTTTGTTTTGGAATAACCACTCCAGAAGTAGAGAGCATGGAGCAAATCACAGAAAGCATAAAGCCAGGAGGCTGAGAAGGACCTAGTCACCCTGGTGGCTGTGAAAGTCTAGGTGAGGACTGGGGAAGGTACATTTTAAATGAGGAAACTGTATGATGTATGAATTATATCTATAAAGTTGTTTTTTAAAAAAGTCTAGATGGGGGGCGCCTGGTGGCTCAGTTGTTTAAGCGTCTGCCTTCGGCTCAGGTCATGATCCCAGGGTCCTGGGATCAAGGCCTGCTTCTCTCTCTCCCTCTGCTATTCCCCCTGCTTGCGCTCATTCTCTCTGTCAAACAAATAAAATTTTAAAAGTTAAAAAAAAAAAAGTCTAGACGGGAAATGGTGAAAGCCTGAACTCAAGCCACACCAATGGTCAAAGGGAGGAGAGACTCAACAGATACTCCAAGTCAGAATCAGCAAGACTTGGTGAGATGATGGGTGGGAAGGAGGGCTCGACTGAGGTGTGGGAGCGAGAAGATCGGAAAGAGAAGAAAAATGGAGTCCTGTCACAGCATGGAGACATGAGATGGAGACTAACATATAATCGAGAAACTGCAGCACAAACAAAACCAATTCAGTGTTACATGGGGGGAACAGAGCTGGGAGAGAGGTATCTATGCGATGAGCTGCTAAAATATTAACCCAGTAACAATGGTGTCATTGTTCACTGTTTCCACTTTTTCACTTCCTCCTCCACATCAGACCTGGCGTCCATCACTTCTGCTGTACATTACCAACACCCTCATTTTACATCGGAGCAAACCACGGCACACAGGACGAAGAGGAAGAGCTGAGGTGCTAATTCATCTACCTCTGGCCTCTGACACCCCAAGCTACTTCCATGCTGCTACACCACCCACTTCACAAATAATGATGACAGTGACAATAAAGAGAAGGACAGCTTCACTCTGCCACTGCCAAGCCAGTTAGAAGTACAGTTCTCAGCTCTGAGCCTCTGCCAAATGCCCAGCTCTGTGTATGGAATTTCACATGCACAATCGTGTCTATATCTTGTCCCTTAAGAGTGCTAACAAGACCTGCATTTATCAAGCATCTGCACAAGGCCAGACCCATGTGATTAGGTCTCACACTTGTCATTTCTAGTCCTCAGAGCATCCCTGCATGAGCAGCTGCCCTGGTCTCAATCTGCAGTCAAGGAAACGGGCCTACAAGATGAAGGGACCGGCCCAGGGCCATGGTGCACTAAGGGGCAGGAGAGGGATAGAATCTCCACACTCTGAAGTACCCATATGTATTCATACACATAAATGTAAATATAAATCAACAGAGAGAGGGAGTAAAAGAGAGAGAGAGCATTCATGGCGGCAAAAGTTTCAAAATGAGTGAATCCTAATAAATACAGGAATTATCTGTATTATGCTTGCAGCTTTAAGTCTGAAACCATTTTTTAAAGATAGAAAAATAAGGGCATCTGGGTGGATCATTGGTTAAGCACCCAACTCTTGATTTCAGCTCATGTCATGATCTCAGGGTCCTGAGATGGAGCCCCACATTGGGCTCCCCGCTCAGGGTGGAGCCTGCTTCAGATTCTCTCTCTCTCTCCCTCTGCCCCTACCCCGCTCCTGCTCTATCTTTCTCTAAATAAATAAGTAAATAAGTAAATAAGTAAATAAATAAATAATAGAAAATAAACCCTGTGAGTCAGGGCATAAAAGAACCCAAAGGGCTCTATCCATTCTCAAATGACACCTTAGTCATTACAAGCAGATGAGAATCAATTCTGTTTCTAAGCAGCTCTAGGAAAAAAAAAATCACATAATTTCCTTTTTTTTTTTTTAAAGTAATTGCAATTAAGCGATATTTTTAAAAACTACCAATTAAACATGCATGGTGCAAATTGGCTTCGTGGGCACCAGGACCTGAACAGTAGAAATGCAGTATAACTTCTGGGGTGAATAGTTAATTCGCTTTCACCTGAGGAAAAAAGTAGCATTTAGTAGGCGAACTGTTCGCATTCAGAATGTATGACTGATGCATCTTACCAAGTTTAGAATTAAAAGAGAATTGTGAATGCATTTTTTTTTTTTAGATTTTATTTATTTATTTGAGAGAGAGAAAGAGAGAGTGAGCCAGCAAGCATACAAGCAAGAGCAGGGGCAGAGGGAGAGGGAGAAATAGACTTCCTGCTGAACAGGGAGCCCAATGCGGGGCTTGATTCCAGGGCTCTGGGAACATGACCTTAGCCGAAGGCAGCCGCTTAACCAACTGAGCCACCCAGACACCCCTGTGAATGCATTTAATTCTAAAATAAATGATTACCAAACATGTGATATTTAGATATTTAGAGATTTTAGGTCATTTCTATTTTTTTTTAAAGATTTTATTTATTCATTTGAGACACAGAGACACAGAGAGAGAGAGAGAGAGAGAGAGAGATAGCCTGAGCAGTGGAAGAGGCAGGAGCAGACTCCCCGCCGAGTCAGAAGCCCGCTGTGGGGCTCGATCCCAGGACCCCGGGACCATGACCCGAGCCGAAGGCAGACGCTTAACCATCTGAGCCACCCAGGCGCCCCTAGGTCATTTCTATTTTTTAGGAATTGGAGTTCTTGTGTGATTCCTCATTTAAAGTAGTGATCCTTTGCAAAAAACAAACAGTAGTGATCCTTTGTTTGAAATTACATCCAAGAAATAAATTAAATTTGCCTCAAAAGTGAGGGTAATGATTATTATTTAAAAGAACTTATTTGGATGTTGATTTAATCTTGTGGGCTGAGCTATAACACAGCCATTACCTGGCTATTTTTAACCTAGAAAATGGAATTTTCACATGGTTTCATACATTGGCAGGCTATTCTTTTGATCAGCCCATAAAAAATTTTTGTAACATTTTACCAATAAAAGTAGTGTTTAAGTGTCCCTAGTTTTTAAAGTAAACACTAGATGGCAGTAAATACACAAAAGTTGTGACATGTGACCTGGTGCTTACCAGCATACAGTACTGACCATTTTTGCCTTTAACTGAATTTTATGCTGCACTATGTCAAGCTTTAAAAAAAAAAAACAAAAAACTGAAGAATCAAAAATTAAATGAAAATTAAAGTTTCCTGGCTTGAAAAGTTTGAACCAGAAAAACTTCATCCACAATTTAAATTGTGAGAATACTCTCAACACCAGCTTTATAAGACTATTATATTTTCTAAGTCTCTTGTTTTGTTAACAAATTCTAATCACATAAATATATTTTAGATGTTACTTAATTTGGAGAAAATAACTAAAATAAGATCTCTTAAAATTGCTGTTTCCATCAAGATGCTAAAAATTTACACAAGAATTTACTTTATTTACGGCTTATTTATTAGGTTTTGAATTAGTGAAATTTCTACTCTTTTAGGGGCCATGAATGAATATATGCTGTTAATTTAATGTCCTACAGGCAAAACATTTTTTAAAACTCAATACTTAATACTGATACTTTACCTGGATTCTGGGAAAAAACACAAAATTAAATATAATTTTAAGATTTTACTTCCTTGTTTGAAAACACAACTACAGATTAAAAGGAAAAATCTTACACACAGAAACATGTTAATTTGACCCATGGATGGTTTTAGTGAACCTTCTATAACATTCTGAATTAGAATTTCAGGGTGACTTTACCAACTTGTATTGTAATAAACCAAAAAAAGCATACGTTCTAATTTCTATTAAACTTTCTACTTTTTGGATTCATTACAAGACCAGATGGCATTCAGCTCAGGTCTCAGCAACACTAAAATAAAACTAGCTAACTTACTAATTTTTTGGTTACTTCTAACACTTTCTCTGAGCTAGATTTTGTTCTAACACACAAAATTTTCAATTTAGAAAACAAAGCTGGGGTCCTTGCAATAGGAAGAAAGTAATAAAATAAAAACAAATAAATCTTCAAATATACTACTGTGGTAGAAAAGGAAGACTTATTTTAATACCAATCTGTGCCAATATAAACCGAGCTTGGTTTTTTTAAAAACCCAAGGGTTTTTAAAAAATCAGTAAGTAGCTTCAGTTACTACAAGCACATTAAAACAAACATACACCCGAATAGCCAAAACAATCTTTTACAGCCTTGAAAAAGAACAAAGTTGGGAGCCTCACTCTTCCTAATCTGAAAACTTACTACACAGCTACAGTAATAAAAGCAGTGAGGTAACTGGCATAAAGACAGGTGTATACTTACGACCAAATTCACCAAGTTGTACCGCTTTCTCTATGTTGATCACACATCAGTAAAGTGGTTTAAAAAAATACAGATATAGAGACCAATGGAACTGAATACAGAGTCCAGAAATAAGCCCTCACATATACAGTCAAATGATTTTCAACAAGGGTGCCAATACCATTCACTGGGGAAAGGAGAGTCTTTTCAACATGATGCTGGGAACACTGGGTATCCACATGCAAAAGAAGGAATATGGACACTTATATACAAAAATTAACTTAAAATGTATCAAAGACCTAAACTTAAGGCCTAAAACTATAAAACTCCTGGAAGAAAACATAGCGCAAAAGCTTCATGACATTAGATTTGGCAATGATTTCTTGGATATGACACCAAAAGCACAGGCAAAAAGGAAAAAGTAGAACAACTGGACTTCTGTGCATCAACAGGTAGTATCAACAGAGTAAAGCAGTAACCCACAGAATGAGAGAAAGTATCTACAAGTCATACATCTAATAAGGAATTGATATCCAGAATATATAAAAAACCCCTAAAAATCAACAACCAAAAAACAGCACAATTCAAAAATAGGCAAAGAACTTGAACAGATATCCAAAAAAGATACACAAATGGCCAAAAAGCACATGAAAAATGCTCAACATCACTGGTTATCATGGAAAACAAAACTATAATGAGATACTACTTTATACCCATTAGGGTAACTATTATTTAAAAAAAAAAACAAACAGAAAATAATAAGTGTTGACAAGGATGGAGAAATGGGAACACTTGTGCACTGCTGATGGGAATGTAAAACGGTGTAGCTACTATGGAAAATGGTATGGTATTTTCTCAAAAAATTCAACATAGAATTACCATACAATCCAGAAATTCTGTTTCTGGCTATATACTCAAAAGAAGTTAAACAGAGACTCAAAACAGATTATCTGTATACCCATGTTCACAGCAGCTTTATTCACAATAGCCAAATGCAGAAGCAACCCGAATGTCCATTGACTGATGAATGGATAAATAAAATGTGGTATATACATACAATGGAATACCATTTGGTCTTAAAAAGGAAGGAAAATTTGACACATGCTATAACACTGATGAGCCTTAAAGACCTTACGCTAAGGGAAATAACCTAGACACAAAAGGACAAATACTGGGTGATTCCGTTATATGAGATTCCTAGTGTAATCAAATTCATAGGAACAAAAGCAGAATGGTGGTTACCAGGGGCTGGAGAATGGGGGAGGGTAGTTAGTGTTTAACAGATAATAGTTAATGTCTTGAATAGTTAATGTCTTGAAGTGTACACTTAAAAGTGGTTGAGGGTAAATTTCATATTATGTGTTTTTTACCACAGTTAAAAATTTTTAAAGAGGTTACAATGGTAAATTTATGTTATGTTTACTTTATCACAATAAAAAAAATGAAAGGAGCAGTATACCTTTAGTTATCACCTCTTCACACCTCCTCATCCTTTGACTTAACTCTGGGTGATCTCAATATTAGTAATGATCTCTATATTAATAAATACTGATAACATTCTAATGAGTTATCTTGTTAAAAAAAAAAAAACAATACACACCAAAGAGATCACTTTTATCTTATAAGGATTTAATCTTGGTAACCAAAAGAAATACTTCTTGCCCAGAGGTGTAAGTCTAGCTGGTAATGAAACAGCCTAAAACATTGCTGGTATTCTGGCCTATGTGGATTAATTTTTTTTTTTAAAGATTTTATTTATTTGACAGAGAGAGACACAGCGACAGAGGGAACACAAGCAGGGGGTGTGGGAGAGGGAGAAGCAAGCTTCCCGCGGAGCAGAGAGCCCGATGCGGGGCTCGAACCCAGGACCCCAGGATCATGACCTGAGCTGAAGGCAGACGCTTAACAGACTGAGCCACCCAGGTGCCCCGTGGATTATTTTTAAGCTGAAAACTTTCTTCTACGTCATGACTGACTCTAAATCAGCCTGTGGCTGTGCTTTTGTCTCCCACCTTCAGGTTGCCAGGTAACCTTAACTTAGGAGTAGATTACACTCAGAATTCAGAGTGAGAAGTCTCTACTAGCAGGGAAGAAAATGCCTTTTAAACTGCTCTGGGAAATCAGGATTAATTCACATCCAAGCTTTCCCAAAATATGCCATAAGGAGGCCTCAGACTTCACCAAAGGAAGAAGATAAAGACAGCAAAGGGCCTCCTGTCTTTGGATGCTATTCATGATTCCCCTCCTCCATGTTACCACAGATCATTCACTTGGCATGCCATTTCTACCTCCTAGTTGCATCTCTAGTAGAAGTATTTAACCATGTCTGTTTATGGGGATGTGCATACGTGTGTGTGTGTGTGTGTATGTGTGTGTAAAATGTGCACATATTCTCAGCTACATTAA
The DNA here is from genome assembly GCF_003265705.2 of Callorhinus ursinus. Taxonomy (NCBI): domain Eukaryota; kingdom Metazoa; phylum Chordata; class Mammalia; order Carnivora; family Otariidae; genus Callorhinus; species Callorhinus ursinus. The sequence continues at coordinate 147,028,287 of NW_027397063.1, forward strand.
GAAGCAGAGTTCTTGAGGACAAAAATAAAAAGACAGTTTGTCTTTCCTTAGCACCAGATTCAGTGTCATATACATAGAAGTTCTCAATACTGAGTATAATTTAATTAAGGAATAAAAAAAATGAGCACTTGCCACTTTGTGTTCTATAAGTAGAACTTAGAAAATGTTATACACAAATATAGTCATATAATACTGAATATAAATTTATCAAAAAAGAACAATATCCATTTTTTCCTTTTTAAATAAAAAAAGAAATGCCCATTTCCCTAACAGCTTAATTTATTAATTCCACATTTGTGTCAACACTGAAATGCCTACCTACCATGTTTTAGTTACTATTCCAGCTTACTAGCAGTTTGATTTACTGGATAGGAAAGTCGACATCATCCCTGCTGTTCTGAAGCTGACAGTGCACAGGAGAAACAGACGTTACATAAATACGCCTACCAGTAAATGCAAGGCAATTAAGTGGGATAATCACCATGAGGAAAGCCAATCAAGGCTTCCTGAGAGACAAACAAGAGATCCAGCAGAGATGGAGGAATCAGAAAAGTCTGGGAGCCCTGTGACATCTGAGCTGAGACCTAAGGAATTAAAGTGTGCTATCTAGGCCCAAAGAAAGGACTTTGTAAGTGCAAAGTTCCTAAGCTAAAAAGGAGAAAAAAAAAAAAAAGGAATAAAAAAGTGAGGACTTCTACTTCTGGGAAGATGGAACAGAAGTACTTGCCACTACTCCTCCTGCTAAGTACAACTAAAAGCCATGGACATTATACATAAAATAAACATAAGAAAACTCTGAAGGGTAGAAAGAAGAAAGCAGACTCACCAGGGACCCCAGGACCCTAAGGAGCACATGGTGATGAGTTCCCAGGGATTCCTCTTTACCTGTATGTACCAAACTAAGGGCTGAGGAGGCAGAACCAGAAATGCCAATGGGCACAGACAAAAAACAAGCAAGAAAGCCTGCTCTCTAGCCAAAGGGCCAGCACAGGGGCAGCCAAGCAAGACCAAACTTTGAGACACTCTAACCAAACACCACAGAAATACTGTGGCCCCACCCCACGCAGCCAGCAAACCCCTGGAGGAGTGCCACCTGCAACAACACTCCCATAGGCCAGGCAATCTCCCAAATCAAGTGAGAAGAGCCAGGCCCTGGATATCTGATGTTAAGGCATCGCCAAGTACAAAAGAAAGCAGTAGCAATGGGAATATACAGAACACTGGACTGGCCAGAAATCTAGAGAAAGTGAAGGCAAAATCAAGAGGTGGGCAGTGAACACACCGAGCACAGGCTCACAGCAGAGCTCTGCTCAATTTGGGGGAAGGGATGGTTTTCAGGTTTTCCATTTCCTTGCGTCTCAAGACATACTCCTCTTGCTCTGGGTCCCACTTTACCAGGAAATCTTCTAAGAAACCAACTGTTACAGTCATTGGGAAAGATCTCCTTATGGTAAATTAATTGCCTGGCATTCTGGTCAGTCCTTTATGAGTCTCATTAGTTTTAAGTGTAAGTCAGTCCCTAAAGCCTAATTAACTCTGAATGTATTGGCAAAGTAAGGGCCATATCCTATATCAAGAAGGTATGCTATGAGCCTGGGCAGCTGGCCATCCCCTGTCTAAGATACCTGCTTTGATCTCTCACACAGGTGAGAAATCAGCCTTGCAAACAACTCTCCAAAATCCTATTCAACTCTCAAAATTCAAAACAGACCTACTTTTCTCTGCTAGAGCCATTCCCTTTCCCTCCTACTCACTGCTGTCTAAAATCCTTCTCCAAACGCATATTCTGCATATAGCATCTACCATGAACACAGATTCCTATTAAATACGCAGGAAGAGTAAATACAGCAAAGCACAATCTCTTCCTTCAGCCACTACTGGAAATGTACAAGTCCAGTTTCATTTCTAGTCAGCCCTCGGGCCTGAGGCCTTAGGACCGCTCTATAATCCTGCTAAATTCTGCTTTAATAACTTTCCACAACTGTTCTATTTTTTAAATATCTAAAAATGAAAGGTCAGAATCTTCCTGACAATAATAATCACTAGCAATAAAAAAATTCCTGCAAATTCTTCCCTTTCCAGTTGGTCAGTACTGAATTTTCAAAATGTCACAGTAAGCTACATTCAGAAACATGATAAAATGAAAACCTAAAAAGTACACAAACAGCCTACTTGTACTTTGTATGTGAAATTATGAGTCTTCCTGTTATACATTACATTTGGTGTTTTAGTTTCACAATGAATTCCACACCTGTTGCTAATGAGACTTAAACTGTTAATCAAAAAGCATTTCTTGGGGTTTATTTGCTTAATAAGAAAGTAGAAATGACAGATGCCTAGAAGAGACTAAAAAAATATTAAATCTACAGAAATCTATTTCAAATAGGATTTATCTACTCAGCATTAGACAGGTCAGTAGAACGGCTGGAAAGGCCACTTTCCCATCCGCACCATGGTGATTTTTTCATACCTGGGCAACAACTGGGAATGCACAGCCTCAAACCTCAGGTCTTTCCATTACCTGAACCAGGAAATGCATGTCGCCAAATTGCTAGTCATTGACAGTCGGGGACATCACTGCTTTAGGTTATCTCTGCTTTAACAGAGACATCTGATGTGGAGACTATTTAAAATAGGTTTAAATTTTCACTTACCTCCACTGCTACTACAATCAAAATGAGGTCCAATTTTGACTCTGGGAAGAGGGCGTTCACTTGTGGTGACATTCCAATGAGAGCACAGTTGGTGACCACAGATACGACACTCATTGTTTCAAAAGCCAACTAAAAGTGGGAAAAAATGTGAAATTAAAAACCACAATGACCTCTTCCATATTTCCTCATCCTTTTTTTGTATTATCCAAAATCAAAGGAAAAGCCTTTCCCTTGTTCTAAATATTCCAAGTACATTTTAAGCTTTTTCTCTATAATGCTGTGATTTTCTTTAGCTTAAAAAAAGCCACACTGTTACAAGGCATTTTAGATACTTTTGGCTTGAATAGCCAAAGCAGTATGTTCTACCTTCCCAACTGGAGGTGGCCAGGGACCTGAGAATTTGGAATACATCCTAGAGGAGTACGCTGTTAAGGTTACTCTACTCATATCTATAGGGAATCTAAAATGGGGCCACCAGAAAAAATGTTTCACTATGATTTCAAATAGAATTTATTTTGTGACTGCCCTACTTTGACACATCACACACCACATCTGGTTCAGCTATACCTGAGGCACCGTAACAGTGATCCTTTTCTAGTGGCATTTATTTGTGAGACTTTAGAAAAATACAGATGCCCCGCTGAGCTACTTAACAAACTGATCCAAGGTCCCATGAGGAGTCTCATGGAGCACAGTACTGAGAACTGACTGTGGAAATGTTGTGACCACTGCTTGGTAGCTCTTTCATTCCTTTAATGTGTAACACTTGACCACTACTTAATAACCACTGGGAGTGGGAGATACAGGCTTCCAGTTACAGAATGAAGATGTCATGGGGATGAAAGGCACAGTGTAGGGAATACAGTCAATGGTAACAGCATTGTATGGGGACAGATGGTAGCTAACTTGTGGGGAGCACAGCATAACATACAGACTTATCCAATCACTATGTTGCACACCTGAAACAAATGTAACACTATATGTCAACTGCATTTTAATTTAAAAAAATCAGAAAAATGTCCCACTAATTCTAAGGAATACAATTACTTTTAGAAATTAAAATTAAAAAAATTTTTTAAAGATTTTATTTATTTATTTGTCAGAGAGAGAGAGAGAGCACAAGCAGTGGGAGAGGCAGGCGGAAGGAGAAGCAGGCTCCCCACTAAGCAAGAAGCCCAGTGAGGGACTCCATCCCAGGACCCCAGGATCATGACCTGAGTCGAAGGCAGACACTTAACCAACTGAGCCACGCAGGAGCCCCAGAAATTAAAATTTTAAAAGAAGCAAAACGAAACATGATTAGATCCAAACTGAATAAATTTCTTGTCTCGTGGAGAATTTCTGCTATCTTTTATTTTAGGAACCCTTTGTGTAATCTAATTATTTTTCCATAGTTGTCTTTACAAAAAACCTACTCTGGACTTTGTTTACCTTCTTTTTAAGTAACTTAAATTTTTTATTTATTCATTTTTTAATAATTATATTCACATAGCTCAGAACCGAAACACTCTAAGTGAAGAGTCTCCTTGCCCTCATGTACCCCTTCCCCCCTTCTCACCAGTTCCTGTTCTCCCTACAAAATGATCACTATTATTATATTTCTTTTGTACCTTTCCACATACTTTATATACAAATATAAGCAAACTTGAATGTATATACCCTTTCTTACCCTTAATGTCCGGTGCCTTGCTTTTGTCACTTAAAATGTCCTGAAGAATATTCTACATCAGAACTCAAAGAATTCCCTCATTCTTTGTCACAACTGCTTAAATATTTTATTGCATAGATGTATCAGAATTTATTTTACTATTTCCTTATTGGTGGGCATTAGTTGCTATTACAAACAATGCTCCAATTAGTTTTCATGTAAATACATCATTTAACAAGTGTGGAATTAGGATAAATTCCTAAACATGGATTACCTGAGTCAAAGGTACCATGCATTCATAATTTTGATAAATATGCCAAGCTGCACTCCACAGGGTTGACCAGTTCACCCTCCTATCAGCAGCATATAAGAGTGCCTGTCTTCCTGCACTCTTAATACATTTATCATAAAACGTGTTTTTCAAATACAGCTATACTGAGTTATAATTTGTGTAATAAACTGCATCCATTGAAGGTATACACTTCATCAAGTTTTGACAGATGTATTTACCTGTGAAATCACTACCACAAACAAAATACAGAATATCTCCATTTCCCCCAAAAGATTCCTCATGATCCTTTGTAATCCATCCTTCTCTTCACACCTGGCCCCAAACAAACACTGATTTGCTTTTTGTCACTATAAATTAGTTTGTATACTCTAGAATGTCATATAATTGAAATCATATACGTATGATTCACATATTTTTTTGGTGAAGTACTCCTTCAAATCATTGTCCATGTTTTTATCGGCTGAAATGTCTTATTGAGTTATAAGAATTCCTAATCTGAATACAAGTCCTCTGGAAGACATCTGTATTATGAATATTTTCTCCCATTCTGTGTCCTGTTTTGTCTTCTTTGAACTTTAGAAGAGCAAACTTTTCCCCCCTATCTGGAGACCTAGTTATCTCAATGATATTAATGGACAATTGTTTCCCCTACTGAACTGAGATTTCACCTATACTGTATAATGCATTTCTGGACTTTTCATTCTGTTCCACTGGTGTGACTGTCTACTAATGCTCCAGTACCACACTACTTTAATAACTGAACTTATATAATAAGTATTAACATGTGGTAAATGTCCCTTTTCTTCTTTAGAGTTGTCTTGCTATTCTATTTCACTTACTTTTCCCTGAGAACTTGACAATAAAAAACTTTAGCTGGGATAGTGCCACATTTGTGAATTAATTTGTAGATTAATTAATTTGTAAATTTGTAAATTAAAGGAGAACTGATATATTACAAATACTGAGTCTTCCTTTATCAGTTAGCTATTACTACATAACCAACAACCCCAAACTCTGTGGCTTCAAACAGCCATTTATTTAACTCTGATTCTGTGGGTGGACAATCTAGGATATGCTCATCCCAGCAATTCTGGTCTCAGCTGACTTTGACTGGATTTGCTCATACACCTGAGGTCAGCTAGAGACCTCACTGGTAAACTGGAGACATTATTGGCCTTATTATGCTACTTAGAACCTCTAGTACTATGTTCAATCTAGTGACAGTGGGTTTCCTTGCATTGTTCCTAATCTTAGAAGGAAAGCATTCAGTCTTTCACCAATAAGTATGATGTTAGCTTTAGGTTTTTAAAAGAAAATAGGTGTTCCTTATCAGGTTGAAGAAATACCCCCATTTCTATTTTTCTGAGAGTTTTCAAAAATGAATGCTGGATTCTGTCAAATGCTTTAAATATACTGATTGATATAACCATGCAGACTATGAATATAGATTACACTGATTAATTTTCTAATATTGAACCAGGCTGGCATCCCTGAACTAAATCCTACTTGTCATGGTCTATACTTCTTTATATAGATTGCTGAATTATATTTGCTAATAGTTTATTAAGATGTTTTGTATATTTATTCACAAGGGATATTGGTTTGTTGTTTTCCTTTTTCGTACTCTGGTTTTCTATCACACTGATACCAGCTTCATAAAATGAATAGGGAAATATGCCCTCCTCCTCTGTTTCTGGAAGAAATTGTGTAAAATCGGTATTAATTCTTCTTTAAATGTTAGAATTTGCCAGTGAAATCATTTGGGCCATGGCATTTCTTTTTTGGAAATTTGTAATTACAAATTCAATTTCCTTACAGTTATGGAGCTACTCAAATGATCTATTTCATACTGGGCGAGTCATGGTAGTTTGTGTTTTGGAGGAATTGGTCCATTTTATCCAAGTTGTCAAATTTATATGTGTGGTGTTGCTCATAACATTACCTTTTATACTTCTGATATCTGAAGGGTCTATAGTGATACCTGTTGTTTCATTTTTATAATGGTTGTCTCTTCTTTCTCATTTTAGTCCTGCTAGAGGTTTATCAACTACACTGATCTTTCCAAAGAATCAACTCTTTATTTCATTAATCTTCTCTATTATTTTTCTGTTTTTCATTTCATCAATTTGTACTCTTATTTTTAGTTTCTTCTTTCTGCTTCTTTTGGGTTTCTTTTGTTCTTTGTTTCCAGTTTCCTGAGTAGGTGTTTAGATTACTGTTTCAAACATTTTCTTCTTTTCCAATATATGCATTTAGTGCTACAAATTTCCCTGTCACCACTGCTTTAGCTGTGTCTCACCAACTTTGATATGCTGCTGTCTTTTTGTTTTCAATGTCTTTTGAGTCCACTTGACACTTCTTTGACCCATGATTAAGAAATGTCATTTAGTCTTCAAGTGTTTAGAGATTGTCCTGTTATCTTTACATTATTGATCAGTTTGATTCCACTTCAGAGAACATACTATATATGATTTCAATTTTTAAAGTTTGTTTCCCCAGGATGGATGTTCTGTAAGCACTTGAATGTGTACTCTACTATTGTTGAGCAGACTGCTCTGTAACACGGATTAGATTCTGTTATCTGATGATGGTGGTGGTGTTGAGTTCTTCTATACCCTTGATGACTTTCTCTCTCTTGTTCTGTCAACTGTTGAGAGAGGAATGTTGAAGTCTCCAACTATCATAGTGGATTTATCTATTTCTCCTTTTAGTTCTATAAATTTTGGGTTCACATATTTTAAAACTTTGTTGTTCAGGGCATACACATTAAGATTGCTATGTCTTCTTGGTAATTTTACCCTTGTATCATCGTAAAATATTTCTCTCTAGTAATTTTCTTTGCTCGGAAGTCTATTTTATTATTAACATATTAACATATTAATTAGTATATTATTAATTATAATTATATATCATAATATATTAATATAACATTAATATAACCACTCTTGCTTTCTTCTAATATTTCCACACATGTTTTTTTTCTCCTTTTACCTTTACCCTGCTTATACCATTATGTTTGAACTCAATTTCTTACAGACAGCATATAGTTGGGTTATGTGTTTTAATCCACTCTACCACTATCTGTCTTTAACTGGTACCTTTAGACCTTTTACAGTTAATATAATTATTGATATTGATATTGACTTTAGTCTGCCATTTCTTTGTTTTCTATATTTTCATTTCTGTGTTTTATTTTTCATGCCTTACTGTGGGTTATTTGAACATCTTTTAGAACTATATTTTGATTTATCTGTTTCTGAGTGTATCTTTTATATAGCTTTTTAGTGGTTGCTCTAGGTATTATATTATATACACATATGATTATATATATATGCTTTATATATGTAATATATATTACATTCATTACACATTGTGTGTCTGTGTAGATCTTCCCTGACTTAGGAGGAGTTATGTCCCAAAAAACCCCCTGTAAGTTAAAAATATAAGACAAAAATGCATTTAATATACCTAACTTACTGAATTATCATAGCTTAGACTAGCTCACCTTAAACATGCTCAGAACACTTAGATTAGCCTGTGGCTCAGCAAAATCAACACAAAGCCTGTTTTATAATAAAGTGTTGAATATCTCATGTGATCTGTTGAACATTGTATTGAAAGTAAAAAACAGAAAGGTTGTGTGGATATAGACGGTTCTAAGTGTATGGACTGTTTACCCTTGGACTATGTGGCTAACTGGGAGCTGCAGCTTGCTGCCCAGCATCAGGAGAGAGGATTATACTGCATACCACTGGCTTGGGAAAAGATCTAAATTCAAAATTTGAGGTATGGCTTCTACTGAATATGTATTGCTTTCACACCGTTGTAAAGTCAAAAAATCGTAATTTGAAACATTGTAAGTTGGGGACAGTCTATTTATATATATTGTCTACTTGTGTCATCATTTATTAGAGTGATGTACAGAAACCTCACCACCCCTTACCATTCTGTATAGTATTTTCTTAATATTTTCTCTACATATATTTAGAATCATTAGATAGTATTATAATTTCTATTTCAATTGTCAAATATAACTTTAAAGACTCAAGACTGGGAAAGTCTAATATGTTTACTTGTATTTTTGCTTACTGTGGTTTTTCTTCCTACTGTTCCTAGGTCAGTTCTTTTATCATTTCCTTAAGTTTAAAGAACTTCTTTTAGCTATTCTTTTAGGACAGGTTTTCTGGCAACAAATTCTCTTAGTTTTCCTTTATCTGAGAGCGTTTTGATTTTCCCTTCATCCCCAAAGGATATTTTCTCTGAACAGGATTCTGTATTAACAGTACTTTTCTTTAAGCATTTGAACAATACTATGCCACTTTCCTCTGGCCTCCATGGTTTCTGGTGAGAAATTGGCTGTCATTCTAATTGTCTTCGCCTATAAGTAGATAGCATGTCATTTCTCTCTTGGAGCTTTCAAGTTTTTCTTTGTCTTTAGTTTTCCTATGTTTAATTACAATGTGTTTGGCATGGACTTTCTGGGGCTTATTCTGTTTTCAATTCACTCAGTTTCTTCAATCTGTAGTTTTAGTTCTCTTGCCAAATCAAAAGTTTTGGCCATTATTACTTCAATATTTTTTAGCCCCTCCTTTCTTCTTTCCTTCTGGGACACCGACAGCAGGAACATTAGATCTTTTGTTATAGTCACGCAGGTCTCAGAGGTTGTATTTACTTTGTCAATCTATTTTTTTCTCTGCTATTCAGACTGAATCATTTCTATTGCTCTATTTTCCAGTTTCTGCTCTTCCTCTACTCCTTCCATTCTACTACTGCTACTGCACTCATACACTGAGTTTTTTACTTATATTTTCCACTCCTAAAATATCTGCCTCTCTTTTATATCTTCTATTTCTTTGCTGAGATATTCTATTTTTCCATCTGTTTTAGGTGTATTCATTTTATCAAGCTTGCTTTAAAATCTTTGTCTGATATTTCTAACATCTGTCACCTTGATGGTGGCATCTACTGACTGCGTCACCTTTTTTTTTTCCCCTTTGGTATCATCCTGGTTCTTGGTATGATGATTTTTTAATAGAAGCCTGGACATTTCGGGTGTTATAAGATTCTATTTTTTATTTAAAACTTTTGTTTTAGTTGGTTCCTCTAACACCACTCCAGCAGGGAAAGAAGGGACAACATCTTGTTAGGTTGCCCATTTCGACACCACTGACCCCCAAGGTGGGGGATGGGATCCTAATTATTGCTGGACAGGGATCAGAGTTCTGGCTTCCTGCTAACCCCCACATTGAAACCTCTTGCTTGGAGGGGTACAAATGCCTCATGTGCATTCCCATGCGGCCTCTGCTATGCTGAGTGGTGGAGAAAGGTCTGACTCTCCATTACGCTTTATCTGAGATCATCCCAGCAGAAACTGGAAAAGGGAACCTCATTACTGCTGGGTGAGTGTGGAAGTCCAGGCTCCTCACATGATCTGCACTGACATTGCAGTGGGATAGCCTCATTATCACCCAGTGGGTGGAATCCCAGCTGGATACTTTACTAGAAAACTATCAGAATTTTACATCTCAATGGGGTCATAGAAATTATAATTTACCTCCCCCACCCCATCCCTAATTTTATTTTTATTTATTTTTTTAAAGATTTTATTCATTTATTCATGAGAGACAGAGGGAGAGAGAGAGGGAGAGAGAGAGAGAAGCAGAGGGAGAAGCAGGCTCCCAAGGAGCAGGGAGCCCGATGCGGGACTCGATCCCAGGAACCCGGGACCATGACCTGAGCTGAAGGCAGACACTTAACCATCTGAGCCACCCAGGCACCCCCATCCCTAATTTTAAAAACAAGGAAAGCAAGGTCCAGAAAAAGTTAATAACTGTCTGAAGTCACACAGCTAGTTTGTGGGAAAAAAAAAAAGGATAACATCCAGTTTTCCCAAATCTCTCCTTATCACTTTTATTTTTAATCATAAGGGCCCATTTTGCTATTTTTTTCCAAAGGAATAATTTTTTCTCATATAATTACCTGCCATACACCAATATTGGCTGAAGGTTCTGAGAATGGCCGTTTGAGGACTCTGCACATTTTTAAGGCATCTGAATTAACTTCAGTGAAGTTATTCAACACAGCAAAGGCAGCTGCTAATGGGTAAACGCAGGAGAAAAGGCTCACGTAACCAAACTGAAGGAATAATTCCAAGTAATCATCAAAGGTGCCCTGAAAATGTAAACCACGAGAAGAAAACAGGCATTGTTTTAATATAATTTAATAGGAACAACATCTTGCAATACTACCCAAGGCACTGGCCTCCAACCAAAAAAAAATCTCAGAATTCCTCCCAACTTCTTCTTCTCAACAACAGAATTTACATAAATTCAAAAGCAATTTTATATTTTAAGTCCCTGAAAGAATGAAAAAATGATTTAGCTACTCATTTCATTGTGCCAAATCACTGAATTATTACATAATAACAGCAAAGCTAAAGATGTTTGTTCTTGATCAACTGAAAAGAAATGATTCAACATCACTATTAGAAATCTTACATGACTGCCCCCTCACACCATGGGTACCCCAGGACCCCATTAAAAAACTGAAGGTGGTAATGATGTGGGAAACAAAGGCAAAAGAAAAATTATTAAATTTCCTCACTATTTACAGCTCATTGACAAGTCCTTGCAACAGGCAGAGTGACCTTCCTCTAGGAACTCAGCTGCCTCCATGTTAATATTTTGCAAAGGGCAAAAGGCAAAGTTAGACACAACCCCCATGATGCTGTAAGTCTACTTTAACATAAAAATTCCTTTGGAAACTTCCTTTATCTCAAATCCCCCCATCTCCACCAAGATACATGTTGGCAATCATCCTCCAAGCATATACATCTGAAGGGTCTCATGACCGAGGGTTTACTAAATAATAATAAATGACCTTTTCCCAACAATAGCTCGCCCCCTCAGGATCCTGGAAACCTTGTTTCCAAAATACCTGGGAGGCTTATGCCATCCCTAACCCCCTCCCAACTTGAAAGTACATAATGGGTCACTCCTCATGACCCCAGGAGCCGCTCTTTCTGCCCACGGGTCCTGTCCCCATGCTTTAATAAAACCACCTTTTTGCACCAAAGACATCTCAAGAATTCTTTCTTGGTCATTGGCTTAGAACCCTGTCTTTCCTTTATCAGTGATGCCAGTGAAAATGGCAGAGTAAGGACCTCCAGAAGTTTGCCCCTCCATGAAAATGGAGAAAAATGGCAAAATGTATCAGAACCAAATTTTCGGGTACTCTGGAAGTTAACCAAAGGCTTGTAGCAATTCTGGCTGCATACAGTCATGACAAACATCTCAATCTTCTGGCATTTTAACTTACTCTAGTCTCATCTCCTGCTCTCCAGCTCTGCAGCAACCTTGAAAAAAAAAACCCCCAAAACAGCATGCACTCCCAGGACCAGAGGGAGCAGAGTGGGGCTGGAGATCTTTGAAAGCCTCATTCCCAAAGGGAAACCATTATCCGACCTGGTTAGTGGTACCTTAGAAGAGCCTCCACTCGAAAGGCTCATCTTTATTCAATTTCATTGAGTCTCTTTCAGTGCTAAAGCCTTGTTATGGTATGTTAGCTGAATTTTTAAACATCAGTCTGCCTGAGGTAACAGGTAGCAGCTGGGGCAAACAAGAGACTAGCTAGGGAGCTCAAAGGGCAAGCTGAGGAATGAGACAACCCACAGGGGGTTTGAAAAGCTCCAACATTTTTCTGGAAATCTAAAAGGACAGGCACATGCATAGGATCATGCATAATCTCAGAAGAGATCTGAGAAGGCTCTAAGATCTCACCTCTGCATAAGCAGAAAGTGAATGCTAAGGCAGAATTTTAAACTTCCTGGTTTAGTGTTGAAGGCATGCCCCACCACAAAAACAGAGACCTAACAGACATCTGATGAAGGATAGAAGCAAAAAAATGTTCACCTTTAGCCCAGTAAGCTGACCTATGGCCTGCATAATTTTGATAAGGATCAAATTAAGTGCTGGTTGCTACATTCTTAAAGCGTCTCATGTCTGCCTGTATATCTCACTGATAGTTAATACTGAACTGAATGATAAGCACTAGAGAAATCTCGCAAAAGTAGTGTTACAAGTAGAAATTTGAAGAAACATTCATGATCTAATACTCCCTACATGTCCCCCCGCCTTGAGCATTAAGCATATAACCACCAGATTCATAAAGCAAAAGTGTAAATCTTTCTGCCTGAAGGTCCTGTCCCTATGGACAGAAAGCACCTTTTTGAACCAAAAATGTCTCAAGAATTCTTTCTTGACTGTTCACTTGCAGCCCCACATCAACATTTACATAACACGGAACCCAACAACAGAATACTCATTCTTCTCCAGTGCACATGAAACATTCTTCAGGTTAGATAAGATGTTAGATCATAAGACGATTCTCAACAAATCTAAAAGACTTAAAAAATCATACAAAATATCTTCTCTGACCACAATGGAATGAAAGTGGAAATCAATAACAGAAGGAAATTTGGGAAATTCACATATTTTATGGATATTAAGCAACATACTCCTAAGAAACCAGAGTCAAAGAAGAAATCACAAGAAAAATTAGAGAATACCTTGAGATGAATGAAAATTAAGATACAATATATCAAAACTTATAGGATGCTGTGAAAACAGTGCTCAGAGGGAAGTTCATGGGTATAAATGCCTTCGTTTAAAAAAAAAAAAGGCAGATCTCAAAACAACTAAAATTTTCACCTTAAGAATCTAGTAAAAGAATAGTAAACTAAATCTAAAGCAAGCAAAAAGAAATAAAACACAACAAAGTTTTATAGATATATATGATAATTTATATAATATACATTTTATTTTTTTAAGATTGTATTTATTTGTCAGAGAGAGAGAGTGAGAGAGAGAGAGCACAAACAGGGGGAGTGTCAGGCAGAGGGAGGAGCAGGCTCCTCACTGAACAAGGAGCCCGATGTGGGGCTCGATCCCAGGACCCTGGGATCATGACCTGAGCCTAAGGCAGATGCTTAATCAACTGAGCCACCCAGGCATCCCTAAATATGTATTTTTATATAATTATATATAGTCATCTCAATAGATACAGGAAAAAAAACAAAATCTGATACCCTTTCATGATAAAAACACTCAACAAATGAGTAATAGTAGAGAATTTCCTCAAACTGATAAATAGCATCTATGAATCACCATGGCTAACATCATACTTAATGGTGAAAAATTGAAAGCTTCCCACCTAAGATCAGGCACAAAACAAGAATGTCCGCTCTTAACTCTTCAGTACTGTCCTTCGGGTTCTAACCAGAACAATAAGGCAAAGAAAGAAAGAAAGAAGAGCCATCCAGAACAAGACAAGAATGTCTGCTCTTAACTCTTCTATTCAACACTGTCCTTCGGGTTCTAACCAGAACAATACGGCAATGAAAGAAATAAGAGCCATCCAGAACAAGAAAAGAAGTAAAACTATTTCTATTTGCAGAGGACATAATATTATATATAAAAAACCCCTAAAGAAACCCCCCCCAAGAGACTATCAGGTCTAATAATAAGCAATCTAATGATAAACTTCAGTAAGGTTGCAGGATATAAGATGAACATACAAAAATCAATGGTATTTCTATAAACCAGCAATGAACAATCTCAAAATGAAATTTAAAAATTCATTTACAATAGTATCAAAAAGAATAAAACAGTAATAGATTTAACAGAATGTAATATTTGTACACTGAAAACCACAAAGCATTGCTGAAAGAAATTAAGGACCTAAATAAATGGAAAGATATTCCATGTTTACAAATTAGAAAAAATGGAAATACTCCCCAAATTGATGTATAGATTCAATGCAATCCCAATCAAACTTCCAACTACATTTTTAAAAGAAATGGACAAGCTAATCCTAAAATCATAAGGAATTGCAAGGGGCCCAGAATAGCCAAAACAACCTTTAAAAAGAACAAAGTTAGAAAAATCACATTTCCTGATTTGAAAACCTACTACTAAGCTACAGTATAGTACTGGCATAAGGATAGACATGTAGAGGAATAGCACTGAGAGTCCAGAAACAAATCCATGTATCTATAGTCTTATAATTTTCAAAAAATGTGTGAAGACCATTAAATGAAGAAAAAAATGATTTTTTAAAACAAATGCTGCTAGGACAGCTGGATATCCACATGCAAAAGAATGAATCTGGACTCCTTCCTCATACTACCTACAGAAATTAATTCAAAATGGATCAGACCTAAATGTAAAAGCTAAGTCTATAAAATTCTTACAAGAAAATATAGGAGTAAATCTTCCTGCGTTTAGGTAAGGCAATGTTTCTTAGAGATGACACCAAAAGAACAAGCAACAAAAAAGAGAGAAATCTGACTCCATCAAAATTAAAAGCTTTTGTGCATCAAAGGACACTCAAGAAAATAAAAAGCTAACCCACAGAATGGGAGGATATATTTGCAAATCATATAGCTGGTAAGAAATTTATATTCAGGGGCATCTAGGTGGCTCAGCTGGTTAAGCAACCAACTCTTGATTTCAGCTCAGGTCACGATCTCAGGGTGGTGAGACTGAGCCCTGCATCAGGCTTTGTGCTAGGTATGGAGCCTGCTTAAGATACTCTCTCTCCCACTCTCTCTCTGCTCTTCCTTCTACCCCTCTCACACTCTCTCTAAAAAAAAAAAAAAATGAACTCTTGCAATGAAATAATAAAAAGACAGATAATCCAATGAAAAATGGGCAAAGAGTATGAATATGTATTTCCCCAAAGACGAGACACGATGGTCAAAAAGCACATGAAAAGACAATCAGTATCTTTAGGCATTAAGAAAATGCAAATCAAACCCACAGTGAAATACCATTTCACACGTATTAGGTGTGGCTATCATTAAAGAGGGGGAAGGGTGCCTGGTGCCTCAGTTGGTTAAGTGTCCAACTCTTGGTCTCGCTCAAGTCATGATCTCATGGTCGTGAGATCAAGCCCCACGTCCAGCTCCATGCTCAACGTGGAGTCTGCTTGAGATTCTCTCTCTCTCCCTCTGGCCCTCCCCCCCACTTATGCATATGTTCTCTCTCTCAAATGAGTAAATCTTAAAAAAAAAAAGAAAGTTATTTAAAAAGGGGGAAAAAGGCAAAACACAACAAGTGTTGATAGAGATGTAGAAAAAAATGAGACTGGTAAGGATGGAAAATGGTACCACTGCCTTTGAAAACAGTCTGGCAGTTCCTCAGAAAGTGAGACATAGATATGATCTAGCCTATGGTAATGTATGTTCATAAGAAACATATGTTCATACAAAAGCTTGCACACAAATGTTCATACCAGCATTATTTCTAACAGCCAAAAAGTGGAAACAATGCAAATGTCTATCAACTGATGACTGAATATACAAAATGTACTATCTCCATACAATGGAATATTATTCAACCATGAAAGGGAATGAAGTACAGATACATGCTATTTCATGGATGAACCCTGAAATTGTAACGCTTAGTGAAAGAAGCCAGACACAAAGGTCCATTTACATGACATGCACACAATAGGCAAATCCACAGAGACAGAATGTAGACCGGTGGTTGCCAGAGACTGGGTTAGGGGCTGATTGCTTAATGGGTCTGGGGTTTCCATCAGGCCTGACAAAACATTCTGGAATTAGTGGTGATTGTTGTAAAACCTTGTGAATTCACTAAAAATCATTACATTGTACTGATTCAAAATGGTGAATTTTACGGTATGTGAATTATATCCCAATTTTTAAAAAAAAGTAAAGAAGAAAAGGCTGATTTTAACAAGGAACCTCCTGAGAGTCACTCCAGCAGAAGCAGCATATATACCAAAGAGGCCAAAGAAAGAAATCCACAGCAGAAAGTGGGGAAACCATAGAATCAGGAAGAAATCGCTCTCAAACTATGTTTAAAAACCTTACTAATATGTTTTAAAAGGTTTGGTCTAAAGGAAGAAAGGGGCAACAATCATTATATGCCCTCAACTTGGTGGGGCAGAAACATAAACGTAAGTATGAGGTAAGTTATTTAGTTATTTAACAATGGGACAAAGGAGCCATCACTGAAGTAGGATGCCTAGGCGTTGGTGACTCTCACTTGTCACTTGAGTGACATCACAACTCTACAGGACCCAGTGACATGCTACTCAAACTCCTCACTCCTCACTAGAGGCCTGCTGTTCACAATGCACGTTTATTCTGACCCAGAGAAGCTAAGCAGTGCTCTACGCCAGGCAGTGAGTGAGTGACATACCTAGCTCTCATGATGCCTCAGGCCAGGCTTGCCCACTTCCAGCATCCTCAGACCTCCTCATGACCATCCAAGTGCACAGGCTGCAGCAACTCCAGCTTAATAAAAATACTTGTCACAGTAGTTTAAAGCAATATTAAGTATTAATATTCTATACTATATAGAATATAATATATATTGCTTTAAACTACCGTGATAAGTATTTTTATATGAGTATATTCTATATTATATTCTACATATTATAAAATACAAATATACAAATATATATACTATAGATACTATATATACACATAAATACTATACATGCTTTATTATATATAGACTATATTAGTATATGCATTATATAAATTATATAAATTACTTATAAATATATAAATTTATTTGATAATTTACATATAAATTATATATTATATGAATATATAATTATATATTTATATTTATATAATATATACTATTAAATATTTTATATATATTCTATATTATATAGAATAATTCTAAAATGAATTATTATATTATTATTATGGTATCTCAGAGTCCATCTTTCACCAAGACAGGATATTAGGCTCAACAGCTGAGCTTAGTGTAGGTCAGATTCCACTTCTAGTCAGTTTCTTTTCTTGTTTTGTATTTCACTAAAACAGAAAATACCCAAACGTAAGTACTGGGAATGGTAAAAAGTGCTTCTTTCAGATGCTCTGGGTATGTGGGTGAAGCATGAACCCAGGGACTCTGAGTTAGTCTCTGGCTATTTTCAAGGCTCACATCTGCCTCTGAAGCTGGGGGTGGGGTGGGGGTGGGGGGTGGTATTAGCACTCAGCTGGAGATTCAGAGGTGAGTAGTTTCTAAACCACTCTTTGGTTGCACAGTATTTCCTTATGCTGTGTTGCAGCATATAGATGAGGTTTTAAAATATACCCAGTGATATAGCATTGATTCATTTCTCTGAAAAGTGTAGAAATCAAGAGTTAGGAAAGAGTGAAAATCTTAGCTATTAAGCCATTTTTACCACAATTCAGTCTTAAGAAATCCTGACAGCCTACATCTGGTTTTCAAAACTGCTCTGTTTCAGTTCCAACAATACAAGGTTGGGCCTCTGCAGAGATGTACAGACAAATTCTCCTGGATGTGCCACTAGGCAGCCTCCAGAAGGCATGCCCAAGTCTTCCTGGCATTTTTAGCATACAACACCCAGGGAGTCCCTACCCCACCCAGCAGCACACTGTGCATTCTGTTTCTATCTCACATAGGAGTGAGTGTAGTATGCACATGTTAACACATTATCGGTACTTTTACACTTCTGAGCACTTTTGAGCCAGTAAATTTAGCAAAGCAGGGACATACTCCAACAGCAAGAAGGAAAAAAAATGCAAATTCGACAAAGTAAATAATTGCATACTAAAACAGAAATACATTAACCAAGACACACTCTACCCTATTAGCTGCAAGTTAGCAAGGACCAACTAAGACAAACTTACAAAATTTTAAGAACAAAGCAGTCATTAAGAATACTTTCTGTGAAATTGTAACTAATTTTACATATCTATTTACTAAATGAATGAAAAAACGTTTCAGGTTTCAGGTGATCCATCCCACTGGCTCCTCAAATCAGCCCTGGAGAAACACCATGTCTGGGAGTTCCCTATGCTGAGTGTTGGACAAGGAAAGAAAGTATACTGAGGGCAACAAGCAGCACACAGACATCAAAGGCTGGCCATTCTTCTCCTAAAACTGTTCTTCATTCCATATTATATTGAATGCCTGCTAAGAGTTACCATGATAAATAACATGGGGACCCTGCCCTCAGCGATCGAGAAAGGAAAATTATTAAGTGGCACAAAATCCTAAATAAAATACTGACATATTCAACATGACAATGTGTATTTAAAAATACTGAACAAGTGGAGTTGATCATTTAAATGTACACATGGTGTTCCATTAGGAAATTTATTATTGTAAATGAAAATATTAAATAATGAAAGGACTTTATTTAATATGATAATCTCAAAAGAAGCAATAAATGAAGAATTTGATAAAATTTAACATCCTTCACAATACAAATTCTTAGTAAATAAGGAAAAAAAATTTTAAATTGATAAAAAGTTACCTACCAAAAACATGTGACAAACATGATACTCAATGATGAGAAGACCAAAAAAAAAAAAAAAAAAATCAGGAACAAGAGAAAGATTCCAGTTGTAACTACTTCTGTCCAAGTTATATTGAACATATTAGTGAGCCCAGCAGATAATAACTATCAAGATGAAGGAAGAAAGAAAACAGCCTTTATTTATAGCTGAAATATCTGTCTACATAGAAAATCCAAGAAAGTGGATTGGAAATAATGGGAGGATTCAGCAAGATTGCTGGATAAAACATACAGAAATCAACAGCATTCCCAGGTACTAGCAACAACCAATTAAAAACTATTTTTAAAGGGGTACCAGTTATAGGAAACAGGAAAGTCTCAAAGTATCTACCAACAGATAACTTATTCATTACAAAGTGAAAAACTGCCTCTATAATCTGCCTATCACCAGGTCAATCAAGGAATCAAACAAGGCAGCCCCACACAGGGGGCAACCTGACATCATGCCCCCTGATAGGGTATAATGATGGTACCTTTCGGTAATTGTTAAGCTTGAATCTTATGAGGAAACCAGGGGACCAACTTGGCTGCACCAAAACCAATGCCTTGAAAAACAAAAAGGCCGGGCGGTTATTCTAGATTTGCAGTTTTCAAGCTTTTTGGTCTCTGAAGCCCTAAACTCTTAAAAATGAGGACACCAAAGGCCTTTTGTTTGTAGGAGTTCTACCTACACTGGTCAGATTCCACTTCTACTCAGTTTCTTTTCTTGTTTTGTATTTGATATTTACCATATTTGAAATTAAAACTCAAGACTGTAAAAAAAATATTTCTTATTGATTCATTTAAATAAAAACATTAATCAATAAAATACTGCTTGAAAAGTAATTACATTTTCTAAGACAAAAACAGTGTAGAGAGTAACACTCGTTTATGTTTTTAGCAAATTTCTTACTGTCTAGCTTACTAGAAGGCAGCTCATTTACTGTGTGGCAATATGCTGCTCTAATTGGAGTATTCATCATGAAAATTCATACTCATGCAGCTATGCAGTTGGACGTGAACTGGCAGTTCACAGGAGAGGGGCAGTATGCAGACTGAGGCGCTACATGGCCTTAGCCCTGTGGCTGGTGCAGCAGGGTCAGAAGACCCTAGCGGACTACGCCTAGTGGGGACAATTATGGAGGTTTTCTTTTTCCTTACTTTTTACTCTGTCCTGAATTATCTAAGTTTCCTATAGTGCATAACAAGTATTACTTTTATACTGTTTTTTTGTGTTTCAGCCAGATTGTTTTTTTTTTCCCAAAACTCGGTAATATTATTTTAGATTCATATAGAGCAGTCAGGATGAGCTTTACAGAAAACACAATTCTAAGTTCACTGACTTCAGGGAGGGGAAAAATACACCACGAGGGAAGGATCAGTGCATAGGTAACAATCTAGATCAAATGTGACCGAAAAGCATGTCCCCTCTCCCAGTACATGGAGAGAGTTGAAAGAGCAAATATTGGGTTGTCACTCCAGTGGAGAGAGTAGAGGCGGACATACAGGTTAGGAGGGCGAAATGCATCAGATCACACAGGGTCATGCAACCAAGTCAAGGAGAAGCAGCGCTAACCCAGCGTTCACTCACAGACCCAGGACCTGCAAGAGAAACTAGTGCACTATTTCCTTTACTTCACATCAGAGAGCCTGTGCTCAATGACAGAAAGACTCAACTGGAAGAGCAAAGTCTTGAATCTTGATCCTGATTTACTTGCCAAGTGATTCACAACATAGAGCTTCATTTGTCTTTTATTAACACGGGAAAAGCAATTTTTATCTTACCTTCCTTCATAAAGGTATTATCAGATGTCATCAAGTGCCAAAAAGGTGAGGTCTAAGATTCTGGCAGTGCCACTTTATTAGCAAACAGTTCTTAGGTGACTTAAAATTGCTAGGGCGAGGGGCATATTGCTTGAATTACTGTATACCATTCACTGAGCCAGGGGAAAAGAAGAAGAAACTGGTCTAGAGAAGAGTGTGAATTTGGTTTGGAGCACTTCAGGGGATGATATTGTTTGCCCAAATAATTCAGAGAAAAAGAAGAGATGAAAGTAGATTCTAACTGATTACAGGAAGAGAAGTAGGGAAGTAAAGATGATAATATGGAGAATTATTTCAAGAAACTGTGAGGGGCAGGAAAGATAGGACACGAAGAGCAGAAGATGTGAGGGTTTGCTTGGTTTGGGGCAGGAGGGCTGCTGACAGGTGGGGTAGGGCAAAGGGGAAGTGGGAGATGGGGGAGCTCCAGGTGGGCACTGGGAAAGAGGCCTCTAAAAATGAGAGGGGATGCACAGGGGATGGAATAAAGAGCTTGGGGGAAAGACTGCTGGTTGGCTTCCATAAAAGAGTGAAGGATGAAAAATAAATACAGCCAGAAATACCACTCCCCAGAACAGGCAAGGAAAGGATTCAGACAGTGTGAATTAGACGGAGTTTTTAGGCCACAGTAAGCTAGCCCTCAACCAATTCAGGCAAGATGGCACCACACTGTGCAAATGTGTTCCTTTAAGTCTTCCTGCGTGCGTATATGTATGTGTGTTGTGTGTGCTCATGTGCACACATGCACCTGTGTTTTCTCTGACACTTCACATATAAATATAAATCGTGTTACTGGTCAAGTGTGCTATAAATTCATACTTTGAATCACATTCTCCCCCAAAGACAGCAGTGACAGAAAATGCTAGTGCATACATGTATATTTTCAAGAGAGGCATATCACCACTCAAAAACTAGAAAAACAGCTGCATAGGTGAGAAATGGAACAAAATGCAAGGTGGTAAGCAGGAACCTGGCCAAGAAAGGTAGCCATATCTGCATCCATGGAGCAGGGGATTAAGGCACCCCACTCCAGCACAGCATAACTGGGGCCAGGCTGTTTGCACAAAACCAGGAGCTAGGACAGCGGAACACTGTCCCTGAAAGGGGGCTGAAAAAAGCCACAGTTGCCGCTCTGGAAGTATAGCTTGGGCCAACAGCATGCTACTTTACTGGCTCTCCAAAATCCCTGAGGTCATCACCAGGTGGGAGCTCTGGGCTACAAACACCTGGTTCTGGACTAAGGACTTAGCAGCTCAGGGGACAGTTGTGAAAATAAGGGAGGGAAGAGTGAGCAGAGAGAGAACATACTCCTCCTCGAGATGAAGGTACCAACTAAAACTCGTACACATATGAGAAAAGGGGGCACATAAGCCAAGAAACTCAAACGACGATTCATCAAGATGGAAGACAAGACAAGAGAGTTTACCAGTAAGGGACCCTCACTGATGAGCCACTGCAGCATCTATTTCCCTCAGAAGGGTCCCACGCCGAGAAGGAAGGTGCAGGATAAACAGTGACCTGGGGCGGACGGGACCCTGATAGCCCTTGCCCACGAACACATGGTCAGGTTTGGGAGCTGTTACGAGTGACCACAGAGCCCGCAGATCCCTGGTGAACTCAGACCATTTGTATTCACCATGCCAGTAAGTAATTTAAACTAGAAATGACTCTGCCGACTGGCGCTCCAGTTCAGCAGCGGGCTTCAGGGTCCTCCAGGCGCCGGCAGGGCCCCGAGCCAGCAGGTGCTGCCCCTCCGCAGCCTTCCCATCCCTTCCTGGCTCCAGCATCTTTGCAGCAACAGCCGCCTCAAGCCTCTGCAGAGCAGCGACAAAACTGGCCAAGCTCCCCCTCTGCTGCTGACTTCAGATGTAAGGCAGCAACACTTCAATGCCCAGTTCCACCTTTTTTTAAGCTTTAATGTAGCTCTTGGTGAGGACGCTGGCTGGCAGGAACAACACTTACAAAGTAGCCACATCTGAGACAGTGAACCTAGACACATTTGTTACGCTCCGTGCATGACTGTTACTCCCTTTGAGTCAATGGTTAATTCAGCAATATTCAAACTTACCAAGTAGGTTCCCATTTCTTTCTCCAGGACAACTTGTTCATATAATGTAGCATCGATGTCCGCTTTTAACGCCTGCACCTTCCTCTTCACCTGCACATGGTGCTTCTTTTGGAGCCAGTAAGGAAGAAAAGATTCCATAATTTGGTTAAGGATCTGGGAGGTAATGAGGAGAGTGGCCAAGCTCTAAAAAGAAGCACACAAATGGAATCTGACAATGTAGCTTAATAAGATCATGGTATATGTATAATCATATAGTAAATAAAATGGAACCTTCAACAAATAGTATACTATTAATAAAAACTAGTATTGGAAAAGCTAGGTGCTAGAATAATATTTCCAATTTATTGTTTTTTCACAGTTAAGACATATTAAAATACAAAAAAGTTGCGATATAAATAAGATTATAATAAGAAATCAATTACGAGTTGGCAGGGGAACAATTTTACTTAAAATTGTGTTTTTTTGTCATCTCATCCTTGCTACAACATAATAATCTACATGATATTGCCAACTTTGAAAAAAAAGCAGTTTGGCCAAACTTAAAAAAAAGTATAAAACGAATATATCCTCCCTCATTGGAGAAAACTTAGAAAAGAGAAAAAGCCACCCATAATTCCACAAGCATGATGGAACCACTCCTGACATCGTAGGATATTTCTTTCCAGTCACATGTGAAAATACAAGTGGCCCATGGACTGTTGTTGACTTTATTATTCCCATCTTTCACTACTATAAATGCTGCTCCCTGGATACCTGTGTACATGAATCTTTGCTCTATCTCTGATGATTTACTACGTAGGGATGGATTAAGGTTCTTGGCAAAGCTGCCCAAGTAGTTTCCAGAAATGCTGTGTCAATTTCTACTTACCCCAGGCAGACAGAAGTGTTTGTATCACATACCACCTTTTCTGGTATTAAAATTATATTATTTAAAAAGTCCTCCCCATCCTCATCCCTCATCTCCTGTTAAAAAAGGAGACTCTCTAAGGTACTAGAAATGAGAAGTCATACCTTACTAATACACTAATGGCAGGACAGAAGACAGTATGTACATTTAACTTATCAATTACAAAATGTACTAATTTGAACTTTAAATTTTCCAAAAAAAGTAGCAATATATGTAGTATTGTTAAGAAACACAGCATTTGATTTCACTTTTATGCAAGCTGTTAGAACCATAACTACAAAATCTTTCTCTGATTATACAATTTCCTGAAAAATGATCCCAAGCCTAGGCTTTTGATTTTTTTTTTTTACTAACGATCACAGTATATTAAAACCAAGAAGGAACAGCCCTTACTGATAGCTGGCTCAATTATAAAAAAGATAATTTAGATAGCAATAATCTGTACTCAATTTATCATTCACTGGCATTTGTGATCCAAGAATGGCAATACACCAAAGTAAACGTCAGACTTCTGAAACACTGCAGAAAAGACACAGCATTGCATAGGATCTGCTGGTCTCTAAAGTTTAACAACTTATTCAAAGTGAAATGTATTTAAAGTCCTATCAATCATCCCTCACTCTGGGACACACACAAACTTCAATTAAGGAATACGCGTTCTTTATTAGAATTGCTTTTACGAGCTTTGAGATGAACGATTTATTTTTCACTACTATATGATTAATTTTACAAGTTGGTTAGCTTCAACTAATTTTTCAGTTGAGCATGATATACAGTACAATGGCTGTTTTTTTATTTAGAGTTGGCTTAGAAATATACAAAATGTAAGACTTCATTTGTAAAAATAATAATGTGAAGACAATTACATTCCCTGAATATAGGAAAGTACCTCTAAAACCTGTAACCTTCTGCTATTCACTCACCTGACGCAACAGCTTCATATCCCTCAAGACAAAGGCAATGTAAAAAAGCGAGGCAAAGCAATTCAGAAAGTTGAACTGTCAAAAAAAGAGAGCAAGATTTCACACTGCTTTACAGTACTTCATCAAAATTGGAAATATAGCATTAAAACTGTAATGAGGGGACTTCCAGTCCTGACAAGATGCCATAGACTTGTTTCTCCCTATTCCTCCTCACTAAGCACGTCCACAAACTCTGGAAAGAACACAAGGGGCGAGCAAAGGAGTTCTCTGGGACCTGCCTCGAGCCTGGAGGACCAACGGCTTTGGGACTCCAGAACAGTGCCAGCGCATCTCCACTACACTCCAACACAAGGCCCAGGCTTTCCCACCCCCAAACAGCACCCCAGATAGCCAGTGGGGGGGCCCACCCCCTGTCCATTTGAAGAGTCATGCAGACCTGGCAAGGGGCATCTCTCTGGAGTCCTCACTAGCAGTGCTTCGCTCCCTGCAAGGCCTGGCACTCCCCTGTGCCGCGGGGAGATACCAGGACAGCCAGACAGCCCCGGCATTCGGAATATCAGTGATCTCACAGTGATTTGAAGCATGATGCCTTCAAAGACTTTTTAGTATGTATGGCTGCTTGCACCTTTTCTAATGTCCAAACTGCTAAAACTGTTGAATTTTTATTACATACTTATGAAAAATTTTCTATTTCCTTACCACTCTTGCCTCTATAAGTTTACCTTCTTCCAGAAACCTAAACACCTTCCTATCAGTAGTTTCTAATCTGTTAAGGCCTGAAAAACTAGATCAATAAGCTTCTTAGAATGACTTCTGTAGCTGGAACAAAAACTCGTTTTTCTGGAATCCTTTCCTGGGAGTAAGGTACAGGGGCTGTGCTCCAGTTGAGAGTTCAGAGGATTCTTTCTGCACCTTTCTTGATCCTCAGTTATGTTACCAATGGCTGAGATAACCTCCTGATAAATGAGGGGCTTCCAAGCTGGTATTTATTATTTTTAATAATGATGGAAACAGGCATAATGTGTGAGCTTTTACACAAACAGCAAGCAGGTTACACTATGCCTTCTCTCCATTTCTTTCCTCCTACCCACTAAAACATGCTGGAAACCTCTTGGACTTTGGAAATTTCTTTCACAAAATTAGTCCATCTAATGGTACATCTTTCAAAAAATGTAATGGTCCATCACTGAACTGAATTGGAAGAATTGTTGAAGAGTGAAACAAAGAAGTCACCAAAAGGAAAAGAACAGAAACATGTCTGTAACATGGTTAATTAGCTTTTTAAATTACTAGAGATTGGCTAAACCACTAATTTCTATACTTGGAAGTCTTACAACACACACATAGGTAATAAGACTACTGAACGTATATGTAAACACACTTAATCAATCTTTGCCTGCCTATACAAAATATATTAACTATCTGATATCTTAAATTAGAAGCCAGCCTTCCTATTTATACTCCTAAGTATTAACTAGTATACGTAAGTTTCAAAATTCAAATGGATTTGTATATAAAAACTCTACTCACCACTAAAACTTTCAGAATTAGATGATTCTGGTAGGCAGATTCCAATCTGTGGTTCTCTAAAATATTGAAAAGGAGAGGAAATTTCTCTTAGATAAGCACGCAGTAGGGGAGGCCATTGTGGAGTAAAGGCAGATGAGCTGAGGCAGAGATGTCAGGCACCAGAGCCTCAGTGAGTGAACATGCCAGACTGTCATAGCTGTTAAATGACTATTAAAAATAACATAAACATCTTTATGGTCCATGAAGTTAAAATATAGACTTCTTCCTAGGGAATAACATCGCATATTTACTTGTCTGAGTGAATAAATAGAGAATGGCCTGTCAAGACAATTTTTTTAAGATTTTATTTCTTTATTTGAGAGAGAGAGACAGATAGTGACAGAGATAGCAAGAGAGAGCACAAGTGGGGAGGAGAGGGAGAAGCAGGCTCCCGCCGAGCAGGGAGCCTGACATGGGGCTCGATCCCAGGACCCTGGGATCATGACCTGAGCCGAAGGCAGACGCTTAACTGACTGAGCCACCCAGGCGCCCCAAGACCATTTTTAAACTATATCCATTCCCCTTTGGCACAGATAAATACAAGAGTACCCACTCTACTAAGGCCAGTGGCAATCCTTGGTGCTCTAAACCATTAGATAATTGTTTCTCAGACACTAGACATAGTTCACTTGGCCAAAGTATCTGAAGATAATTCAATCTACTTTACCCCCAACAAAAAATACAAAATTATAGTATTGGGATCACAGGTTTTAGACACAGAGAGGTCTGGATCAGCCTGGCTCTACAATTTGCCTGAACATTGCTAACTCTCAGGGTCTTTATCCCTAAAACGGTGAGATAACTTCTATTTCATGGTGTGCTGAGGAGGTGAAAATGAGATACCACAGACAGAGAGTTAGCAGGGCACCTGGGATGCAGTGACTAACATTCGTCTATGACGGCCACAATAACCGGGAGGTGAGAGCATCAGAACCCACAAAGCTGATGAACTCCTCCTTACGTCTCTATAGTGAGCCCCAGCAACATCTTGCTTTGCAAAGCTGCAGTTATAGGAATCCTACAATCCAAGCAACATTTCCTATAGGCAAATAAGACATAAATGCAAGCATCACGTCTTACCCCATGAAGTTAGAAACTCGGCAGCGTATCGATAGAGGCGGTTCATGATCTCAATCACAATGGCATAGATGATGCTGGGCACATACAACAGGACACTGGTCCACTCGGATCCACTGCTCTCATGTAGACTCAAGGCCCAGGCCTCCATGTCAAAGTAAATCATCATGACATACAGGGAGAAATAGAGACAGAGGCATACAAAGGGCAGAGAGACCAGGTAAATGCGCAACTGCCTCTTGTAGCTGGAGTAGAGAGGTTCCTCCCTACCAGTGACAAGATTGATACCCAGGACCCCATGGAATCCTGGCCGGGGCTCCTCAAACTGTCTCTTCATGACAAGTGTCCCCCACCTGTAGGTCATATTGGCACAGCCACGCTTCCACACTTCCAGGATCACTGTGGACCAGATCAGGTTGAAGGAGGCGAAGATCACATACTTGTCATAGTCTTCCCACACAAACAAATAGTAAGGTAACCCAATGACTGCCATAGGGATTAAGGCAACAGTGAAATATTCCAAAAATCCAAAGTAAAGAGCGATTGTTTCCCCAAAGTAGTCACGAATACGGTCTACAACGAAAGGGAAAAAAAAGACCTTAAGTAGAGACTACCAAAGACTTTCACCATTTCAAGTAAGCTTATTTATTTTTGTAGTTAAGTGCGGATCATTTAATACCCTCATTTCCCAATCAGTGTGCAATAGTAAATCCATCTTCCATGCAGTACAAAGACCCCACTTGCCTGGAGAGCGAGCCCAATACTTGCCCCAGCTTAGAGCCCAGGCCGGGGCTGCTCTGAAAGGCACCCGGGGTCTGTTTCCTCTTTACTTCCTTATCTGATGGATGCCCTCTTCCCAAAGAAATACTCAGCTTGGGGCTTGTCCCAAATCTCTACGATCCTAGCTTAAACTCAGCCATAGCCAATGAGCCATTTTAATTTGTGGGTTTAATTTATATTCCCTGCCTTTCTCTCACTTTAATATCATAGTTATAGATGTTCTTTTCACAGAAGACTCCCCATCCACAGTATCTGCTCCCGCTATCCAAAAATGTAAATTTTCATCAATGTGCCATGGCAAATGATTCAATACACTGGAGAAAAGCTATTCAAAAGTACAAAACAATATTCTACACATTAACTTCTAGAACAGCCATGGGACACATTTATCTCTATACCTTCCTATAAGAACTGGGCAAAAGAAGGGACAAGCAACATCACTGTTAAATATTCTATGAACTTGGCAGGAGCTAACCCAAAAGGGGTCTCAAAACACTACATTCTTTGCCAGCTGCATCTACCTGGGTGAGTGCCTGGGTTGTAAAAGCATCCTGCACTGGGATCAGGGTGCGATGCAGGGGCTGGGGAGGTCCAATAATGGGGTTATTATTTCTTGGTTAATTATATGCAGTTAAAACTTCAAGAAAATGTGTCAGATCGTCTGTGCAGATGGGTCAGAGTAAACTGGTATAAGCTATTTTCCCCTATCCTTATTCTTCTAACTAACCTACGGACATGCTAAAATAGTTGGTATGATCAGGTCACCTCAAATCTGAATCAGGTCAAAGGATATCCAAACAATGAAAAAAAAAACAGTGCTCAGGGTTCTGGGCTCCAAATCACATGACATCCCTCTTTTGATCTTAAGGGGAAGGTCAAGATTCACCTGTGCCCCAGCTGCTATCACCAGTCCCAGCACCCCCCAAAGCCTCACACCCTCTACCACAACCATGCTCAGCCTTCACCATCAACTCACTTTTCCCCTCACTTTCTAAGCAGCTACTGGATACTGTCACCTACAAGTGCTAGGGGCAATACTTAAATTTACTGCACCTAAATGCCACACAAAGTGAAAAAAATGTCAATAAGTGTAACACAAAACTACTAGTGTATTTACCTCGAACTATTAAAAACAAGCTTTTCCTTTCAAAGGATACAAGAAAAAATTCTAATGCAATTTCAAATTTTCATTTTAAAAACAAATTTTTATTTACTGTTACAATATTATAGTAGCTGTTTTTAGGAATGGAAATTAGAAATAAAATTATTTTAGAGGGATTCCTTTAAACAAAGTCAAAAGAGAAATGCCCTTGAAAGAAATATGGATAGCAACGCTTATGGTAAAATCTAACAGCTTAATAATCCTTATGCTTAGAGAAACATAACTAAGCCAAAAATCTGAATACCCACACTGATGTCAGTTTGCATACAGTAATGCTCAACACATACCAAATAAATTAATGGGTACTCTCATAACTGTATTCAGAGAAAAGGGATAGATTCAGTAATATGCACCAAGATCCTTACAAACTACCTCAAAAGATGTTTAGGCCTGTTAGTCTGCCCCTAAAAATGAGCACAGCTTGGTCCACTCAAATTATTAGCTCTAAAGAAAGAGAAATTTTCAAATACAGGATATTCACAGTCAAATGAAATTCTCCTAAAATCTGTCCTACACCAACGCGGACATGTACTTATGAAGGCCACCCTGAACAGCCTGTGCTGTTGGTGAAATTTAATGAAAGCCTGTCATTCGGCCCATAAGAAATGCTATTAGAAATAAAATAAATTACTAAGTAGGTCATGTAAACCATCTTATCCAACCCCAATTTTTGCCCATGCAGCTGGTGAGCCTTGCCCAGCAGAGCATTAAACATCTACCCGAGATGGTGAGAAAGCACCACTGCTGAATCAGGACGCCTCGTTAGCACTCCTCGTTCTCTATGAGAACAGGTATTGACATGTACCTAAGGGCTGATACTTCAAAGCCAACCGGGTGTACCAGCTGTCCTCCAGCTTCTTTAGGGCTTCATTATCATGCAGTGGGAACACCTGAATCACGATGCCAGAGGTAAGCAATCTTCTCACTGTGGAGGGAAAATGTGCCAAACTAGATAAAAGGGATTTGAGATCACTCATCACTGTGACACACTTCAAATGCTGGGGAGACAGCCCAGGAAGGAAGGGGTGCTACACAAGGAGCAGTGGTATACTGCCCACTCTAAAGGGATATATTCTTTTGTTCTTCACGTGTAAATATCTTGACTATTTTCTTTAACTATGAAAGCAATACAAGTTTATGTAAAATTTTAAACCATACTGAAATGTACAAATTAGAATTGGAGAGATCCTCCCACAAAAAATAACCACTGTAAACAGCAATTTTGTGTAAAACCAAACTTTAAAACAAACATCCATAAATATATATTATAAAAATAAAAGTCAGATCATTCTATACACATGGTTTTGTAATCTTTTCTCATGTAGTAGTGTATAACAAATGTTTTTTAATGCCAATGCCTATAAACATGAAATGTCCTTTTTAACAGTATCATAATATTCCCTTGTATGAAGTGCTATAATTTAATCTTCTATTGAAAAATACTTGTTTCCTGCCCCCCACTTTTTTGCCATTATATATGTTAAAATTAAGGGTGCCTGGGTGGCTCAGTCAGTTAAGCATTCCACTCTTGGTTTCAGCTCAGGTTATGATCTCAGGGTCCTGGGATTGAGCCCGACATCAGGCTCCACGCTCAGCAGGGAGACTGCGGGAGAGTCTCTCCTTCTGTCCCTCCCCCTGTCGTGCTCTCTCTCTTAAATAAATCTTAATACATACATAAACAAATAAATAAATGTTAAAATTCTTATACACATATCTTTTCCCACCTGTCCACTATTTCCTCAAACTCACTTAGAAGTAGAATTGCTAGGTCCAAGAGCATATGTATTTTAAATGTGAACACCTATTATAAAACTGCCCCTAGAAAGACTTTACCAATCTGTCCTCCCACTACAGTGAAAGTAAGAAGACAGTGTTCAGTTCCTTTCATTCTTGATGATATTGAATATTTGCAGAATCATTTTCATCTTTTCTAATCTGATAACAAAGGCTTACGTTTATAAACAGCAAATATCAAAATTAAATAAGATCAGACTTTCAGCAGTCAGCTGACTGGTATG
Organism: Callorhinus ursinus; assembly: GCF_003265705.2. Taxonomy (NCBI): domain Eukaryota; kingdom Metazoa; phylum Chordata; class Mammalia; order Carnivora; family Otariidae; genus Callorhinus; species Callorhinus ursinus. Next base: position 147,059,555 of record NW_027397063.1, read on the forward strand.
ATTTTATCACTCATGCACATATTTGAAAGAGACAAATGAATTTAACCAAAGACAATATCCCCTGGTAAGTGTAAGTGAAAACAGGGCATTCTCTCATCCATAATTTAGAGTGACTCACTGGGCGGGTGGGTTTTCAGGTCCTATTAACAGGAAGTGTGTTCAGCAGACATGGGGAGCTCCAATGCAGTGCTCTGTGCCATATGTGGGGAGATGGACTACTTTCCACACAAGTTTCTAGTAGAGTCTCTAAAGAATATAGCTGCTTATAAGATGGAATTTGCATAAAGAGGAGCTGGAGATGCTGTTTTCATCCACTGATAAGCTTTGAGCTCTTCAAGGTTTATCAGCTCACCTCTTCCAAGGGCTGCCTCCCTTATCTCCTATTTACCTTATCACCAAAGACAAGTGATGAGCGTATTAAGCAACAGGCCCTTCAGGAGGATGATAAACGAATGTCTGCAGCATCGAAGAAAAGTATGTTTTAAGTTTTCCATGTAGAAATACTGTATGTAACAAAGAGAGATAGTATTCTCAAGACAGAGGCCTTATCATAAAACCTTCAGAGTAATTTAAAAGTAAAGCAGGGGCACCTGGGTGGCTCAGTCAGTTGTGTCTGACAGATTTCAGTTCAGGTCATGATCTCAGTGTTGTGAGATCGAGCCCCAGGTGGGGCTCCATGCTCAGGAGGGAGTCTGCTGAAGATTCTCCCTCTTCCTCTGCCCCTCCCCCTGCTCTCGTGCTCTCTCTCTCTAAAAATAAATAAATCTTTTTTAAAAAGTCTTGAAAACCTAGGGATGTGATGAAATCCTTAATGATTAAAAAAGGCATACACTCAAAATATCATTGATTAGGGGAAAAAGGTACATGGTTATACTAGCCACTGATGCTGTCAAATCCATTATTTAATGTTTTTTTATTCTGAAGTGTTTCAGTGGGTTTTTCTTCAGCTCACATGAGTGAAAGTCGGTCACCCACAACTGTTCTGATTCCTATCTCTTATTTGAAGATGTACAGCTGTACTTTATTCTTTCTTCCATTACTATCCTTTTCAATTACTGTGTCAAGTTATTCAACTTTGAACTGAAAACATCTACATTATTTTAGTATTTCTAAGTTCTTTTTAAAAAACTGACTCCATTCCACTATAGATGACTTTCTAGGCAGGCATAAAAACCAGCTACTTCTAAAAATAGGACCGTGGACTGAAGGACTCAGAATATAAAGCCTCAAGTCCTAAATTACCAGGCTTCTCTTCACCATCAATGCCAAAAGCATGGTTCCAATTTCAGCTTCTAAAAATAGAGGTTTTTCTTTTAATCCTTTAACTTTCTCTTGTCAGCTAAGAATGTAATTAAAATGACCCTTACCTTCAAAGGAATGTATGATGCTGTGCAGGCCTATTTAAAGAAAGAAACAACTGCTTCCCAGGAGGATCAAGATGGCAGATTGGAGCTCACCTCTCCTCAGACACACCAAGGCTACAACTACATATAGAACAACTCTTCCACAGCTAGAAAGAAAAAGTCACATCGAGAAGCAGAGGAGGGGCAGAGAAGCGGTCTGATCGGGACCCACACCCCCAGCATGGCAGTGGAAGGGATATCACATGCAGGGAGGTCTTGCCTGTGGAGTGAGGGGTTCAAGACCCACATGGGGCAATCTTGCCATGGGGACCTGCACCAGGAAGATGGGTCCCAAAATGTTTGGCTTTGAAAATCAGCAGGGCTTAATCCAAACACAGCCAGAGGGCTATAAGAAAACAAGACTCCACTCTTAAAAGACCCATCCACATACTCACTCTAAGACCTAGTGCAGAGGCAGCAGTTTGAAAAGTGCCTGGGCCATACATAAAGGAGATTGACTGACTAATTTTGGGGCATGTGCCAGAGCTGCAGGGAACTGCAGGAACTTTCTCCAGGAAGGGAAGCATGGGCAGATGCCATTTTTCTCACCCTACCTAGCTGGCCTAGTACTGGTAAGAAAGAGTTCTGACACTCTCTATCTACCTTACTAGCACTGCTAGCCCCACCCTGGTATTCCCCTGCAGACCTGCCCGCTCAACTCTCCCCACCCTGGAAGGCAGCCCCCAAAGTAGCTCCCACCCCAGCACAACCCCCAGGCCATCTCTGCCTTAACTGGTGCTCCCCCAAAGGGGCTCCCATCCACCATGAGCCCACAACAGTTGTGGCTCACCCAAAATAGGAGGGAACACACAAAGGACACCCCTGGTGCTGATTCTGGTGACCAGTAGGGGACTGCACTTCTGGGCCCCACAGTACACCTTCTACAGAAGGCCACTCCTTTAAGACCAGGAGATGTAGCTGATCTACCTAAAACACACAAACACAAAGAGGCAAGATGAGAAGACAGAGGAATATGTTCCAAATGAAAGAACAAGACAAAACCTCAGAAAAAGAATTAAATGAAAAAGAGACAAGCAATCTTCCTGATAAAGAGTTCCAAGTAATGGTCATGAAGATGCTCACCAAACTCAGGTGAAGAATTAATCAACACAGCAAGAATTTCAAGAAAGAAAGAAATAATATAAAATAAGAACCAATCAGAGCCAAAGAATATAATAACTGAATTGAAAAATATACTAGAGGGAATCAACAGCAGATTAGAGGATGCAGAATAATGGATCAGCAATCTGTAAAACAGGGTAATAGAAATGACCCTAGATGAATGGTAAAAAGAAAAAAGAATTTCAAAAACTGAGAATAGTTGGGGCACCTCAGGTCATGATCCCAGGGTCCTGGGATCAAGCCCACATCAGGCTTTCTGCTCAGCAGGGAGCCTGCTTCTCCCTCTCTCTCTCTCTCTGTCAAATAAATAAATAAAATCTTTAAAAAAAAGACTGAGGATAGTTCAAGAGACCTTCAGGACAATATCAAGGGTACTAACATTTGCATTATAAAGGTCCCAGAATGAGAAGATAAAGAGAAAGGAGCAGAAAACTTACTTAAAGAAGTTACAGCTGAAACAGTCAAGAAAACAGACATCCAGGTCCAAAAAGGAAAGAGAACCTTGGGCAAGAAAACAGACATCCAGGTCCAAAAAGGAAAGAGAGCCCCAAACAAGAGGAACCCAAAGAGGTTCATACCAAGTTACAAAATAATGAAAATGTCAAAAATTAAAGAGAAAATATCAAAAGCAGCAGGAAATAAGCAACTAGTTACATACACGCGAACACCCTAATACTGTCAGCTGATTTTTCAGCAGACTTTGCAGGTCAGAAAGGAGTGGCACAATATATTCAAAGTGCTGAAAGGGAAAAACCCACAAAGAGAAACAGTCTACCCAGCAAGGTTATCATTCAGAATTGAAGCACAAATAAAGAGTTTCCCACACAAAAGGGTTCATCACCACTAACCCTGCTTTACAGGAAATGTTAAAGGAACTTCTTTAAGTGGAAAAGAATAGAAAATTTTGAAAGAAAAAATCTAATTGTAATAGTGAACATATAGTAAAGGTGGTAGATGAATGACTTACAAAGCTAGTATGAAGGTTAAAAGACAAAAGTAGTAAGTCAACAATATCTACAACAGTTAGTTAAAGGATACACAAAATAAAAAGATGTGAAATATGATGGCAGAAATGTAAAACAGGGAGGGGGAGAGTAAAAATGTAGTGCTTTTAGAATGTGTTCAAACTTAAGCAAACATCAACTTGAAACATACTGTTACATACATAGGGTATTATATGTGAACCTCATGGTAATCACAAACCAAAAACCTGTAATAGATACACAAAAAATAAAATGAAAGGAATTCAAACATAACACTGAAGAAAATCATCAAATCATAAGGGAAGTGAGCAAGAGAAGAAGGAACACAGTAGAACCAGAAAAACAGCCAAAAATAATTAACAAAATGGCAATAAGTATGTACCTATCAATACGTACTTTAAATATAAATGGACAAAGTGTTCCAAGTATATCCAAAAGATATAGGGCGACTGAATGGGTAAATAAACAAGACTCCCATCAATATGCTACCTAAGAGACTCACTTCAGACCTAAAAACATGCCCAGACTAAAAGTGAAGGGTGAGAAAAGATATTCCATGAAAATGAAAATGAAAATGAAAAGAAAGCTAGAGTAGTAATAGACTGTAAAACAAAGACTGTATAACAAAGAAGGGCCCTACATAATAAAAATATCAATCCAACAAGAGGATATAACAGTTGTAAATACCTATGTACCCAACATAGAAGCACTTAAGTATGTGAAGCAAATATTAACAGCCAAAAAGGGAGAAACTGACAATAATACAATAATAGTAGGGGACTTTAATGCTCCACTAACACAAATCATCCAGGCAGAAAATCAATTTAAAAAACCAGTGGTCTTAAAATGACACATTATACCAGATGGAATTAACAGATACATACAAAAAATTCCATACAAAACCAGCAGGACATACATTGTTTTGAAGTCCATATGGAACATTCAGCAGGATAAATCACATATTAGAGAACAAAATAAGTCTCAATAAACTGAAGAAGACTGAACTTGTATCAAGCATCTTTTCTGACCACAATGGTATAAGACTATAAATCAACTACAAAAAAAATTTTTTTTTAAATCTATACACAGAGGCCAAAGAACACACTAAAAAGAACCAATGGCCAATGGATCAATGAGGAAATTAAAAACAAAAACAAAAAAATCCTTGAGACAAATGAAAACAGAAACACAATGTTCCAAAATCAACGAGACTCAACAAAAGCAGCTCTAAGAGGGAAGTTTATAGCAGTAGAGGCCTACCTCAAGAAACCAGAAAAATCTCAAATAAACAATCTAACCTTACACCTAAATAAACTGGAGAAAGAAGAACAAAGCCCAAAGTTAATAGAAGGAAGGAAATGATAAAGATCGAAGTGGAAATAAATGAAATAGAGAACTTAAAAATAATAGAAAAGATCACAGAAACTAGTAGCTGGTTCTTCAAAAAGATAAACAAAATTGATAAACAAGACTCATCAAAAAAAGAAGAAGAAGAAGAAGAAGAAGAAGAAGAAGAAGAAGAAGAAGAAAGGAAGGAAGAAGAGAAGAGAAAGCAAATTAAAATTAGAAATGAAAGACAAGTTACAACTGACATCACAAAAATACAAAGGAGTATAAGAGACTACTACCAACAGTTATATGCCAACAAACTGGACAACCTAGAAGAAACTGATAAATTCCTGGAAACACTCAATTATCAGGGAAGACTGAAATAGGAAGAAAGAGAAAATCTGAACAGACTGATTACTAGTAATGAAACTGAATCAGTAATCAAAAAACTTCCAACAAAGAAAAGGCCAGAACCAAACAGCCTCACAGGTGAATTTTACCAAACATTTAGTTTTTTTAACATTTCGTTTATTTAGTTATTTCTTTATTTAGAGAGTATGAGTGGGGAGGGGGAGGGGAAGAGGGAGAGGAAGAATCTCAAGCAGACTCCACGCTAAGCCTAGAGCCTGACGTGGGGCCCAGTCTCACAACCCTGAGATCATGACCTGAGTTGAAATCCAGAGTCAGACACTATCGACTGACTGACTGAGCCACCCAGGTGCCCCTCCACCAAACACTGAAAGAACAGTTAATACCTATCTTTCTCAAACTATTCTAAAAATTTCAAGAGAAAGGAACACTTGCAAATTCATTTTATGAGGCCAGAATTTACCTTGATACCAAAACCAGACAAAGATTCTACAAAAAAAGAAAATTACAGGCCAGTTTCACTGATGAACATAGAGGTAAAAATCCTCAACAAAATATAAGCAAACTAAATTCAATAATACGTTTAAAGGATCACACATCATAATCAAATGGAATTTATTCCAGGGATGCAAGGATGGTTCGATGTCCTCAAATCAATCAATGTGATATACCACATTCACAAAATGAAGGATAAAAATCATATGATCATCTCAATAGATGCAGAAAAAATATTTGACAAAATTCTACATCCATTTATGATCTAAAAACTCTCAATAAAATGAGTATAGAGGGAACATACCTCAACATGATAAAGGCCATATATAAGAGAAAACACAAATAACATCACACTCAAGATTAGGAACAAGACAAGGATATCTACTCTCACTACTTTTATTCAACATAGCATTAGAAGTTCTAACCGCAACAATCAGACAGCAAAAAGGAATAAAAGGCATTCAAATTGGTAAGGAGAAAGTCAAACTGTCACTATTGGCAGATAGCATATTATTATATATAGAAAAACCTAAAGAATCCACCAAAAAACTATTAGATTAAATGAATTCAGTAAAGATGAATAAGATAAAATTAATATATAGAAATCTGTTGTGTTTCTATACACTAATAGCAAAATATCATAAAGAGAAATTAAGAAAACAATTCCATTTACAATTGCATCAAAAATAATAAAATACATAGGATTAATTTAACAAAGGAGGTGAAAGACCTGTACTCTGAAAACTGTAAGTCACTGATGGAAGAAACTGAAAATAACACAAATAAATGGAAAGATATACCATGCTCATGGATTGGAAGAATTAATATTGTTAAAATGTTCATACTAACCAAAGCAATCTACAAATTCAATGCAATCCCTATAAAAATACCAATGGCATTTTTTATAGAACTAGAACAAATAATTCTAAAATTTGTATGGAATCACAAAAGACCCCAAATAACCAAAGCCATCTTTTTTTTTTTTAAGATTTTATTTATTTATTTGAGAGAGAGAGACAGAGATAGGAGAGAGAGAGTGAGCACATGAGCAGGGAGGCAGACTCCCCGCCGTGCAAGGAGCCTGATGCAGGACTCGATCCTAGGACCCTGGGATCATGACCTGAGCCAAAGGCAGATGCTTAACGACTGAGCCACCCAGGCACCCCCATAACCAAAGCCATCTTGAGAAAGAACAAAACTGGAGGTATCATGTTCCCAGATTTCAAACTATACTATAAAGCTACAATAATCAAAAGAGTATGGTACTGGCACAAAAACAGATATGTAGATCTATGGAACAGAATAGAGAGCCAGGAAATAAAGCCATGCATATATAGTCAATTAGTCTATGACAAAGGAGGCAAGAATACACAATGGGGAAATGACAGTCTCTTCAATAAATGGTGTTGGAAAAACTGGTCAGCTACATGTAAAAGAATGAAAATGGATCAATTTCTTACACCATATACAAAAATAAACTCAAAATGGATTAAAGACTTAAATGTAAGACCTGAAACCATACAACTCCTAAGAAGAGTACAGGCAGTAAGCTCTTACACTGGTCTTAGCAATATGTTTTTGGTTCTGTCTCCTCAGGCAAGGGCAACATAAGCAAAAATAAACTATTGAGTCTATATGAAACTAAAAACTTTTGTACAGCAAAGGAAACCACCAAGAAAATGAAAAGGCAACCTACTGAATGGGAGAAGATACTTGCAAATGATATATCTGATAATGGGTTAACATCCAAAATATATAAGGAATTCATACAATTCAGCAACCAAAAAAAAAAAAAAAAACCCAAACAATCTGATTAAAAAATGGGCAGAGGCCAACATTTTCCCAAAGAAGACATACAGAAGGCCAGCAGACACATGAAAAAATGCTCAATATCACTAATCACCAGGGAAATGCAAATCAAAACCACAGTGACATGTCACCTCACGTGTGTCAGAGCAGCTAGTATCAAAAAGACAAAAAATAACAAGTGTTGGCGAGGATGTGCACTGCTGGTGGGAATGTAAATTGGTACAGCCACTATAGAAAACAGTATGGAGTTTCCTCAAAAAGCTAAAATAGGAATTTCATAACATCCAACAATTCCATTTCTGGGTATTTACCTGAAGAAAATGAAAACACTAATTCAAAAAGATATCTGCACTTCTATGTTCATTGCAGCATTATTTACAATAGCCAAGATATGGAATAAACCTAATGTCTATCGATAGATGAATGGATAAAGAAGATGTAGTATAGAAACATACATACAATGGAATGTTACTCAGCCATAAAAAAAAAAAAAGAATGAAATCTTGCTATTTGCAACAACATGGATGGACCAAGAGGGTATTATGCTGAGTGAAATAAGTCAAACAGAGAAAGACAAATACCATATGATTTTACTTATCTGTGGAATCTAAAAAGCAAAACAGGGGCACCCAGGTGGCTCAGTCAGTTAAGTGTCTGACTCTCGATTTTGGCTTAGGTCATGATCTCAGGGTAGTGAGATGGAGCCCTGGTGTCAGGCTGTGCACTGGGCGTGGAACCCCAGTTCCACGGAACCCGCTTAAGATTCTCTCTCTCCCTCTGCCCCTCCCCACCCATTCATGCTTTCTCTTTCAAACAAACAAACAAAAAAAAGCAAAACAAATGAACAAACGAAATAGAAACAAAACATACTTATAAATACAGAGAACAAACTGGTGGTTGCCAAGGGGAAGGGGATCAAAGGATGGAAAAATAGGTAAAGGGAGTTAAGAGGTACAAACTCCCAGTTATAAAGTTAGTAAGTCATGCTAATATAAAGTACAGCACAAGGAATATAGTCAATAATATTGTAACAACTTCCTATGACAGATGATTAACTAGACTTATGATGGTGATATTTTATAAAGTAAATAAATGTCCAGTCACTATACTATACATCTGAAATTAATAGGATATTGTATGTCAACTATATTTCCATTAAAAAATAAAACTAAACAACCCAAACCAAGATTCCTTCCTTTAAGAATGCTGACTGATCTGTTGTCAAATACTAGGGTTCTTACTATTACAGCCATTTAATGATAAGCCAAACAAAGCAAAATCTAATTTAAGGGAAGTGATAACTAACCTGGCTTATACTTGGACCTCTAAATTAAATAACACCATAATAATACTCACACAGTACTGCTTCTCTCTTTGGCTAATGTCACATGCTTACTTCAAAAGCAAAAACAAAAGTCTCCGTCACAACTCCTTACAGTGTCTCTGTGCAGGTCATGCTGCCTCTAATCCAGAAAAGGGATGATGAGCGCAAAGAGCCCCCAGAGGAAGTAAAGGCTGGTACAATGAAGATGGGGAGCCCCTTTGCCCCCTGTATCTGCTGCCATGCCCCAGCACCCTCTCCCAGGTCCCACTGGACTCTAGCGGTCAGGTATGAACACACCACTTGTGTCTCAATAAGGAAAAAACTGCTTCTCAGAAGTAACCTGTGTTCTCAAAATACATTTTTATATTCCTGTATTGTTTTTAATCCTGCTTAAATATAAAAACTGCATATATGCACCAAAACACAGTACATGTATGTGCATATGTGTGTGTATGTATGTATGTGTGTGGATGTGTATATGCATATGTATACACACACTGATGTACCCAGTGATAGATATGTTTATAGAGAGAAAAAGAGAAATATATATATATATGTATCAATAGTTTATAGTTTAATCTTATGTACATGCCTGCTACATGATATTTACTTGAAACTTTATTACTCTTATAAGGTCCATTAATAATATTAGAAGACAGATTGTATCTGACCACTCTAATCTATCTATGTATAAACAGAAGATATTCAGGAATAGTTACTATAATGTCCTAAAAGAATGACAATATAAAACTAAAGATGAGATGTGCCATATCCCATCAATCAAAACATGATAATCATCTGACAGATATTTTGAGACAGAGCTTGAACCTAAATAGCATCCCTTAAGATACAGTTAATATATAAGAAATTCTCAGCTCCCTTAACTCCTTTTTCTAAAGAAAATCTTTCATTGTGTTACGTGCATTAACTATTAGGAATCAACAGGAGAAGGCAGAGTCTGAGTGATCTCAGACACATGCAGAGACACACTTTTAGACATCCACATTGCTCACTGTCTGGTGAGACAAGGGAGAGCCCTGACTGCAAGCGCCCAGTATCTCCTAATTGGCTCAAGGTCACGTTCACCACGACACAAGTTGCCATCTACTTAACAAAAGCTATCAAAACAGAACATTGTAGCAAACAAAATCACAATCATTGTGTGCAAAATGAAATTAAACCTGCAATAGCAGAGAGTGTTTCTCATGAAAGGCCTGGCTACCTCTCACAGTGCTGATGGGATCACAATGAACAGGTTACAATCTCTGCTCCCAATTAGCTGTGGGAAAGAGGATACCCAGGAAGTGTCTCCTGTGAAACTTAAAAGCCAAAAAAAAAGGGCGGGGGGTGCCTGGGTGGCTCAGTCTGTTAAGCGTCTGCCTTCAGCTCAGGTCATGATCCTGGGATCCTGGGATTGAGCCCCATGTCGGGAGGGGCGGGGCGAGGGAAGGGGGGGGTCCCTGCTCGGCGGGGAGCCTGCTTCTCCCTCCTTCTGCCCCTCCCCCGACTCCTGTGCACTCTCTCTCTCACACACACACACAAATAAATAAAACCTAAAAAAAAAAAAAGCTTTTCCATTCATTGCTATGGATTAACCTCATGGAAATCTAAGATTTTAAGTTACTCTGAGTTTTATTAGTTCTAAAATTTGCACTCTGAAAAACAGTTCACACTTTATAATTATACATATCCCATATGCACATCCCATTTCTTCTTCAACCAAATATTATGATATAACACAGCATTTTAGGGATCACATTTTCAAAGATATAAAGGAAGAGAATAATGCAGATTTTGAAAATCCAGCCTTGATAATGGAAATATGATTCTTACTTCAGATGTATAATAAATTTTCAAATGACCATGATGAGATGATTTTATTATCTTTATATGCATTACAAAAAAAAAAAGAAAGAAAGAAAGAAAGGATCCTTGTTTATAAAGCCTCATCCTGCCAGCAAGAAAGTTATTTCTATTATGGCTTTAGGACACCAGACAGGGTACCTATACACCCAAGAAAAATCCATTTACATATATTGCCTTCAAGGTTTTCATTCGGTTGGAAATTTCTTTCTGAAGCAGCTGGGAACATTTGGAAAACTGCTGCTGCCCGAGCCCCATCTGCGGGGAATGTACACATAGTCCCCGTCCCAGCAGCAGAAAGAGGATGTACCTGTGCAGAAACTAGCAGAAGGAAGCGGGGGCTTCCACATAAGCATCTGAATAATGTGGATAAACAGGAAGAAATGGGATGCTGACATTAACAGCCAAGACGGTGCCTCAGTCTGTTTTGTACCCAGCTGTGTCTTATTCCCACTAAGAGATTAAGAAAGATTTAAAATTCTGGAAAGGCACCAAACAACTGCCTGAATACAGAATGTGGAACTCCTGGTAACAAACAGTGGCAGAAAGACACCTCTGCCCTGTTCTTGTTCATGACAAAAGTTAAAAACAACAAAGGAAACAAGACATATAAACGGAAACACCTATCTTTGATGAAGGTAAGGAAAAAAACTATAAATCCAAATCACAAACCATGAGAAGAGGCTTTAAAAGTCAGCCCAGGCTAAGCTAAGAGCACCCATGCCTCTGCACAATGGGGTCAAGGAGGAGAGGGCAGGGTTTTCCTGGACACCGAGGGGTGGGGATTGCCTCACTGCCCAGATGATGTGGGCAAAAAGGACCCATGGCGGACTCCTGAACTGCATCTGCTGGAAAAGACAGTGGTCTGGAAAAACAAGGGCTCACTAGAAAGTAAGTAATAACCACAAGTAACTGGCATAGAACTATGCAGAAATATTACAGGGAAAAGGAAACCAGAAACAAAGGCAGAAAAGAAACACAGCAGGAAATTATAGCAAGCAATGCAAGACTATGAAATTAAAGAAATGAAAGTAAGCCATCTCTCTGAAATTAAAACCCAAAGAAGAGCTACAAGAGCTGAAGGTGAGAGCTCAGAAAAGTGATTTAAGACACACATAAAACTACTACAGATACAAAGTCATAATAAAAACTACTAGGAAAGACTGAAAACATAGCCAGGAAAATGGTAGACAAGCCTAAGAAAATTACAGAAAACCTTAAAAATATTTCAGAGAACATTTAAGAGCCCACATACACATAATTGGCTTACCTAAAGACAAGAAGCTAGTAAATACAACCAAGTAACTCTTAAAAGTTTACTGAAAAAAATTTTTCTGCAATCATGGTAATCTTTAACCTATATATTGAAAATATGTATGTCCAACAAAAACTGCTACAATATAATCAATATCAAGACATATGCAGATAACTGGAATGTAGACAAATAATCAAATTTCCTGATACCTCCTAAAAGCCATACTTCTAGAAATAGAAAGGATTGTAAGAGAGTGCTATTAATAACTATCTAACAACAAACTAGATAACCCACATGAAATGGACAAATTCCTAGAAATACAAAACCTACAATGAAAACTTACCATAAGTCAGAAGAAATAGAAAATCTGAATAGGTCTATAATTAGTAAGGAGACTGAACTACTAAGGACACTGAAAAATCTCCTGACAAAGAAAATCCCTGGACCTGACAACTTCGCTGGTGAATTTTACCAAATACTTAAAGAACCAATACCAATCCTTCTCAAACTTTCCCCCAAAATTGATGAGGAGCACTGTTAACTCATTCTATGAGGCCAGCATTACCCTGATACAAAGCCAGACAACAATACTACAAGAAAACTACAGACCAACATCCCTGATGAACAATGATGCAAAAATACTCAACAAAATACTAGCAAACTCAATTTACCCACACAGTAAAAAGATCATACATCAAGCAAGTGGAATTTATTCCTGGAATGCAAGGATAGTTCGAGTACAAAAGTCTGCCTACTGTAATGCACCATAATAACAGAAAGAAGGGGGGAAAACCACATTATCAACTCAATTGATGCAGAAAAAGCTATTTAATAAAATTCACCACTTTTATGATAAAAACACTCAACAAACTAGGACTAGAAGGAAACTACCTCAACATAATAAAATCCATCTGGGAAAAGCCCACAGCAAACATCATACTGAATGGTGAAAGACTGAAAACTTTTCCTTTAGATCAGGAATAAGACAAAGATGCCCACTTTCACCACTTCCATTCAACACAGAATTGGAAGTTCTAACCCAAACAATTACAGAAGAAATAAAATGCATCCAAATTAGAAAGGAAGAAGTAAATCATCTCTGTTGACAAGTGATATCATATTTTATGCAGAAAACCCTAACTTTTCTGCAAAAACACTGTCATAGCTAATAGATGAATTCAGCAAAGTAGCAGGATACAAAATCAATAAACAAAAAGAAGTTGCATTTCTATACATTAACAACGAACTACCTGAGAAGGTAATTATGGAAACAATCCCATTTATACTAGCATAATAAAGAATAAAATACTTAGAAATTAACTAAAGACATAAAAAATTCACACAATGAAAAACTACGAAACAATGCTAAATGAAATAAGACATACATAAATGGAAACACATCCCATGTACATGGGACTTAACATTGTTAAAATGTCAATATTACCCAAAGCAATTACAGATTCAATGCAATCTCTATCAAAATCCCAATGAGGGCTTTTGCAAAAATAGAAAAACCCACTGTAAATTCATATGGAATTTCATGGGACCTCAAATAACCAGAACAATCTTAAAAAAGAAGAAAAAAATTCCTTATTTTAAAACTTACCATAAAGCTGGGGTCCTGGGTGGCTCAGTTGGTTAAGCAGCCAACTCTTGGTTTTGGCTTGGCTCAGGGTTGTGAGATCAAGCCCCACATTGTGCTCCACACTCAGCATGGAGTATGCTTGAGATTCTCCCCCTCTTCCTCTCCCTCCCCCTCAGCCCCTCTCCTGGCTTATGCTCATTTCTCTCCCTCTCTCTCTCTCTCAAATAAATAACTAAAATCTTTAAAAAAAAAATGACCACAAAGCCACAGGAACCAAAACAATGTGGTACTGGCATACAGACACATAGATCAATGTAACAGAACAGAGGCCAGAAACAAACCCTCACATATATGGTCAAATGATTTGCGACAAGGGTACTGAGGCCATTCAATGGGGAAAGGGCAGTCTTCTCAACAAATGGTACTGGGAAAACAGAATAACCACATGCAAAAGCATGAAACTAAACCCTTAAAAAAAAAAGAAAAGAAAAAGAAAAAAGAAATTGAACCCTTACCTAACACCACAGACAAAAGTTAATTCAAAATGGATTAAAGACCTACATATAAGACCCAAAACTATAAAGCTTCTAGAAGAAAATATAGAAGAAAAGCTTCATGACCTTGGATTTGATTTCATGACATTGGCAATAATTTCTTAGATATGACACAAAAGGTAGAGGCCAAAAGAAAAAATAGGTAAGTTGGACTTCCATGAAAATTTTAAAATTTTATGCATCAAAAGATAATATCAACAAAGTAAAAAGGCAATCCACTGGTTCTCAGGCATCTGTCCTCCCGGGGTGAGTCGGGGGAAAGACTGGAAGGTAGTATTATACTGCCTAGAGAACACAGCAGCTTATATGTTTGAAGTGCAGGCCACCATCTGGGGGAGTTTGAGGCAAACTTGGAATTGAGCACTTTCATCTGCAAACTAGTATTCTCACTCAAATGGAATGACACATGAAGTTACAAACTGCTGATTTGCATTCAGGTATTATGTCACTGTGTGCTCTTCCTAAGCCTTGCTCCCAAGTTCTCACTCACTGAGATGAGAGCAGATGGAAAGAGGGCTCCAGGAAAAGACGATGGCTCCTGTTCTCATTGAGTAATATATATATGTATTCACACCCAATTTTAAGCTAACTGAATGCTGCAAGATTCCTTGATAAGTAAGTAGCAAACCATACAGAACAAATATATTGATCTAAAGGTACAATATAATGAAGCTCTAGTAGCAAAAGATATGTTCACAAAAAATAAGTTATTGTAAAGTTCTACGTATTTTTCAGTAAGAGAAAAAAAATAAAGCCTTTCTAACTTGTTATTCATGTCTACTAAGAAAAGATAATTGCATTATAATGTGTATTCATGAAGCTGGTTGATACAATGACTTACATAATGATTTTCCTGGATACAACTTTGCCTGGGGGTAACCAGGGATCATCTTTTCATCTCTGGCTCTAAGATTTTCAAGTTCATGTTTGATAATGAATTGACCTTCTGCCATTGTAAGGAAGTCATCATTGTCATCTATATGAATGCAAAAATTTCCAGTTATTTTCTCAGTAACAGCCAAAATAAAATTAATAACATTCAAATAACTTGGGATTATAGAAATGATGATATAAACAATAAATAACATAAGGAGTAAGCAAAGTATAAAACTGCTAAATTAAACAGAATGCAAAGCGCCTTAGATATTCTGTAAGAAAAAAAGTATTGTTTGCCTTCACATAATACAATTCTTCAAACATTGTACAATGCTCCTCCCTCATCTGCAGTTGTGCTCTCTGGGCAGTTAGCTAAGCCCATGAATTACACAGTCCAGAAGTGGCTGACCCCCTCCCTCTCACCTGCCATCAGAAGGTCAGTGGTAGCCTAGGCCATTCACCTCACCTCATCTCATCAGCACATCATCACAAGAAGAAGGGTGCACACAGTAAAATAAGATACTTTGAGGGAGAAAGACCATATTTGCATAATTATTACAGTAGATTGTTATCATTGTCCTATTTTATTATTGTTGTTGTTAATCTCTTACTGTGCCTAGTTTACAAATTAAGCTTTATCACAGGGATGCATATAGGAAAACAGCACATACTATCTGCTATTTCAGGCATCCACTGGGAGTCTTGGAATGTGCCCCCCAACCGCTAAGGCGGGGGGGACTACATACATTACTAGTTCTAACAGAATATAGTACAAACATCTAAATGGCAGGTACTTGCTTCATCTTATCTAATACCAACAAGCAGAAGGCAACATGCTCTTTAATTCTAACACTATACTAACTAGGGATGGAACTGAAGTTTGGCTGTATGACAAATTTTCCTCCTCCAAACTCAGAAGCCCAGGCCCTTCCCTTCTGGAGTTAACATCCCTCCCATAAATGTGGGAGAAGATAGTCTGATAAGAAAACAGTACTGTTGGGGCGCCTGGGTGGCTCAGTTGGTTAAGTGCCTGCCTTCAGCTCAGGTCATGATCTTGGGGTCCTGGGATCAAGCCCCTGCATCAGGCTCCCTGCTCATTGGGGAGTCTGCTTCTCCCTCTCCCTCTGCCCCTCCCCCTGCTCGTGCAGGTGCACTCTCTCTCAAATAAATAAAATCTTAAAAAAGAAAACAGTATTGTTTTTTGGCAAGTGAATCCTCTTAAATGCGGTGAATTTTACCATTATCATTTATGCACTAAGATATACAAATCCAGAGTGAGTCTGAAGAAGCCTAATCACATCACATCTTCTACCAACTCTAAAAGCTCTGGCAGGGACCAGTTTATTCTGAAGCCAAACTCCCAGTCTGACATCTTGGTCAGCCTGGCTTTCTCAGTGCTTTCCAGAAACCATTCTCTTCTGGACTCCCTGTGAGACCAGAAGAGAACTGGTTACCTTACCAGGAAATGGCAATTCTATGATTCTGAACTACTACTGTATTTCCCATTATAAGATTTTTCTGTATCAAACTAGTGAATATTCACCATCCTGAGAATTAGGATAGAAGAATATAAATAAATTATATGTGTCACAATAATTTATGTTCATCTATTCCAGGGATTGCAAAATAAGGCCCATGGACCATACTTTAAAAGCAAATTTTACTGGAACAGTTGCACCCATTCATTTCTTATGGTCTAAGCCTGCTTTTGCTTTACAAGGACAGTGTCAAATAACTGGGCGAAAGTCTATGGCCCGCACAGCCTAAGATATTTACAGTTTGGCCCCTGAAAATGTTTGCTGACCCCTGATCTACTCATCAAAAGCTTATTTTTGAGATAAATTGACTCTGATAGAAACAATCTTGGGACTCACCATCAAAACCTTTGAAGTTATGTCGGGTTCCATATGTGAAGGCTCTCATAGTGTTATCATTACACTCTTTTACCAAACCTATTGCTTCTGCACCCAGTAACAATGTAATCTTGGAGGCACCAACAAGATATAAGTTCTGATTTTCTAGTGTTTCTTTCTCATATTTATTTAATAGTGGTCTAAACAGGAGCTGGGCACCTTCAAAAACAAAAGATAAGCACAATCTTAGAAAAGTTTCAAAAATGAAAACATTCTAAATAAGTATTGTTTCTAGTTTGATATAAGAAAAACGTATTATGGGGCGCCTGGGTGGCTCAGATGGTTAAGCATATGCCTTCGGCTCAGGTCATGATCTCCAGGTCCTGGGATTGAGCCCCATGTCGGGCTCCTGGCTCAGCGGGGAGTCTGCTTCTCACCCTCCCCCCCGCCTCTCCCCCTGCTCATGCTCTCTCTGTCTCTCTGTCTCAAATGAATAAAATTTAAAAAAAAGAAAAATGTATTAACAATTCAAATCTATCTTCCAAATAAATAAGAATTACAAGTAAGTTGATTTCCTTTGGAAAATGCCTTCTAGCTTCCCATGTTTCTGCTCAGAAGTCTGATTCTTTATGTGTGACCTTTGTCTTTCTTTCTTGAAGTCTGTAGTATCTTCTCCATTCCCAGGGTTCCAAAACATTCCAATGGTAAGCCATTTTCATCTACAGTGCAGGGCACTGGGTGGGCCCTTTCCAACTGAAAAAGCATGGCATCAGCCTTGAGTGTTTTCCTTTGATGATTTCTTCTCCTTTTTCTCTGTTCCCTTTCCAGAACTCCTTTTATTCAGATGCATACCTCCTGGACTAGTCCTCTAACTTCCTTACTTTTTCTCTGTCAAAGTTCCCAATTCTGTACCTTTTGCTCTACTTTCTGGGAGATTTTATCAAAATTATCTTCTAACCCTTTTACCGAGTTTTTAAGTTTTGCTTTTATACTTCTACTTTATATGAGCTTTTTTTCCTAAATGAATATATTACCGTATCCAACTCGATTTATAGAATGTCTGTCCTACCTTCTCATTACTGAGAGTTGAGTTTTAAATTTTCTCTTGGTTTTCTTTTTCTGCAGAGTTTGCTATTTTTATCTGTTTGTTTAGTTTTAGCTTTCTCTTTCATGCTAGGGATTTTTCTCAGATGTTTGGTGATCTTTTATTATAGGTGCATGTTTAAGAAAGGGGTTCTAGGAGGCTGTACTTAAGTTCTGAAGGCTTAGATGGAGCTCATTAAAGATAGCCTTTAAGCATAGTCATCTGGCCAGGTTGTTTTCTATGGTCAACTCTCTGATTTCTGCACCTTTGCTTATTTTGTCTTTGATCAGACTCCTCAAGACAGATTATTCAATCTGCTTCTTAGATGATTTGAATCTAGCTGCTAATATTTTAGAAACTAAATTAGGTATGAGATTGGTGGGGTGGAGGATAGGGGTAATAATAATCAGTTATTATCCTATTTTCAGTACAGAATCTCTATTTTCAACTGTACATAAAGTCCCCATGCCAAAATCCAAGCATCTGACCCCTCTGCAGAGAAAAGTCAGCCTTCTGCTGTGATGGTAGAATACAGAAGGGAACGGGGGATCTATTTCTTAAATGAATCTCAGCCAACTGTTTTTTCTTTTTCTTGGTACCACTTATTTCCACCTCCAAAAGCCCCTAAAGTCACTAATACCTAAGTTTTTGGTTTAAACTGCAAAACTTCCATTTGTACCCCTGCCAACTTCAGCTTTGACTTTTTCAAGTCTGAGAAGTTATTTACCACTCATCCACCTGTTTTCTAGCTTCCAAAATGGTGCTGCTATTATATTCTTTCCTTTCTTCTTTGTCAAACTGGACTTACCTCTTTTAAAAAAAAAACCCTTTTATTGTCATGTTTGAAAGAGAGTAAAAGTAAACCTGAGTGTGAAATCCACCATTTTTTACCTGAAAGATCAGAATACTTTTTTGGAAGGTTCTTTTCATTTTTCCCAGCAGTGTAGAAAGATGCCCACCCCCACCCCATCCTTGTGTCTCTCTGCTGAAGGCAACACAGTGAGCAGGGAAGACTGGGAATACACTGGAGTCCCTCGCTCTTAGGCACTACAAATATTTTTCCATCACAGGAATTTTATTTTATTTATTTATTTTCTTAAAGATTTTATTTATTTATTTGACAGAGAGAGAGACAGTGAGAGAGGGAACACAAGCAGGCAGAGTGGAAGAGGGAGAAGCAGGCTTCCCGCCGAGCAGGGAGCCCCATGTGGGGCTCGATCCCAGGAAGCTGGGATCATGACCTGAGCCGAAGGCAGACGCTTAACGACTGAGCCACCCAGGCGCCCCGCATCATAGGAATTTTAAAGAAGAGACTCCAACCCAGGGAAACACTTCAGATTTCAGTAAGAAGTACTCTTATTTTTAAGTTTTCTTTTGGTTCAGTTGTTTGCAAAAACTTAAAAATTCCACTTTGATTCAAGGTTTTATTATAAAGGAACCATTTCAGTTTACAGTCAAAATCTTTATTAAAAACACTCTATTTAAGTTTTATTCAGTGTTTGGAGACTTGGTGAAGTTTTAGATGAAGTTTTAGGTGAAGTGCAAGTGCAAATCAATTCTTGTTTTGTATAGTTTTATGAAGTGTTTGCTCATGTAAAATGTCCTCCACCCTCTCACCCGATTTGGATCCCTTTCTGCCCTTCAGGAGAGGGCTAAGCTTTGGCTTCTATAAAGTCATCCCTTTCCACCCCAAAACCATCACTAACTGCCACCTCTGTCTTCCCTTTACTCTTCCAGCTAGTTTATATACAATTCATTTTTAAGTATCATGCACTGCTGTGTAACAGCCCTTTCTTTTGGGTTTTTTGTCCTGTTACTTCAATTTCCAGGAGTTGGCATTCAGTCTCCTTATACTGACAGTAACATCCTTGCAGGCAGAGACCATATTAATCTCTCCCTTAGCATCATAACTGACATATAAAGAGCACTCAGTAGATACTTGTTCATTCATTTGATAAATATTGACCTACTATGTGACAGGCTGTGTACTAGACATAGCATTTATAGCTGTGAACAAAACCACTCATGTTGCTTATAGTCTAATGTGGACTTAAGATCTCCTTTCAAGTCCAGATAAATAGTAAAGAACAAAGAAATGGATATTAATTTTAGAAATACATCAATGAAATAACTGTAAAACATATTTAAAAAAATATTTTTAGTCACTGATCATGACTAAGTCCGAGTTATATTTATTTTACTCACCTCCATCTTCCTTTTTAGAGATAATTCTATTCTTCAGCCATTCTTTGGTTTCTTCTTTGACATCCTGAGCCAGTTCTAGGACGACCAAAGGTGTGAAGGAACTCTCACAAGTATCCAAAGCTGATAAGGTCACTTTCATCTTTCACAAACTTGCTGAAATTAAAATAAAATAAAAAGTACATGGGTTACAATGGAAAAGAGAAATATATAGACAAATATATATATTTGTAGTTTCTCTTAACTACACCTAATTCTGGCTTCCAAGAAAAAGGAAAATTTTTCATGATCCAGATGGGTTACATGACAGGCTCAACCAATGGTTCAGACCACACGTGTGAGCTAGGCCCGTACGAAGTCAGGGGGAACACCATCCTGTTCCGTAAGCAGCTCAGAACACAGTAGGGAGGACATTCAGGTAAGGGAAGGACAGCAGTGTAAAATGTGCTCTCACACAGGAAGAGTAAGAAAGTATTTACAAGGGGTGTGACACCTGAACAGGATTTAGAAGAATGAATAGGAATTTATTGGCGAGACTTGGAGAGTATTCTAAGTAGAGGAAACAGTATTCCCCTACAAAATAATAATGAAAAACACCCAACAGTATCAGAGAAATACAAGTGATTAGGTATGGCTACGGCACTACCTGTGGGTGGGGGGGGGGGGGGGTAGGCAGGGTGCTCGGATGGGAATGAGCAGGTCTAACAAGGGACCCTGATTGCAAAGGAACTGGGCTTTGTCAAATAAACAATAGGAGTCACCAGTTCAGTAAAAGCAAGGAATTGACACAGTCTGAATTCATGTTTAAGTATGGAGTTAATGTCCCCAGCATCAGCTTCCCTTCCTAGTTTTTCTTTCTCAGGAATATCATCTTTATCTCCATTTCCAAGCTTGAAAAATACTCAAGTAAACTTGGACCCTCACAAATGGCATCAGTCACTAAGGCCTAATGGCCTCTCTCTAAAATGTTTTTCATGTGAATCTCTTTAACCCAGTGATTCACAGCAGGGACAATTTCTAGACTTTAGACTTACTTATTCTAGCTTTGTACTTGATGTAAGTTTTAATGACTCCAAAGTGCAAGTGCAAATCAATTCTTGGGAATAATGGCAAAAAGAGTGACCAACACCACAGAACACCTTTCCATTCTTTCGGGTGAACCATGATCTTGCAACAAGCTAATCAAACAGACCAGTGTAATCTGACTTATGGTGATAAGCTTTTGTTTTTCTCTAACAGAGCATAGTTTTGGGGCAACATAGGTATTGTAAATCAATGCTGGATTCACATCATAGCACAAATGCTTCAGGAATGTTATTCTAAAAAAGCCAGCGAAATCCAAAGTCAGAACGCTAGGCTCTATGAAGATAACCAGATCAAAATAGGACACAGTAGTCCCATTCCAACAGCTAGAATATGTGGTCAGGAATTATACAGAATGAAAGAATGATAAAAGATAGCAATTAGAGCTATGGGAACTCAAAACACTTAATGTACAAAAGTTTTCAATTAAGAGAAAAGGAAGAGAAGCATGTTCTACACAGGGAAATAACATGTGTAAAATCAATGATGCAAGAATAAAGACAGTATAGGAGAAGAACAGTAAGACTGGCCTGACCGAGCAGAGGGCAACATTTTGTGAGCTGTGACCATTTAAGGGTAAGGAATGCTACAGTTCACATCCACTCCAGTGGCCAGAAAGGAGTCACTGTAGGTTTCTGAGCAGAGGATTAGCTACATGTCAGAGTGATATGAATCTCAATAGGTAGATTTAGGGGGCAAGATCATGAGTGTTTTTCATCTTTCAATTCCCCCGAACTTCTGAAATTTTTCATAACAAAAGGTTGGGAAAAATGGTTAATCTACCAGTAGACTACAGAGGCTTAAGCATCATCAACTTTTAAATGGAAATATCAAATGCAACAAACATTTATGCGGTACTTATTTTGAGCCATGCTGTGAGAGTCTGAAGGTACAAAAATAAGTCAGGTCCCCATCTCCCTTCTGGGGAGCTCACAGTCTTTTAGCAGAAGCAAGTGTGCACCAAATCATTCTAACACAAGGCCTGAGTACAATAGCAGTAACCAGGTGGGGCGGTGCAGCCGGGGGAGGCAGGATTAACTTTCTGGGAAGGGAGGGTGAGAACCAGACACCCTTCAACTTGGAAAAGGTACAGGGATAACTCCAAGGTTGCTGACCTGGGACACGGGAAAGAGTAAATAAAAAGGTATATTGGAAAGAATGGTTAGGTTAAGGGCACAATCAAGGGTTCAGCATGGTACATGTGGACATGCATCGAAGGTGGCAGTTTTCTGGCAATTATGCATTGCCTAATGTCAGTAATAAAAAGCCTCCCTTATTCATAATGACCAGGTCATAAAACAATCTCTTTGAGACACTAAATGCGGGTTTCCATTCCAAACATGTATACAAGCACCAGCTAGAGATTCATAATATTTGTGCAATGATTTATTCTCATTTGAGATACTATACGCCTTTCATTACTTGAGACAAGCATTGAACAAGATTTCCAATATATTACAAACAAAAGTATCACTATCTCTGATAGCCAAAGAGTTCCTACAAATCAACAAAAAAAACACAAAAAACTGAAATCACAAGTCACAAAAGAAATACAAAGCAGCCAACACACTTTGAAAAGATGTTCAAACATACTAATAAGCAAAATGCAAAGTAAGTAGAAGATGCCTTTCCCTTTTCAGATTTGCTGAAGTTGAAAGGTGGACAGAATTAGCACATGTGTAGAAATTTGGGCATTCTCACCCATGGCTGACAGATGTTGTAATTTGATACCACTTTTCCAGAAGGGAGAGTGGCAGTATGAAAAGTAATAGTAAATACTCCTACTATTCAACACAACAGTGCTATTTCTAGGAATTCATGTCAAAGAGATAATAAAATAAAATAAATATATAGCAGAAGTTCATTACAACTTTCTTTTTTTCTCTCTTTCTTATTTATTTTTGGGTTTTAGTTATGGCAAAGAAACAACTGACAACCTGAAAATCTAACAAGTGGAGATAGGCTAAATACATAAAGTGTGTCACAACTATACAACAGAACCATCAATACTAGCATCCAGATGCAACTATATTAACATGGAGAACATTTTATAACACATTGTAAGGTAAAAAAAAAATGCAAAGCGTGATCCCATTTATGGATATACACAATCCATACTAATAGTAAAACGACAACACTAGCTAACTTTTGCTGGGGACTTACTACATGCAAAGCACTGGGCTACTCATTAAATTCTCACACCAACCCCGTGAGGAAGAAACTCCAACACTTTCATTTAGCAGATGAGAAAACTGAGGTCAAACAGGTTAAGTAGGTATGTCCTATGTCACACAGTAAAAAGCAGGAGAGCTGGGATTTAAACTCTGGTGGCCAGAGACCAGAGCTCCCACCCTGAACCATGTGTGGGAACGCTCACATTTCAGTCTATACTGTGTGCGGGTTTTGTTTTTTTTTTAAGATTTTATTATTTATTTGTCAGAGAGAGAGAGAGTGAGCAAGCACAAGCAGGGGAAGCGGCAGGCTCCCCGCTGAGCAAGGAGCCCGATGCGGGACTCGATCCCAGGACCCTGAGCCGAAGGCAGACACTTAATTGACTAAGCCACCCAGGCATAATAAATGTGCCACCAATGATTAGTCAGATATATTTCTCCAAACTGCCATGTCTAAGTAGTAGGATTTAAGCTGAATGTTATTTTCTTCTTTATATTTTTCTTTTTGATTTGAATTTTAATGAGCAAGGGTTTTTTAATAATTAGAAAAAATGGCTTTTACAGTTGTATATAGAACTATATACAATATTCTATATGTTGTATATACAATTGTATATAGAACTATATATATTATATATAGTTGTACATAGAATAGTATAGAAGCCCCACATTTTCAACAGTAGTGTAAAACACACCCTCTAGTAAAGGCCAAATGATACTTTTTTAAAACTGTATAATACAAGATAATATTTTGCTTTAGTCCCCAGATTAAAAACACACCAAAAGAAATTGCCTAACTTTAAAGATTGTTTGGAGTAACCTGACTTACTAACAATGAAAAAGCCTTCTGTCCAACAGTATATAAAATGAAAGGACTCAGTACCTAGGCACACCCCCTCCTATGCAGAAGGAGACAGCCAAAAGCCCCAGAGGGGCTGCACAATGATAGAATCTTTAAAGCAGAAGGAGCCTTAGGGGTCATTTAGTTCCATGACCTCACTGTATCATGTTCACAAGACCCAAAATCACACAACCAGTGTGGCAGATATAGGACTGAAATCCAGTGCTCTTTGAATAATATGAAAAAGATCTTTTTTTTTTCCTTTTTGTGAACTGAGTCAATAAAGTCAGTTTTACAGTCTTGTCATTAGAAGAAACAATGGCCTGGCCAAACTGTGCAGCTGCATGCTTTAGTGCCACAAAAGTCTCACAGACTAACACAAGTGCCAGTGTTGTGCAGACGCTGCTCTGAGCAACGTGAACCATGGGGATGGGGGCTGGGGGAGAATGCCCGCTAAGGCTTTTTAGTGGAGCCTGGTAAGCCTTGACCCCTTTAAGGCTCTAGTACATTAAATGCTCTTGAGGTTTCAACACTGTTGGTGACAGTCCTTTAAGGACCAACTCTGCTCCGTTCATGCTTGCGGTTTTCAGCTGTCCCACACATGCCATCCGTTGAGCCACACTGTACAAACCTGGTTACCTAAGATGACCCTTCCCCACCCTGTTACAACTCCTGTGCTCTCTTCTTCTGGTCCCTGTAACCCACCTAGGGGGAACACACTGCTCAGGGAATTTCTGTCTCTGTGTAAGAACACCTCTGGGATGCCCTTTCCTTTGGGGGATTCCTGCCCCTGCATTCTGCATGCAGCAGGGTACAGATAAGGAGGACTCAATTTTACAGTTAACTGGTCAGTGGAATCCAGGTGTGCCCTAAACTCACTTCTCCCAATGAGCTAGCCCAATGGTATGAATATAGTGAAAACAAGAAGCCTCATGGCAGCCTTGGCCTAAGCTAAGTTCTGCAATCTGCTTTTACCAGAGGATCTTAATAGGAACTTGGTCCACCATTATCATGCACACGACCAGTACATGGGACCAAAATACCAGATGGGGGGACATGAGGGCTTTAAGTGTGGGTACAGAAGAGAGGCTCATAGTCCCAGCTGGGGCCAATCTAAAAACAATGATTCAACATATGCAGTCTTCTTAGGCACTGGAAGGTAGAACAATTTCTGCAGCCACAACAAATTTCCCCCTTTTATCCAGGCTGTCAGCCAGGACAGCAGCCAGGAATGACTAAAAGGCAGAGCATGTAGTCCCACAGATGCTGTGGGGCACAGGATAGCCACCCCAAATTCTGCTCTTAGCATGTGCTGAACTGCACGC
The DNA here is from genome assembly GCF_003265705.2 of Callorhinus ursinus. Taxonomy (NCBI): domain Eukaryota; kingdom Metazoa; phylum Chordata; class Mammalia; order Carnivora; family Otariidae; genus Callorhinus; species Callorhinus ursinus. The sequence continues at coordinate 147,085,081 of NW_027397063.1, forward strand.
CAGGTCAAAGAGAGAGAGGCCTATAAAAGAATTGGATTCATGTGACTTTTACATTAGCTACTGGAATCACTTGCCTACAGTAAAAGATAAATCCTGGCCATACAGGCCATACAGGCCAAACATACATACGAAGAGAAACACACTGTGAATTCAGCCATGGGTGGGAGGTTGGGGGACTGGGGGTATGTGCATATTTTATCAAGGATAAAGAAAAGAATAGGAGACCCTGTATTTTCTTCCTGAGTTGGGGGGGGGCAATGAAATTATAAATTCAGAGGCTAGTAAGAAGGAAATGCACCAGCTGTCTTCAGAAATCACCTTATTTCAGACTCAAGGAGAAACATAAACCAAAATTACAAAATCACTCTGTCATGAAGCAAAATAGGAATACATCAGTGACAGAAAAATGAAGGGCCACACCGATTGAGCTGGAAAATGAGAGGGATTTCCTCAGGAGAAAAGTTGCAATTTTAATGACCAGGGCTAGAAGGAAGGACAGGACCCCTCCAGAGGCCCTGAGGGTAAAGACAACTTAGAGACATCCTCTGAAACCTCCAACAGGCAGTTAATTATGAGAGCAACTGTGAGACATTCCTTCCTTGAGACCTAAGGCAGCTGCCTCTTGGTGTTATATAAGATGTGGGCTAATTTGATAGTGGAAAATCAGCATTGCACACACCCACCCTCACTAGAATCTGACACTTGGTGACTCAGTGACACTGACAAGGTAGGAAAGCTGGTGAGGCCCATTCCCATACCTGGGAACCTGGTGGCATCAAGATTCCACAGGAAGATGCAGGAGAAGTGAGACAAGACATACTGAAGACAGCCTGGCCACAATAGCCCAAGCCCAGGCCTGATTAGATGCTGCACCAACAGAAGGCCACTTCCTCACAGAATCACCAACTGAGACTTGCCGTGGACTGACCAATAAAGTGAAGCAACAATATTTCCTCTTCTCATTCAAACTTTCTATCTACTCTCATTATGCCACAAACTGCCAAGATTTTGCTTATTTGGGCTGGAATAATGTCTGAAAACCTGGAGCAACACTGAATCTCACCTGTAAGCACAGCACTTGACACAAAACTAAACTCTAATATGTGATAAAAGAATGAATCCATATGATGACCATACAACCATTTAAAAAGATGTTTAAGGAGAATTTTTAATGATCCAGGAAAATGCCAAGTGGAGTGGGGGAAGCAAACAAAGTAATATAACAACATGACCCCAATGATGTAACATGTACATTTAATAGACAATAAAATACAAAAAGAATTAAGAAGAATTGCACCCAAATGTTAATAGGATTGGTGAAATTACATGGGATTTTAATTTTCATCCTTATATTTTTTCTCAATCTTCCAAGTTTCTACAGTGAAAAGAAAGTTTCACTGGCTTTTTTTTTAAGTGCACACATTCCCATTTACCAGGCCATTTCTATTCCCTTCCATTATTTTAGATCTTTTAAATTTCATTCTTCACCTGCAATTCTACAATTCTTTCAGCAATAGCTGGTCAGAACAGATATGGTCTACTTTCCACAGTAAACTATGTATCATACAGAATAGGCCCTTAGAAAACATCCAGTTCTGTAGGTTAGTGTGAGTTCAAATTCAAAGGAGACAAATTATATTTAATTTTTTTTAACTCCACGGGATTAGATTTTTAAAAAATTAAACTCCACAGGATTTAATGGAATGGAATACAACTGTTTTTCCGTCTGAGTGCACCTCAACTGTACTTATTTTTAAGTCCGGACCCTCCGCACACAGTCTTGGCGGCTGGAACATGTTTTGCAGCAGACAGCGCACACCAAGGCTGGCGCTGTGAAGGCACCGGGAAAACAGAAGCAGCCTGTAGGAGAACTCTATTCCATCCACATTGCTCAGGTGTCCCAGGCACTGCCCCTGACTTGCATTTATTACTTAAAATGTACGATATGCCCCAGTCAAGAGCCTGGAAACCCAATCACCCTGAGGTGAAAGAGAGCATGACCCTGCAAGTTCATTCCAGCCACACTTCCTTCTGACATATCCTTAACTGTCGCCTGCTCCCCGGACTGTCCGGGGAAGCATGAATCCTGAGCCCCGCTGAGCTGGTCCTTCCAAAAAATGCCCTTCTTTAAGCTTCGCCGTTTTTTCCACTCCCACCCACGATCTCATTCTCCTTAGCTCCGAAAACCCCCAAGCCCGCAGCCTGACTCCAGCCCCAGGTTTCGGCCTCATTACATTTCATCACTCAACTCTCCACCCCCAGACCCATAACCCCTCCCCAAACCTCGGCTCTCCCCAGCCCCTACCTGCGACTGCCATTCCCCAACACCTTCAGTCCTCCCTCCCCCATCCCGCATCTGCGCCCATCCCGGTCCCACTTCCCCATTCCTGGGACTGCCAGCACTGGGAGGTACCCCGAGAACGAAGGGCAGTCGGAGGCGTCCCTGGAGGCGCCCCGCCGCCGCCGGGCAGCCCGGGCTCAGCTCTGCATGGACCCCGGCTCCGCGCCGCTGACAGCGAGGGGGTCTGTGGTCCCCTCCCCCACGTACCGGCCGCAGCGGCACTCCACGTCTTCGGACGCGGGCCCGAGAGCTTGGCGCGACCCGGAGGCACCACGGTGGACGGTCCAGAGGCGGGGTAGGGTCGGGGCCTGCGGGGCGGGCGCGCCGGGCGCTGGGTGTGGCAGGCCCGGCGGGGCCCAGAAGCCAGAGCGCTCAGGCAGGGCCGGACCACGCAGGGAGAGGCGGGGCCCAGCACTGCGTCGCACTGAGCGGGGCGGGGCGTAGTGGGGAGTCCTCACGGTGCGGACCGGAACGGCTTCGCAGAAAACTGAGATGGGCCTAGCTGGGCTTAGGCCGGGAGTGGGAACGCGGCGGCGCACGGGACAGGCGTGCCTTGTGGGCTGTCACTCTGAGAGGGAACCGGACCACAGAGAGGGAACGGGGCCTCGCTGGGCGGTCTCACCGTGGGGGGACGGGACCACAGTAGGAGGGGCGTGCCCTATGAGCAGTCTCTCCGAGAGGGGGCGGATCCACGGTGGGAGAGGCGTGTCCTATGGGCTGTCTTTCCGCTGAGGGGCGGGGTCTCGCTGGGCTGTCGCGCCCAGAGAGTGTGGGACCTAGTAGAGCCGCTAAAAAAGACATACTGGTATCTGGGCTCTTGCAGAAGACCCGCATTACTAGAGTAATAGCTTTTTTCACAAAAGCCTTAGTCCTTCTCGGATTTCCTTCCATTAGTGAATATAGGTACTAATGTAGGTCTTTCGTAAACTGAACTTAAGGAAAGCGAGGTTGAGGGTGAGGGATTTATTCTTCGCTTTTCGACTTACAGGAATGCTCTGCTTTCTGATAGCCTGGGAAACCTGTATGCCTCTTCACATTTTCCTCCTTTCAGTCTCTTATGGTCCAGACTCCACTTTTCTTGTCACTTTGAAATGCAAATTGAAACATTTTTTCATCTATCAGATTGGTAAATTCCAGTTCTAGCCAAAATGCAGGAAGTCCACTGCAGCCTGTGTACCCCACTGACTACTACTAAAACCTCTAGATTTAACTCCACTTTCAATTTAAGTTACCCCCGCCAGCCCTTATCTCTCAGAAGACCTCTACTCTCCCCTTTTCTCTGCCGTAGCCATATCGGTATCCCTGATCTTCCTATGTCCCACCGCAGAGGTTTTGCCCTGGCTGTTCCCTCTGCCCTCCTTAATTATGGAGATTGTTTACTTCCCTTCCTCAAGGGAATGGAATCCCACCTTTTCACTGAGGCCCTTTCCTCCTCCATGCCCCACCATCTATTTACCTACCCTCCTATTTCTTTTTTCCATAGCACTCATCACCTAAATGTTTTATATTATTATGTTTACTGTCAGTCTCTCCCTAGGATGTAAACTTCACAAGGGCAGAGATTTTTGTCAGTTTTGTCCACTGATACATTTCCAGTGCCTGGAACAGCCTATTCACAACAGGCTGCAATAACTCTCAGTGGAATGAAAGAAAGCAATGAATGAACGCCGCCTCCTCCTATACCTGTCTCAGCCCAGAGAGATGCCTCCAAGTCCTGCCAAGTCAGAGGAGTGAGGTCTGCTCTTCCACTCCTCCACCCCTTCTCTGGGTCTTCCAGGTTCAAGACAGGAAGGAGGGAAACTAGGGGACGGGAACAGAAGCTGGTTACTAGATAGGAGCAGTTTGTTGTTCTTTCTAGAACTCCAACGCTCTGTCATGGCAGCTCACAACCTTACTGACCAGTTCTCATGTGGCTGTCTCTTACTAAGTCTTGCATGGGTATGTCCAGAAGTTCTCCCTCTTCTGCGAATTGGGACAAATTGTTTCTGAGTTTCAATAGGTTTAGACATTAATTACTTATTAGGCTTTTTGAAATTGTAGTCTTCCTGTCTTCTCATCCCTTGAACTTGAATGGCCATCCTCCATGTAATTTCATATTTACATGACCAGAAGGACTGGCAAAAACAAAATTTGAATGGAAATATGAAGAAATACCTTTCACATGGACAATCTCATTTCATCTCCACAATTAACAAGTTAAAACTTTGAGTAAGTATGACAAATTAGTTGTTGGACTATGCAAACGGCTGACCTGAGCGAGTTAATGACATGGATCCCTGTTATCAGTTACCTATTGCTGCATAACCACTACGTACAGTTAGGGAGTCCCATCTCCTCTGTCCTTTGGGGGATTTCCTTCAGATTCTGTGGCTCCCAGGACCTCCTATTTCCAGTTCTCCTGGCCAGAAAGCTGGGGTGCTCTTGGAGTTTCCTACACTTCCTATCTGTTGTGCCTATCTGTCTGTGGGGCTACTGTAAAGGTGGTGTTGAGGGAAAAGAGAAAAAAAAAAAACAGGAATTCGATTCTCCCCATGCTCTTTGCACAACAAGGGTCCCGTTTCCTACTTCCTCTGTCCAGAGGCACAGGTGTTCTTTCAGTGTCTTAGTTACCCATGTCACGGTACTACAGCAGCCCAGCCCTGGGATTGGGACTAGCCTCAGGACAGAGGAGGGAGAAGAAAAAACAGGAGTCTTCAACACTTTCTCCAGCTTGCAAAGCCTTTTTTGCATATTTTATCTATAGGTTAGTAGTAGTCGGTGGGGTACACAGGCTGCAGTGGACTTCCTGCATTTTGGCCAGAACTGGAATTTACCAATCTGATAGATGAAAAAATGTTTCAATTTGCATTTCTCTTATTACATGTGTGAACGAGACATTTGTATTTTGTCTTCTGTGACTTCTCTATACATTTTGTCCAATTTTCTACTGGACAGAGAAACTTTATATAGTAGTAAAAATAGTCCTTTTCTTAGATACGAATGTCAAAACTTTTTCTCAGTTTGCCATGTCTTTTGATTTCACTTGAGCTGTTTTATTTGCTTGTTTTGTATTTTGTTTTAGCAAGCAGACCTTTTCCTTTTCTAATTGGTGAATTTTACCATGCTTTTCTTTTACTACTTAGTATTTCCAGGTTGTATCAGACTTAGAAAGACCTTTACCTTTCTTAGATTACTTTGAAAATTCTTCCATGGTTTCTTCTTAATGTTTCACAATTTCACATTTTTCCTTTTAAAAGATGACCCATCAGGAATTTGTTTTGATGTAAGTGGAATAGATCTAGCTTTACTTTATATCTTGATAGCTACACATTTGCCCAATTTCGTTTACTTGATAATCCATCTTTCTCTTACTGATTTAAATGCCATCATTATCATATACTAAGTTTCCTTCTGTATTTTTGGACTTTTGCAATATATCATTTTCCTTCTTTAAACTCTCCAGTACAGTGAGAAAAGGCCAACCCACCTGACAGTTTCTGAATCCCTCATTCCCATCAGAACTGTCTGGTATAGCAGCCACTGAAGACTTGCCTTCAGTAAACTATTCATTCCAGGTGACCACAGGTGACCATTTAGGTAACTTTTCCAACTGTGTGCCCTAGATTCATAGTATCCCATTTTCCTCTGTTGACAAGGTCACCATTGTCTTCAAACCTAGCCAGGTCAGATCCAATCCCAGATTTCCATCTTGAGGGCCTGATTTCCTGCAACCATTTCCAATACCAAATATGTACAGGCTGGGCCTAGAAACACAGCAACTGCCTAAGTATGGAGAATTGACACTTTAACCTGTGATCCAGGGATTTCAGAGTTGGATCAAGAAGTTTCCACAACCACTACTGCTTCTGATACCAGGAAGCTTGAGAATAGACTGGAACTTGCTGCAAAGAAACCAAAACCTTCCTCTCTAGTGGGAGGATCTCACAGTCACATAATTTGGAAATAATTATAATTTTCCTGCTTTCTTTTCTTGTTTCTGACATTAAGGAAATGCTTCTGGTGTTGACTCAGCAAGTAGCAGGTTGACTTTGGGTTGGAGATAAATATATTTTATTATTAAGTAAGAATCCATGAATTCTTATTTTATTGAAAGTTTTTTATTTATCAAGGATGAATGCTGAATTTTTTAAATATGCCTTTTCATCATCCATGGAGCTATTCATGTAATTTTTTTTTCTTAGTAATAATGAATTTTATTAATAGGTTTCTTTATTTAGCTTTCATTCTGAAAGTAATAGAGAGCCATTGAGGAATTCTGAGCAGATGAGTGACATTATCTGCCTCACATCTGAACAGGATTACTCAGATTTCTGTGTTGAGAACACACAGAAGAGGTATGAGGATGGAAGCCGACTATTGCAGTAATTGAGGCAAGAGATGGATTATACCAGAGTGGTAGCTGTACAGTGATGAGAAGCATATAGGTTCTAGAAATAGCTGGAAGGTAAAGTTCTCAGGAATTGCAGACATGTTAGATGTAAAGTATAAGAGAAAAAAGTCAGGTGACAGCACTGGCATTAACTGAGGTAGGGAAGACTGTGGGAGGAGTGGGTTTGGAGGAGAACCAGGACCCTGTGTTGGACGCACTGCTTAAGATGCCTTTTGGAAGTCCGAGTTGGAATACAGGCCCCTCGCAGTCAGGAGAGAAGGTACAGCTGGAGGGATGCATTTGCAGATCGTCAGCACAGAGCTGGTGTTTGAAGCTGCAGGCCTGCATGAGTCCACCAGAGGTGCAGGAGCCATTAGGGAAGAGGACCAAGGACTGAGCCCTGGTCCTTAGCTCCAACAGTGAGAGGTCAAAACAAGAAGAAAAAAAACAGCAGAGGAGCTTTGCAAAGACTGGCCAGCGAGATGGGAGGTAAGCCAAGAAAGTAGGAGAGGGGGTGTCTTAGAAGCAAGTGAAGAACATGAATGAAGAAGGAGCTGTGCCACATTTTGAAGGCAAGTCAAGTAAGATGAGAACTGGGAACATGAAGTAATATGACAGCATTAAGACAAACATATTTGGCCTGCCAATTACAGTAAATGTGCCTAAATCACTTGCAAAGAAACAAAATATTCAAATTGGATGGATGAAAACTCAGCTCTATACCCTATGTAACAGACAACCTAAAGTAATTTTTAAAGTGTTGAAATAAAAGGATGGTCAAAGGCAAGCCAGGCAAATATAAACACCAATGAAGCCAAGATTGTTGGATTCAAAGCAAAAAACATTAAACAAGACAAAGAAAAGGAGTTTGGAATGCTTATGTGTAGAATTCACAGTGAGATAACATACTTATGAATATCTATGCACCAAATAACACTGTTGTCCCTGCCTCGAACAGGGCCTTTGCACCTGCTGTTCCCTCTGCCTGGAGCACTCTTCCCTAGCACACCACTAACTCCTTCCCTCCTCCAAGACTATTCAAAATGTCGTTTTCTCAATGAGGCCTACTCTCATCTCCCAATTCAAAATTGTAACCAAGTCTCTCTAATCCCATTAAACTATTTTGCTGTTTTCGTTCCTGCTTTCCATGGCTCCTCCTGAATTTGCTTTCATGCCTATTTTCCAGGGACTGTTACCAGTTTTCCTTCAATTCTTTGATACCTTTTTTTTCCCCTTTTACTTCTTTTCAAAGTGCCATCAGCTTGTGTCTGTCTCTTGTCTCACTTTCTTCCATGTGAGCCACTGGCTGGAGGTATGGTGGGTAGGGTCCAGGTCCCTGGCTGGAAGCTTTTCTTATGGCTTGGTATTGAGTTGGTGAATTGGCTTGGCCTTTGCTTTGCTTCCACCAAAAAACAGGCCACTGGAGGACTGCCCTTGATGTGGTCTTCTCCCTGCTCACTGGCAGACTGCTTCCCACACATCTGTGGCAGGTCTGTGTGTGTCCTCGTGCAGCCCTGTCCCCTTGTTTCGACCTTCATTCTTTGCATGCTGAGGCTCTGGGACTTGGCTTGGTGCCCCCTCTACCCTGGACCCTTTACCGTGGAGTGCCCTTGGCCCTATGTGAGTCCTGCAACTGTGAGTGTGCTTGTTCCCTTCTGCCTGGGTCCCTACTGAGCCTCACTGCCCTGGGTGCACACCCATCTGTTTCGTGTAGTTTTGCATTTCAAGGGTCTCCCAGTTTGTCAAAGATATGTGTTTTAGCCACTTCAGGCCGCTATACCAAAAATACCATAGATGGGTGACTTAAACAACAACAACAAAAAAAATGTTTGATTTTTTCCACATTGATATCTAGGAATGAAAAAGAGAAATTTATGCTCACATATGAAAACACCTATCTCATCCACCTAGAAAGAAATATGTAAACCGTTTCCATCCTCCCTGTAACTGTTGAATACAAACACCTATTTGCTAGAGTAGATGAAATATCATATAAATATTTTTAATGTCCTGGGGGAAAGTGTTGTTTTATTTTCACCATGTTTTTACTGGAAACCTATTAATATAGAGTAATGACGATCTGACAGCTGCCAAATAAGCAAGGACATAATTTGGCTCCCAGTGTTATTTCAATTTCCTGTCTTAGCAGGGAACAGTCTCAACAGCTAATGGGTCCTTTCTGTGTCTTCTCTGTATCTAAGACATTCCTGGAATAAAGCCATTGATGTAATAGAATTCCTCTATGAAATTGCTCACCTGAAGAGAATTGCTCATCCTAAATATTAGGTTTTGATTGAGATGGGTATCTTCAACTATCAAAATCTATATCATTAGTGTCAAGAACTCCAAAGGGTATGACATTTTGCCAGTCTTGTGAGCTAATAAGTTAGCCTGTCACAGTTTCATGGATGTTAACAGATGACAGGAGACCCCTGGGTCAGAGACAGAGGACTTGATTACTCACTGCATAGGCGTCAGTGTGAGCTCTGTGTTTGTGTGAGTTCCTCTGGGCCCCCAAGTCCCAGGCGGGCAATGTGGAGCAGCCCAGGCGGATTCTGCACCCTCACTGGGTTTGCATCATAGCTCAGAAACTCTGAGTTGAGGTAACTCTGGTTTTCTAAAGGGGCTGTTAGCAAGCCTACTCGACCTTTACCTCTGACGGAAGCATTATCTTTATAATCCTAAACAGAAAACAGATTTGCCCTCTGCTCCACACAGAGACACCAGCTCTAGCTTCAAGGCTACTTTCTATACAAACATCTTTCAAAAGATAATTTGGGACAAAGGTTTTCAGTGCCTTGACTCAGAAGATGTGCAGACATGCAAAAGATCCATGTAGAATTATTTCCCAACAATTAGGAATAGTCTTGCTACCAACACAACTCATGAGTTTCCCAACAGAAGTACAGTTCACATTTGAGCAACGCAGGGAGAGGGGCACCAACCCCCCAAGCAGTCAAAAACCTGTGTATAACTTTTGATTCCACCATAACTTAACTACTAATAGCCTACTACTATGCTGAGCAAAATAAGTCAATCAGAGAAAGACATGTATCATATGATCTCACTGATATGAGGAATTCTTAATCTCAGGAAACAAACTGAGGGTTGCTGGAGTGGTGGGGGGTGGGAGGGATGGGGTGGCTGGGTGACAGACATTAGGGAGGTATGTGAATTGTGCAAGACTGTTGAATCACAGATCTGTACCTCTGAAACAAATAATACAATATATGTTAAAAAAAAAAAGAAGAAGATAGCAGGAGGGGAAGAATGAAAGGGGGGAAATCGGAGGGGGAGATGAACCATGAGATGGACTCTGAAAAACAAACTGGGGGTTCTAGGGGGGGTGGGGGTGGGAGGATGGGTTAACCTGGTGATGGGTATTAAAGAGGGCACGTTCTGCATGGAGCACTGGGTGTTATACACAAACAATGAATCATGGAACACTACATCAAAAACTAATGATGTAATGTATGGTGATTAACATAACAATAAAAAATTATTTAAAAAAACTAATGGTGTAAGTATGGTGATTAACATAACAATAAAAAAGAAAAAAAAACTAAAAAAAAGAGCCTACTATTGAACAGAAGCCTTACTGATAGCATAAACAGTTGATTAACACATATTTTTGCACGTTACATGGATTATATACTGTATTCTTACAATAAAGTAAGCTACAGAAAAGAAAATGTTAAGAAAATCATGAGAAAGAGAAAATACATTTACAGTACTGCACTGTAAAAAATCCACGTGTAAGTGGAGCCTCACAGTTCAAACTTGCATTGTTCAAGATCAGTTGAATATCCCACAGCCTGCACAGGTATCAGAACTTCAGAGTTAACAAGACTTTGTAAGAGGAAAAAGATTACTGGATTTCCTTTTCACATGTCTTTGAATTTTAAAAAAGTTAGGTAACACAGACAGTACAAAAGTAAAAATTGTAGGTGAGTAGGCAGAGAAGAGTAGGTCTCCCTCCTTATCCCCTACCACTCAGTTTCTCTCCCCAGAGGAAACCAGCTTATTTTGAATTTCCTAGAGATTTTATATCTACCTGTCTTCCTTCCTTCCTTCCCTCCTTCCTTCCCTCCTTCCCTCCTTCCTTCCTTCCTACCTGCCCCCCCCAACATCTGCACATAAGAGTTGGGGTATGTGTATGTATACTCATGCCCTTCCCCTACCTCTACCTCAAACTCTTGCCCACTCCTCCACACATCCCCACCCACCAGAAACAATCAAAATGAAGACGGATGAAGAAATCTAAAACCAAAACCAATGCAGTTTCATCCAATGACTTTCAAAATTCCTACATTCCTTTATTCATGCATTCCCCACTGAGCTCACACATGTGTAGGGGAGCAAGGCATCTACACACCTAATTATAAGATAAAGAATAATAGGAGTAGGAGAAATAAAGGTACTATAGGAGAACCTGCATGTAACAACACCCACATCACTTAGGACACTTTGTTGCTGGCATCTATTTCCCTCCTTCACAGCAAAGAAAACATTGGGAGCCTAGCTTGAGACTCTGAGGCTCCGTGTCTAATTTGTTGCTCCGCACTTATGTCAAATGTTGGTGATTACCACCCTGGAGGGCCCTGAGCATCACTTCAAGTCCTTTCATGTATCCTGGACAGAGAGAATCCCTCCATCTGACTTCTTCCAACATACCCTATAGATACTACTCTGCTATTTAAGTGTTATCCAGTAAACCTAAGTGCATAGGTGAAAACAAATTGTGACTTATATAAATGTAGCCCTTGAATCTATATGATGAAATCGAAAATGGCAATGTTTTAACAGTCTGACTTGATCTGACATTATAGTTTTAGTTTATTTTGTTCCTACAATTTGGTAAGCTCCAATAGCTTCTCTTTGAATAGTCCAGTGTATAAGAGAGAAGTATTTTTATATAGCGAATCCTTAACAAATAGACAAAAAAAAAAAAAAAAAAAAGCAAGAAACTACACTGTCCTAGTGTGGATATCCCCAGAAACAGGCCCTGAGACAAGGATTTGAGGGCAAGAAGTTCATTTGGGAGGAGAGCCAGAGGACACAGAGGGGAGAGAAGAAGAGAGACCGGGAGTGAGGGTGTGTCATCACACAGGTCACTCCCACAGGTGGCTGGGGCTGAACCCCACTGGGCAATTCCAGGGCCAGTGGAAAACACACCTCACACTTTCCTGCCTGAAGACTGTTAGTTGGAAAGCTTAGTTCTCTGGTACTTTTGGCCACCATCTCTGTGGGAGGCCAGTGCTCCCGCCACCAGAGGTGCCCTTAGGCAATGAGATGCAGATGTTGGCCAATGAAAGTCAGGTCCTGAAGGGATATGGCTGGGTTCTGCCTGCATCGACTGCATGGGTCATTACAAGACCAAGGAAGGTCATTGGCTCATATTCCACATCCACAAATGCCCCCAAATTTGAGCTAAAACATCATCCCTGAAGGTACAGAAGTAGTTATAGAGATATACACACAGGATGGAAAGATGTCTGTTAAGTAATTTTTTTTAAATTTAAATTCAATTAATTAACATATAATATCCTATTGGTTTCAGGGGTACAGGTCTGTGATTCATCACTCATATAATACCCAATGCTCTTTACAATACATACCCTCACCAATGTCCATCACCCACTTATCCCATCCCTCCACCCCTCTTCCCTCCAGCAACCCTCAGGTTGTTTCCTCAGATTAAGAGTCTCTTATGGTGTGTCTCCCTCTCTGGTTTTGTCTTGTTTCATTTTTTCCTCTATTCCCCTATGATCCTCTGCCTTGTTTCTTAAATTCCCCATATATATACAATGGAATATTACACAGCTACCAAAAAAATGAAATCTTGCCATTTGCAACAACGTGGATGGAACGAGAAGGTATTATCCTAAGCGAAATAAGTCAATCAAAGACAATGATCATATGAGCTCACTGATACTAAGTAACTTTCAATTTGTGTCCCAGTAACAGACCAAAATATTAATGGTTATATATAATGAATTTAGTGTTTTTCATAAATCCTTTCTTTACCTTGTAATTAGCATAGTTTACCTTGTATTTTTGTTTAAAAGACACATTTTATTAAATATGGATATTTCAATTGTTTACTTAATAATTAAAAAATTTTTAGCGGGCACCTGGGTGGCTCAGTCAGTTAAGCGACTGCCTTTGGCTCAGGTCATGATCCTCGAGTCCCGGGATTGAGTCCCGCATTGGGCTCCCTGCTCAGCAGGGAGTTTCCTTCTCCCTCTGACCTTCCCCCCTCTCATGAACTCTCTCTCTCTCTCATTCTCTCCCTCAAATAAATAAAATCTTAAAAAAAAAAAATTTTAGCACCCTGGTTTAACATTTCTTTATTTTTTATATATATTGCAAGCCTCAAAACCTGAAAACAACCCCGTCCTCTGTCACCATTGGAAAGGCCCCAGTTAAACACAATAGAATTGTGAAGAAATTAGGAGCAAAATTAAGAAGAAAAGGGAAGAACACAAGGGACAAAATGTCAGGGCACTTTGCTCTCAACTAATTGATTAGGGGGGTGACAGGGCTGTGTGCACTGTACCTGCACTGAGCGGTTTCTTCTTGGGCTTCCAGGCACCAGTGGCTCAGAGATGGAGAACGACTCTCAGAAACTCCACTTTGTAGACCTAACCTGACAGTTCCAACTGATCCACAGGCCGCACTCACATCTTGCTTTTTATTTCTCACCTCAAAGAAAACAAATTAGGAGCAAAAAAAAGTAACCATTGTTGATGATAAATCAGAAAGTTGCCATGAGCCTCCTAGAGCCAGTGGGACTTAGTACGTGTTCTGAATACAACATAAAAATATTGTGGGCAGCAATGAATGAATGATCATGAAATCTCCAAAGTGGAATCAGTCAGGTTTTTCTGGAAGCCTCCAGAAGTATCAAGAAATGTGTGTTATATTTATCTTTGTGCTTTTTCTTCAAATACAAGCTGATTAAAATGAGGGATCTTATTTTTCTAATTAAATTATAGTTTAAAAATTTTTAGGGGGGCAGAGCAAGATGAGGGAGGAGTAGGAGACCTGGATTTCGTCTGGTCTCAGGAATTCAGCTGGATAGGGATCAAACCATTCTGAACACCTACGAACTAAACAGGAGATTGAAGAAAAGAATAGCAACAACTCTGAACAGAAAAGCAACCACTTTCTGGAAGGTAGGACATGCAGAGAAGTGAATCCAAGGCAATATTCGGGAAGATAGACAGCGGGGGTGGGAGCCTCTGTCCTGTCCGCTGCTTCTGGCAAGTGTTAGAGCAGCGGAGCACAAAATCGTAACTTTTAGAAGTCAGCTCTGCTGAGGGACGTCGCTCCAGTGGCTAAGCGGGGGATGGAACCCTCGCAGGACAGTGTGGTCTCAGGACCCTCGGGGTCACAGAAAAACCGGGGGTGCCTGAGTGGGGCAGAGTTCCCAGGTATTGGAGCGGGGAAGCCAGGTGCGCAGACGGAGCCGAGGCGTGGGCTCTCACCTCGGGGTTACCATAAACCGTGATCGGTGACACAGTCGGGCCACTGCTCCTCCAGCAGGAACCAAACAAGTGGCAGATCCAGGGAAACTCAACTTCCTCCCCAGGGAGGAGCGGCGCAGGAGCGCACCTCAGGGATCTGCTGGGTTTGGAGACTTGACACCGAGTCGGCTGCCAGAGATAGAAACGCTCGGTCAGAGGCCGGGTAAGCACGGAGTGCGACCGGAGACCGGGGAGATGGGAGTGATCGCTTTTCTCTGGGGGCGCACTGAGGAGCCCGGCCCCAAGTTCTTGGCTCCTCCCGGGCGGGGATTGGGAGGCCGCCATTTTCACTCTCATCCTCCAAAGCTGTACGGAAGGTTTGCAGGGAACAAAAGCTCCCGAGAGCAAACTGGAGCAGATTACTTAGCCCAGACCGACAAGGGTGGGGCAATTCCCCCTCCGGCAAAGACATTTGGGAATCACGGCAACAGGCCCCTCCCCCAGAAGATCAGCAAGAACCGCCAGCCAAGACCAAGTTTACCGATCAATGAGAACAGCAGAACTCCAGCGCTAGGGGAATACTGCACATAGAATTCATGGTTTTTTTCCCATGATTCTTTAGTCTTTCAAAGTTAATTTTTTTAACTTTTTTTTTTGAATTTTTCTTTTTCCCTTTTTCAACCAACATCTTATCAATCCCTTTTTTAAAAAACATTTTTCTTTTTCATTTTTAGAGTCATATTCTGTCCCTTCATAGTAGTTACCCTTATTTTTGGCATATATATATATAAGTTATTCTCTCTTTAAAATTTTGAGATACAGTTTCTTCTAACTGATCAAAATATACCCTAAATCTCTAGTGTATGGCTTTGTTCTAGTCCCCTGCCTGATCACATTCTCTCCCTTTTTTTTCTCTCTCTTTTTTAAAATCTTCTTTCTTTTTTCAAACAACTTCTTATCAATTCCTTTAATAAATTTTTTTATACTTTTCATCTTTACAGTCATATTCCATCCCTTCATTGAATCAACCCTTATTTTTGTACCTATATAAGTTTTTCTTTCTTTAAAATTTTGGGAGGCACTTTCTTATAACAGACCAAAATACACCCAAAATCTAGTGTGTGGCACTGATCTATGCACCAGCCTGATCATATTTGATCATATTCTGTTTTTTTTTGTTTTGTTCTCTTTTTGTTTGTTTTTATCTTTTTCTTTTTCTTTCTTTTTCTTTTTCTTTTTTCTTTCTTTCCCCTTCTTTCCCCCCAGCTTCAGGTCTTTTCTGATTTGTTTAGAGTATATTTTCGGGGAACATTGTTCCCTGTTAGCATTTTGTTCTCTCATTCATCTGTTCTCCTCTGGACAAAATGACAAGATGGAAAAAATCACCTCAACAAAAAGAACAAGAGGTAGTACTGAATGCCAGGGACCTACTCAATATGGCATTAGTATGATGTCGGACCTAGAGTTCAGAACCGTGATTTTAAAGACTAGCTGGGCTTGAAAAAAGCATGGAAGATATTAGAGAAACACTTTCTGGAGAAATAAAAGAACTAAAATCTAACCAAGTCGAAATCAAAAAGGCTATTGATGAGGTGCAATCAAAAATGGGGGCACGAACTGCTAGGATAAATGAGGCAGAAGAGAGAATCAGTGATATAGAAGACCAAATGATGGAAAATAAGGAAGCTGAGAAAAAGAGAGATAAACGACTACTGGATCACGAGGGCAGAATTCGAGAGATAAACGATACCATAAGGTAAAACAACATTAGAATAATTGGGATCCCAGAAGAAGAAGAAAAAGAGAGAGGGGCAGAAGGTATATTGGAGCAAATTATAGCAGAGAACCTCCCTAATGTGAGGAAGGAAACAGGCATCAAAATCCAGGAGGCACAGAGAACCCCTCTCAAAATCAATAATAGGTCAACACCCCGACATCTAATAGTAAAACTTACGAGTCTCAGAGACAAAGAGAAAATCCTGAAAGCAGCTCGGGAGAAGAGATATGTAACCTACAATGGTAGAAATATTAGATTGGCAACAGACCTATCCACAGAGACCTGGCAGGCCAGAAAGGACTGGCATAATATATTCAGAGCACTGAACGAGAAAAATATGCAGACGAGAATACTATATCCAGCTAGGCTGTCATTGAAAATAGAAGGAGAGATAAAAAGCATCCAGAACAAACAAAAACTAAAGGAATTTGCAAACACAAAACCAGCCCTCCAAGAAATATTGAAAGGGGTCCTCTAAGCAAAGAGAGAGCCTAAAAGCAACATAGACCAGAAGGGAACACAGACAATATACAGTAAGTCACCTTACAGGCAAAACAATGGCACTAAATTCGTATCTTTCAATAGTTACCCTGAATGTAAATGGGCTAAATGCCCCAATCAAAAGACACAGGCTATCAGATTGGATTAAAAACAAGACCATCAATATGCTGTCTGCAAGAGACTCATTTTAGACCCAAAGACACCCCCAGAGTGAAAGTGAGGGGGTGGAAAACCATTTACCATGCTAATGGACACCAAAAGAAAGCTGGGGTGGCAATCCTTATATCAGACAAATTAGATTTTAAAACAAAGACTGTAATAAGAGATGAGGAAGGACACTATATCCTACTTAAAGGGTCTATCCAACAAGAAGATCTAACAATTGTAAATATCTATGCCCCTAACCCATATGGGAGCAGCCAATTATATAAGGCAATTAATAACAAAAGCAAAGAAACACATTGACAACAATACAATAATAGTGGGGGACTTTAACACCCCCCTGACTGAAATGGACAGATCATCTAAGCAAAAGATCAACAAGGAAATAAAGACTTTAAATGACACACTGAACCAAATGGACTTCACAGACATATTCAGAAAATTCCATCCCAAAGCAACGGAATACACATTCTTCTCTAGTGCCCATGGAACATTCTCCAGAATAGCTCACAAATCAGGTCTCAACCAGTACCAAAGGATTGGGATCATTCCCTGCATATTTTCAGACCACAATGCTTTGAAACTAGAACTCAATCACAAGAGGAAAGTTGGAAAGAACTCAAATACATGGAGGCTGAAGAGCATCCTACTAAAGAATGAATGGGTCAACCAGAAAATTAAAAAAGAATTAAAAAAATTCATGGAAACCAATGCAAATGAAAACACAACTCTTCAAAATCTTTGGAATGCAGCAAAGGCGGTCCTAAGAGGAAAGTATAGAGCAATACAAGTCTTTCTCAAGAAACAAGAAAGGTCTCAAATACACTATCTAACCCTATACTTAAGGAGCTAGAGAAAGAACAGCAAATAAAGCCTAAACCCAGCAGGAGAAGAGAAATAATAAAGATCAGAGCAGAAATCGATGAAATAGAAACCAAAAGAACAGTAGAACAGATCAACGAAACTAGGAGCTGGTTCTTTGAAAGAATTAACAAGATTGATAAACCCCTGGCCAGACTTATCCAAAAGAAAAGAGAAATGACCCAAAGCAACAAAATCATGAATGAGAGAGGAGAGATCACAACCAACACTAAAGAAATACAAACAGTTCTAAGAACATATTATGAGCAACTCTATGCCAGCAAATTAGATAACCTGGAAGAAATGGATGCATTCCTAGAGATGTATAAACTACCAAAACTGAACCAGGAGGAAATATAAAACCTGAAGAGACCTATAATCACCAAGGAAATTGGAGCAGTCATCAAAAATCTCCCAACAAACAAAAGCCCAGGGCCAGATGGCTTCCCAGGGGAATTCTACCAAACATTTAAAGAAGAATTAATATGTATTCTTCTGAAACTGTTACAAAAAATAGAAATGGAAGGAGAACTTCCAAACTCATTTTATGAGGCCACCATTACCTTGATCCCCAAACCAGACAAAGACCCCATCAGAAAGGAGAATTACAGACCAATATTCTTGATGAACATGGATGCAAAAATTCTCACCAAAATACTAGCCAATAGGATCCAACAGTACATTAAAAGGATTATTCACCACGACCAAGTGGGATTTATCCCTGGGCTGCAAGGTTGGTTCAACATCCGCAAATCAATCAACGTGATACAATACATTAACAAAAGAAAGACCAAGAATCATATGATCCTCTCAATAGATGCAGAAAAAGCATTTGACAAAGTACAGCATCCTTTTTTGATCAAAACTCTTCAGAGTATAGGGCTAGAAGGTACATACCTCAATATCATAAAAGCCATCTATGAAAAACCTACAGCAAATATCATTCTCAATGGGGAAAAACTGAGAGCTTTCCCCCTAAGGTCAGGAACGCAGCAGGGATGCCCACTATCACCACTGCTATTCAACATAGTACTAGAAGTCCTAGCCATAGCAATCAGACAGCAAAAAGAAATAAAAGGCATCCAAATCGGCAAAGAGGAAGTCAAACTCTCACTCTTTGCAGATGATATGATACTTTATGTGGAAAACCCAAAAGACTCCACCCCAAAACTGCTAGAACTCATACAGGAATTCAGTAATGTGGCAGGATATAAAATCAATGCACAGAAATCAGTGGCATTCCTATACACCAACAACAAGACAGAAGAAAGAGAAATTAAGGAGTCAGTCCCATTTACAATTGCACCCAAAACCATAAGATACCTAGGAATAAATCTAACCAAAGCGTCAAAGGATCTGTACTCAGAAAACTATAAAATACTCATGAAAGAAATTGAGGAAGACACAGAGAAATGGAAAAACATTCCATGCTCATGGATTGGAAGAACAAACATTGTGAAGATGTCAATGCTACCTAGAGCAATCTACACATTCAATGCAATCCCCATCAAAATACCATCCATTTTATTCAAAGAAATGGAACAAATAATCCTAAAATTTGTATGGAACCAGAAAAGACCCCGAATAGCCAGAGGAATGTTGAAAAAGAAAAGCCAAAGCTGGCGGCATCCCAATTCCGGACTTCCAGCTCTATTACAAAGCTGTCATCATCAAGACAGTATGGTACTGGCACAAAAACAGACACATAGATCAATGGAACAGAATAGAGAACCCAGAAACGGACCCTCAACTCTATGGTCAACTCATCTTTGACAAAGCAGGAAAGAGTGTCCAATGGAAAAAAGACAGTCTCTTCAACAAATGGTGTTGGGAAAATTGGACAGCCACATGCAGAAGAATGAAACTGGACCATTTCCTTACACCACACACAAAAATAGACTCAAAATGGTTGAAAGACCTCAATGTGAGACAGGAGTCCAACAACATCCTAAAGGAGAACACAGGCAGCAACCTCTTCAACCTCAGCCGCAGCAACTTCTTCCTAGAAACATCACCAAAGGCAAGGGAAGCCAGGGCAAAAATGAACTATTGGGATTTCATCGAGATAAAAAGCTTTTGCACAGCAAAAGAAACAGTCAACAAAACCAAGACAACCGACAGAATGTGAGAAGATATTTGCAAATGACATATCCGATAAAGGGCTAGTATCCAAAATCTATAAAGAACTTATCAAACTCAACACCCAAAGAACAAATAATCCAATCAAGAAATGGGCAGAAGACATGAACAGATATTTTTCCAAAGAAGACATCCAAATGGCCAACAGACACATGAAAAAGTGCTCAACATCGCTCGTCATCAGGGAAATCCAAATCAAAACCTCAATGAGATACCACCTCACACCCGTCAGAATGGCTAAAATTAACAAGTCAGGAAATGACAGGTGTCGGCGGGGATGTGGAGGAAGGAGAACCCTCCTACACTGTTGGTGGGAACGCAAGCTGGTGCAACCACTCTGGAAAACAGTATGGAGGTTCCTCAATGTCGTCTTTGTGAACCCAAGCTCTAAATTATTCCTAGGAAAAAATGTGCCTTCTCTAAAATCAAATGTTTCAGTAATCATTGCCTTACTAGACCATAAACTCATTTATGGATAACTCATTTTTAAGGATAACCTTCTAACTAGCACTATAATTGAGGGGATGAATAATTGTGAGATAAATATGTTTTATCACAGTCCAGTAGTAGATATTATTTGTTTAATTATGCAATTTGTTTTAATTTTCTTTGATCAAAATTTGTAAAAAATTAAGAAGAAAAGCTTTTTCAAGATATGTTTATAAAGGGTGCCTGGGTGGATGAGCTTTTAAGTGTCTGTCTTCTGCTCAGGTCATGAACTCAGGGTCCTGGGACCGAGCCCCATGTCAGGCTCCCTGCTCAGCGGGAAGCCTGCTTCTCCTTCTCCCTCTGCCCCTCCTCTCCCAGCTTGTGCTCTCTCACTCTCATGCTCTTTCTTTCTCAAATAAATAAATAAAATCTTTTTAAAAATTTTTAAA
The DNA here is from genome assembly GCF_003265705.2 of Callorhinus ursinus. NCBI lineage: Eukaryota > Metazoa > Chordata > Mammalia > Carnivora > Otariidae > Callorhinus > Callorhinus ursinus. The sequence goes on from NW_027397063.1 coordinate 147,105,578, forward strand.
AAGATATGTTTATAGAACGTTAAAAATTATGCAAATTGGAAATTTTGATTTCCCTTTAAAGCATTTGTCATTTTCACGGATTTTTAACTGTCAAAATCAAAACAAATGCAGTAATATTGGATATCCAGTCTGTTCAATGGGATATGGATAAAATACAATGACAAATCTTTTCTCACACCTTAGAATTTCTGAATAATGAAATGCTTACTAATATTGAATTGTGTTTAAAGGGTAAAAATACTTAATTCACAGATATCCAGAGAGCAGGTGCTTGGCACATAGTGTGAAATGGTGGTCCTGACTCCCAGGGTGCACTGGGCAGGACTTGTACAACCTCTGCAGGGTGAGATAGCTTTCTTCACGGGTGCATGCGTGTGTGCCTGTGTATGTGTGTATGTGGCTGCACAATGGCACCATCAAATGGAGGGGTAAGAAAGTCCACTCTCAGCAACTATTTTAGGCACCTAACTATAGAACCTATTGCTTCTTTAACAAATTACTCCCAGGCATAGCAACATAAAGCAACAAAATATTTATTATCCTGGGTGGCTCAGTTGGTTGGGCGACTGCCTTGGGCTCAGGTCATGATTCTGGAGTCCTGGGATCAAGTCCCGCATCAGGTTCCCTACTTAGCGGGGAGTCTGCTTCTCCCTCTGACCTTCTTCCCTCTCGTGCTCTCTATCTCTCATTCTATCTCTCTCAAATAAATAAATAAAATCTTTTAAAAAATTTATTATCTAATACAGTTTCTGGGAATGCCTGGGTGGCTCAGTCGGTTAAACGTTTGCCTTCGGCTCAGGTCGTGATCCCAGGGTCCTGGGATTGAGTCCTGCAGGGAGCCTGCTTCTCCCTCTGCCTGCCACTCCCCCCTGTTTGCGCTCTCTCTCTCTCTCTCTGACAAATAAATAAATAAAATCTAAGAAAACAAAAAAAAAAAACAACCAAAAACACAGTTTCTGAGAGTCAGGAATGCAGGAGTGGCTTAGCTGGGTAGTTCTGGCTCAGGATCTCTCCTGAGGTTGCAGTCAAGATGTCAGCTGGGGCTGCAGTCATCTGATGGCTTGAGTAGAGCTGCAGGATCTGCCCCCAAGGTGGCTCTCTCTTGTGGCTGCTGGCAGGATACACCTCAGTTCCTCACACACGGACCTCTTCATAGCACTCCTTATGTGTGTTGGTGACATGGCAGCTGGCTTCTGGAAGAGGACAGGATCAGAGTGAGTATTCAGGATGTTTGAATGCCTTTTAATCACCTAATCCCCATAGTCATACCATCATTCCTGCATCCTTCTAAGCAAGTCACTAAGTCCAGCCCATAGCCAAGGGGAGGGAAATTTGGTTCCTTCTTTTGCATGGCAGCAGGGGGGGTGGTGGTCAAAGAGCTTGACTTCCTCTTTTTTTTTTAAAGTAGGTCCACACCCAGCATGGAGTCCAATGCAGGGCTTGAACTCATGACCCTGGGATCAAGACTTGAGCCAAGATCAATTGTCAGATGCCCAACCAACTGGGCCACCTAGGTTCCCCAAAGAACTTGACATTTTAAATCAGTGCAGTGCAGCAAGCCTAAGGATCAGATAACTCATCCAGCTAACCCTCACACATCAGAGCACTCACATCTACATCTTTCTAGGTGTTTGTGCAGCATTCCTAGTGCTAATGTTTAATACATAGATTCCAATGCCACATAGCTAAAATAAGTTGAGTAATCAGTTTGTGATGGAAATATAGATGATTCTGTTTTTTCCAGAAAGTACGACCTAACACATCAGAACATTGTCAACTATGAGCCTGTTTGGATGGCAGCCTAGGACATTCTGAGAACTTCTCCAACATTATTCTGTCATATCATCACAACCTGGTGAACTCAGAGGAGTGTCCTTAGCCTAAGCAAGCCAAGTCCTGAGTTGGGGCCACAGAAGTATATGTTCGGTGGCAAGGAGGGGAGGATACTGAGGGGGCCTGAAAATGATGTTTCTGACCAGTCACTCCACAATGGACCACTTTACAACGATTTGCTTGAAGAACTGATATTAAACATATCTGTGTCTAGACACATCTATATTCAATAGGTTTAAATTCCACAGTACCTTTTAGTATTGGTTGTGTGTTTTGAGGGGATGGAGAAAAATGGTTGAAAAGTGTACCCTCAGCTAGTTCTGTGGAAAGCCTTTATCTGAAACTTCTCCACTCAACCTACTCCATTCTGATGCTATTTCCAAGCCAGCACAAGCATGAAAGAGAAGGCACCTGATCAATGCTGGCTGGACTGAAAGAAATAACCGGCTAGTGGGAAAGCATCACCCCGGCCATGGAGAACTTGCCATCCCTGCCTGCACTGGTTATTCTGTCCTCCCCTGACCACCAGATCAGTCTGCACCCTCTCCTACCAGGCCTCCACAAAGGAGTTTACGCAGAATGGGTGACTATTCCTGGCAGCAGGAAGACTCTGGATGTCTGCTTCTGATACTCCCAATCTCTCCCCTTAGGGCAACAGAGGAGACTCATACACCCAAACAAAATGGTGATGTCTTTTACTTGCAGAGTTCTGCCAAACAGAACTCTTTTCTTTAAAAAAAAAAAAAAAGATTTTATTTATTTATTTGACAGAGACACAACGAGAGAAGGAACACAAGCAAGGGCAGTGAGAGAGGGAGAGGCAGGCTTCCCGCTGAGCAGGGAGCCCAATGTGGGGCTCAATCCCAGGACCCTGGGATCATGACCCGAGCCAAAGGCAGATGCTTAACTACTGAGCCACCCAGGCGCCCCAAACAGAACTCTTTTCAAACAGACTTTTCCCTTGCCGCATTATGTTGATAATTAACGTTCATAATAACGACCTTGAAGGTCTGTCAGAGTCCAAGGAACCTAATGAATAATTAAGAAAATGAAATGATTTTCAATAGGACTTCATGCTTACTGCATTTTGTATTCCAATACTTTTGATAGATGGTCACATCTATGATGATTGTCTAATTCCTCCAACATGTGAGGAAGCAGAGGATTTACTGTGTGTCAATGGTACCGCTGTGATGAGTTACTTGGGAGCATATTACCCAACACCACTCAGCTCTAGCAGAGCCATACAGGCTGCCACATAAGCTGCAGCCATAGGGAGCTGTTGCTTTGGAATCACTCAGAACCCATGTTTTCCTTCTAGATTAAAGAAAATTATTGGGACACCTGGGTGGCTCAGTCAGTTAAGCATCTGCCTTCCGCTCAGGTCATGATCTCTGAGCCCTGCATCAGGCTTCCTGCCCAGCATGGAGTCTGCTTCTCTCTCTCCCTCTGCCCTTCCCCCTATTCGTGCGTGCTCTCTCTCTCTCTCTCTCAAATAAATAAAATCTTTCAAAAAAATTTTGTTGGAATTAAGGATAATTATCAATAAAATCATATCCCAAAATACTGTCCTTATAATTGAGGAACCACCTATAGCTCTTATTCATTTTTAACATGTTTCAAGAATTATACAGAATTAATTAAAAAAATTAGCTGGAACAGATTAAACTACCCCAAGTAGCACCTCATATCCCAGTGAAGCCTTCTTCTTCTCTCTCTCTTGCTGCTCCTGTTATTTGCAGATACATTGCCCTACTTGGAGAAAATTCAAAATCACAAAATTTACAATGAAAAAAATATCAAGTCCAACCCTCATATTCGGCAGTTGAAAAACAAACATCCCAAAGGTAATATAACTTGCCCCAAGCTATGTAGCAAGTTAATCATAGAGCCCCAGAAGAACCCACATTTCCCAATTACTGAGGAAAGATCAAAGCCACAGCAAAGCCAGTAACTGCTAATGCAAACTCTCAGCTATCACAGCCAAAGAAACCAAAAAAGCAATGGGAAGTGGTATTTCAATAAACACTTTTGACCACTAAGATTGAAGTCCCCTGTGTTCTATTTTCAATATCTCACACTGAAAGGATTTAAGTAGCTTTAAGCGGAAAATTAAAGCTCACATGGCATTGCTCATCTTTAGGGTCTTTGAGGCTCATAGACATGTAATTTAGTAATTTCCATCTTTTCAGACTTTGGTTCATTTTCAGAATGGAAGCCATGACCACAAGAGTGTGCGCAGCTAGAACTAACTCTTCAGGGTGATGCCAAGTGCGGGAAAGGGGATTACTTGGTGAAATAATTAGATCCTTACCATACACACACCTAACCACAGGTAGATTCATACTCTTTTATTCCTAAATATTTTGACATGCATCTCCTAAGAATAAGTACATTCTCCTTACTGGTGAGAAATGATATTTAGAAACCAAGATCTGGGGGCAAAGGTGTTCACTGATACTAGATTATCATTGCTTCTTGGCCCTCTCAGCACACAGATAAAGGAAAGAGAAACTTTTAAGGATGAGTTCATAGGAATATCCTCAATTCAGATTTAACCTGACAGTGTTTTATTTTAACTTCTTTAATATTTGCTTTGCATCTCTTTTTTCTTACACAGAAAATCTTGGTTTGTATAATACTTATTTTCTCCTATATTTTAATTTTTTAAATATGTAAGACACTTACCTGATCCTAAAGTAAAAACTGTATGAAAAGGTAGCCAAATTCACTGAAGTTTCACTTCCAACCTACTCCCTTCCCTCTGTTTCCACACCTCCTATAGGTAACTAATTCTATGCTTCTTTTTGAAAGTATAAACAAATATGTAAATATATTCTTATTCCTCATTTTATTCTTTTTATTTTATTTAAATTCCATTAATTAACATATAATGCATTATTAGTTTCAGAGGTAGAGTTCAGTGATTCATCAGTTGTATGTAACACCCAGTGATCATTACATCACATGCCCTCCTTAATGGCCCATCACCTATTACCCCATACCCCACCCTACCCCCCTCCCCTCCAGCAACCCTCAGTTTGTTTCCTATGGTTAAGAGTCACTTATATTTTTTTTCCCCTCTCTGATTAAGTCTTGTTTTATTTTTCCTTCCCTTCCTCTATATTCCTCTCTTTTGTTTCTTAAATTCCACATGATTGAGATTATATAATTGTCTTTCTCTGATTGATTTATTTCACTTAGCATAATACCCTCTAGTTCTATCCATGTCACTAAAATGGCAAGATTTCATTTTTTTGTTTCTTTGGGTTTTTTTGATGGCTGGATACTATTCCATTGTATATATATATATACCACATCTTTATCCATTCATCTATTGATGGATATCTGGGCTCTTTCCATAGTTTGGCTATTGTGGATGTTGCTGCTATAAATATTGGGGTGCAGGTGCCCCTTCGGATCACTACATTTGTATCTTTGCGGTATATACCTAGGAGTGCACTTGCTGGGTCATAGGGTAGCTCCATTCTTAACTTTTTGAGGAACCTACATACTGTTTTCCAGAGTGGATGCATCAGCTTGCATTCTGACCAGCAGTAGAGGGTTCCCCTTTCTCTGGATCCTCACCAATATTTGATCTTTCCTGACTTGTTAATTTTAACCATTCTAACTGGTGTGATGTGGTATCTTATTGTGGTTTGATTTGTATTTCCCTGATGCTGAGGTATGTTGAGCATTTTTTTCATGCATCTGTTGGCCATTTGTATGTCTTCTTTGGAGAAAAATCTGTTCATATCTTCTGTTCATTTCTTGACTGGATTATTTGTTCTTTGGGTATTGAGTTTGATAAGTTCTTTATAGATTTTGGATCCTAACCCTTTATCTGATAAAATATTTGCAAAAATCTTCTCCCATTCTTTCAGTGGTCTTTTGATTTTGTCACTGTTTCCTTTGCTGTGCAAAGTTTATCTTGATAAGTCCCAATAGTTCATTTTTGCTTTTGTTTCCCTTCCCTTTGGAGATGTGTCTAGCAAGAAGTTGCTGCGGCCATGGTCAAACAGGATACTGCCTGTGTTCTCCTCTAGGATTTTGATGGATTCCTGTCTCACATTTAGGTCTTTCAACCATTTTGGGTCTATTTTTGTGTATGGTGTCAAGGAAATGGTCCAGTTTCATTCTTCTTCATGTGGCTGTCCAATTTCCCCAGCACCATTTGTTGCAGTGACTGTCTTTTTTCCATTGGATATTCTTTCCTGCTTTGTCAAGGATTAGTTGACCAGAGAGTTGAGGCTCCATTTCTGGGTTCTCTATTCTGTTCCATTGATCTATGTGTCTGTTTTTGTGTCAGGACCATACTGTCTTAATGATTACAGCTTTGTAATAGAGCTTGAAGGCCGGAATTGTGATGCCACCAGCTTTTCTTTTCTTTTTCAATATTCCTTTGGCTATTCGGGGTCTTTTCTGGTTCCATACATATTTTAGGATTATTTGTTTCAGCTCTGTGAAAAAAGTGCATGAAATTTTGATAGGGATTGCACTGAATGTATAGATTGCTTTGGGAAGCATAGACATTTTAACAATATTTGTTCTTCCAATCCATGAGCATGGAACGTTTTTCCATTTCTTTGTGTCTTCCTCAATTACTTTTATGAGTGTTCTATAGTTTTCAGAGTACATATCCTTTGCCTCTTTCCTTAGATTGATTCCTAGGCATCTTATGGTTTTTGGTGCAATTATAAATCAGATCAACTTCTTGATTTCTCTTTCTTCTGTCTCATTGTTAGTGTATAGAAATACAACTGATTTCGGTGCATTGATTTTGTATCCTGCCAATTGGCTGAATTCCTGTATAAGTTCTAGCAATTTTGGGGTGGAGTCTTCTGGGTTTTCCACATGGAGTATCATGTCATCTGTGAAGAGCCAGAATTTGACTTCTTCTTTGCTGATTCGGATGCCTTTTGTTTCTTTTTGTTGTCTGATTGCTGAAGCTAGGACTTCTAGTACTATGTTGAACAACAGAGGTGAGAATAAACATCCCTGTCATGTTCCTGACTTAGGGGAAAAGCTCTCAGTATTTCCCCATTGAGAATGATATCCACTGTGGGCTTTTCATATATGGCTTTTTTGATCTTGAGGTATGTTCCCTCTATTCCTACACTGTGGAGAATTTTAATCAAGAAAGAATGCTATATTTTGTCATATGCTTTTTCTGCATCTTTGAGAGAAGTATATGGTTCTTGTCCTTTCTTTTATTAATTTAGTGTATCACATTAATGTAGTGTATCATATTGATTGATTTGAGGATGTTGAACCACACTTACAGCCCAGGAATAAATCCCACTTTGTTGTGGTGAATAATCCTTTTAATGTACTGTTGGATCCTATTGGCTAGTATCTTGGTGAGAATTTTGGCATCCATGTTCATCACAGATATTGGACTATAATTATTTTTGATGGGGTCTTTGGTTTTGGGATCAAGGTAATGCTGGCCTCATAGAAAGATTGGAAGTTTTCCTTCCATTTCTATCTTTTGAAACAGCTTCAGAAGAATAGGTATTAATTCTTCTTTAAATGTTTGGTAGAATTCCCCTGGGAAGCCCTTTGGCCCTGGACTCTTACTTGTTGGGAGATTTTTGATTACTGCTTCAATTTTCTTGCTGGTTATGGGTCTGTTCAGGTTTTCCATTTCTTCCTGGTTCAGTTTTGGTGGTTTATATGTTTCTAGGAATGCATCCATTTCTTCCAGATGGCCTTATTTGCTGGCTTAGAGTTGTTCATAATATGTTCTTATAATTGTTTGTATTTCTTTGGTGCTGGTTGTGTTCTCTCCTCTTTCATTCATTATCTTATTAATTTGGGTCCTATCTCTTTTCTTTTTGAAAAGTCTAGCTAGGGGTTTACTGATCTTATTAATTTTTTCAAAGAACCAGCTCTTAGTTTCATTGATCCGTTCTACTGTTCTTTTAGTTTCTATTTCATTGATATCTGCTCTAATCTTTATTAATTCTCATCTCCTGCTTGGTTTAGGCTTTATTTGCTGTTCTTTCATAGCTTGGTTAGATGTATGGTTAGATTGTGTATTTGAGACTTTTCTTGTTTCTTGAGAAAGGCTTGTATTGCTATGTATTTCCGTGTTAGGACCGCCTTTGCTGCACCCCAAAGGTTTTGAACAGCTGTGTTTTCATTTTCATTTGTTTCCATGAATTTTTAAGTTCTTCTTTAATTTCCTGGTTGACTCATGCATTCTTTAGTAGGATGCTCTTTAACCTCCAAGTATTTGAGTTCCTTCCAAATTTCCTCTTGTGACTGATTTCAAGTTTCAAAGCATTTTGGCTGAAAATATGTAGGGAATAATCCCAATCTTTTGGTGCCAGCTGAGACCCGATTTATGACCCAGTATGTGATCTTCTAGAGAACGTTCCATGTGGACTCAAGAAGAATGTGTATTCTGTTGATTTAGGATGGAATGCTCTGAATATATCTATGAAGTCCACCTGGTCCAGTGTATCATTCAATGTCCTTGTTTCCTTGTTGATCTTCTGCTTAGATGATCTATCCATCACTGTGAGTGGGGTGTTGAAGTCCCCTCAATTATTGTATTATTATCAGTGTTTTTCTTTAATTTTGTTATTAATTGGTTTATATAATTGCCTGCTCCCAAGTCATGAGCATAAATATTTACAATTGTTAGATCTTGTTGGAAAGACCCTTTAAATATGATACAGTGTCCCTCTTCAACCTCACTACAGTCCTTGGTTTAAAATCTAGTTTGTCTGACATAAGGATTGCTACCCCAGCTTTCTTTTGATGTCCATTAGCATGACAAATGGCTCTCCATGCCCTCCCTTTCAAGCCTGAGGTGTCTTTGGGTCTAAAATGAATCTCCTGCAGACAGCATATTGATGGGTCTTGCTTTTTTATCCAATATGATACCTTGTGTCTTTTGATTGGAGCATTTAGTCCATTTACATTCAGAGTGATTATTGAAAGATATAAATTTAGTGCCATTGTCTTACCTGTAAAATCACTGTTTCTGTATATTGTCTCTGTTCCTTTCTGTTCTATGTTACTTTTGGGCTCTCTCTTCACTTAAAGGATCCCCTTTAATATTTCCTGGAGGGCTGGTTTAGTGTTCACAAATTCTTTTAGTTTCTGTTTGTCCTGGAAGCTCTTTATCTCTCCTATTCTGAATGACAACATCGCTAGATAAAGTATTCTTGGTTGCATATTTTTCTCATTTAGCATCCTGAATATATCATGTCAGCCCTTTCTGGCCTGCCAGGTCTCTGTGGATAGGTCTGCTGCCAGCCTTATGTTTCTACCTCTGTAGGTTAAGGACCTCTTGTCCTGAGCTGCTTTCAGGATTTTCCTTTTATCTCTGAAATGTGCAAGCTTCAGTATTATATATCCAGGTGTTGACCTATTTTTATTGATTTTAAGGGGGTTTCTCTGTGCTTCCTGGGCTTGAATGCCTATTTCCTTCCCCAGATTAGGTAAGTTCTCAGCTACAATTTGCTCCAATATACCTTCTGCCCCCCTCTCTCTTTCCTCTTCCTCTGGGACCCCAATTATTATAATATTGTTTTGCTTTATGGTACAGCTGATCTCTCAAATCCTCCCCTCATGATCCAGTAGTTGTTTATCTCTATTTTCTTCAGTTTCTTTATTCTCCATTGTTTTATCTTCTATGTCACTGATTTTTTCTTCCGTCTTATTTATCCTAGCAGTTAGATCCTCTATTTTTAAAAAATTTTTTCATTTGAGAGAGCACGAGCATCAGGGATGGGCAGAGGGAGAGTGAGAAGCAGGCTCCCTGCTGAGCAGGGAGCCCAGTGCAGGACTTGATCCCAGGACCCAGATATCATGACCTGAGCCAAAGGCAGATGCTTAACCATCTGAGCCACCCAGGTGCCCCCAGAGCCTCCATTTTTTATTGCATCTCAGTAATACCCTTTTTGATTTTGACCTGAATAGATTTTAGTTCTTTTATTTCTCCAGAAAGAGATTCTCCAGTGTCTTCTATGCTTTTTGCAAGCCCTGCTAATATCTTTATAATCATTATTCTGAATTCTAACTCTGTACTAATATCCATATTTATTAAATCTCTGGCAGTTAGTACTGCCTCTTTCCCCCCCCAGCTAAGTTTTTCATCTTGTCATTTTGTCCAAAATAGAATAGATGAACAAGAAAACAAAAATACAAAAAATATCAACCATGACCCCAACAAAATATACACTAAACAAATCAAAAGAGATCAGAAACCAAAAAACAAAAACAAAAACAAAACAAAAGAAAAAAGTGAGAGAACAGGTGGAAAGAACAGGGTAATATGCTAGGTCCTGTGTATTTTGGCCTGTTTGTTAGAAGAAATTAGATCCCAAAATTATAAAGAAAGAAAAACATATATATATATACAAAAATAAAATTGAATGCAATGAAAGGAAGCCAAAAATGAAGGACATATATAATGTAAATGTAAAAATGAAAATTAAAAAAGGCTTAAAAAGTGCACCTGGGTGGCTCAGTTGGTTAAGTGTCTGCCTTTGGTTCAGGTCATGATCTCACGGTCCTGGGACCAAGCCCTGCATCAGGCTTTTGTCAGAGAATCTGCATCTCCCTATCACTCTCCCTCTGTGCTCTCTCTCTCTCTCTCAAATAAATAAAATCTTTTTTAAAAGTTTATATTTTTAAAAAAAGGCTTTAAAAAGTTGGTAAAATAAAAAACTAGTTGAAAAGAAAAAAAGTAATTTTAAACGGAAAGACTAAAGAATCATGAGAAAAAACCTTGAATTCTAGATATTATTTTTCCCTAGCACTGGAGTTTTTCAGTTTTGTGTGATCTGTATCCTTGCTTTATTAGCCTGATGTTCCTGCAGGTCTTCTGAGGGAGAGGCCTATTGCACTGATTTGGAGGTGACTTTGCTCAGGAGGGGTTGCACCACTGTTGCCAGGGGACCTGGCTCAGTGTAAGTGGCTCCGGATTGCTCTATGTGGCTTTTGTTCCCTGAATTCTTTCTGAGCCACTTTAGAGGATGAAAATAAAAATGGCGGCACCCCGTTCTCCAGCCCTGGAGCTGGAAGATCGTGGCCCCCACTCTTCAGTGCGCCCTCAGGAAAAAGCAGTCTATCACCTTGTCTCCCTGGTTTCTGTCCCCACTCTTTGTTCACCCAGTCTGTATCCAGGCATTTTTATCTCAGGCATGTGACCCCATTTCGAGACTCCAAACTTTTCAGACTCCTGTGGTGCTCACCCAGGCCGCCCAAGTCTCCAAACTCTGTAGACTCCTGCGGCATGCACCCCCCACCACTCAAGTCTTCAAACCATTCAGATTCCTTTGGCATGCACCTACACCACTCCTCTGGGGGAATGAGGAGGGTGTCACCATGGTTCTGCCTCTTGCTGGGCCTCTGCTCAGAGAGCAGTCACCCAACTGTGCTGTGGTTCATGGTTTTTGGCAACCCTGAACTGAGAGCCCACTCCTGGCCTCACTGTTTGCATCCGGCTTCCCCACTCGGATGCCCGGGAACTCTTCCGCATTCAGGCACCCCCCCCATCTTCCTGTGACCCCAGAGATCCTGAGACCACACTGTCCTACCTAGGATTTTGCTCTACTTTGCCACCTTTCAGGCAGGGATGTCCCCCACCAGAGCAGAAATGTAAAAGTTCTGATTTTGTGCTCCACTGTTATATCACTTTCCAGTGCTGACTTATGGAGGCTCCCTGCCCCCCCCGTTTATCTTCTATCACCTCAGATTCACTTCTCCACACCTCTACCTTGCAAAAAGTAGTCACTTTTCTATTTGTAGAGTTGCAGCAATTCTTTTCTTAGATCCAGGTTGAGTTCACAGGTATTCAGAATGATTTGATAGCTACCTAGCTGAATTGAAGGGACCAGATGAAACTAGGGTCCCCTACTCCTCCACCATCTTCCTCCATACTCCTCCATTTATCCTTAAACACAAAGTATATAGTACTTACTCCATGTACTGCTATGTGCTAAATCTAAACGTGTATTCTGGAAATTACCTCAGTTCACAGACATTTTCCTTTGTTTTTTTGACTACCTCATCTCCAATTTGTGTATGTACTGCACTTTATTTGCCCAGTGTCCTGTTGGTGAACATTTAGGTTGTTTCTAATGGTTTGCTACTACAAAAAATGTTGAATTGCATAACCTTGTACAAACTTACAGAAGTGTATTTTCAGGATAGCTTCCTAAAAGTGGGGTTACTGGGTCAAAGGTTAATGCATATGTAATTTTGCCAAATCCCCTTGCATAAGATTTGTCCCATTTTGTGCTTTCACTCTCAATAGAAAATGTTATCAAACTTTTAGATTCAGCAAAGTTTTAATTTGCCTTTCTCTTATAAGGGAACATGAGCATCATTTCATATGTGTAAGAAGCAACTCACATTTCTTTTTCTCTCTTTTCCCACATTTCTCTCTGGTCATGACTCTTGTCTATATTTCTATCTAATTTGGGGGCTTCTCCATATTTAAGGGCTCTCTGTATACTTGCCCTCTTCTGTGAGATAACTTGCAAATGCTCTCTCCAGGTCTGTCATTTGCCTTTTGATTTGGCTTACTAGGGTGTTTTGTTTTGTTTGTTTGATAGTAAATTTTATTAACCTTTCCCCAGTTTTGTTCCTGGATTTTGAAAGGGTTTCTTCACTTCTGGGTTATAAAGTAATTCACGTGCAATACTTCTTTCGTTTCACATTTACATTTGGATTTCTGATCCATTTAGAGTTTATCTCAGTGTGAGGATTAGATTCACTTTTAAACTTTTCCAAGGGGCTATCTATTTGTCCCAACATTATTTATTAAAAAGCCTATCTTTTCCTCAGACAGAAATAACTTGATTGATTTATAGACACTAACATGTCTAAAAAGACTTTTACTCTACTGTGGAATAGATCCACTCCCTTGCTGTTTGGAACAGAGAGGAACAATGCTCACAATAGTATATATGCATTTTCCTCCACTGGCTTCTCCAGAGCCATGCTCTGTCTCACCAATGCCACTGTAAAAAGGCCTTCCTAAACCCTTTCCACTTATGCCCTTTTGCCCTCTGAATATGCCCTGTGTGTCTGGCCAGAGCCTGACTGATGCCAACGGTATCAGAAATAAATACCAGTCTATCAGCAAAAAGGTAGACAGCATGGCTCTACTCTACCATCCCAAGTAAAGCCAAAAAACAGTCAATGAATTCACACCTCATTTAGAAATCCAGGGTGATATTATTTATCTTGATTATCTTTCTTTTCATGCTGCAAAGCTCTGGTCTAATTTGTGATTAGTTTCACAAATTAAGCCCAACCTCAAAGTTTAAGGTTGAACCTCTCTTAGGATATTAAAGAAAGTGATCCCTGCCTCTGAAGACTAAAAGCATTCCTAAATGTTTTGAGATGGTATTCTCTCTGGGGTGATTGCTTTGAAGTCAGACGGAAGCATGTGCAGGCTCTGGTATGTTTCCCTAAAAAAACCAAAAACCAAAAAACAAAGACAAAAAACCCTACTCCTGTTACTTACAGCCAGGCCCTGAGTGCTACTTCCTGGGTACATTTTTTTCCTCTGGTATTTCTGTACTTAGCATGTAAAAGGCTCTAGCAAAAACTTTCTTAAGTCTCTCTGACTGTTATAAGTTGCTTCACTGACCAGCAGAAAAGTTTCATAGGAATTTTATTATTCTACTGCTGAGTCATGTTCAAAGTATGACTTAGCTTTGTTTCAGTGAATATTGATCTTGGAAATAAATGCTAACTGCCTCACTATGTCATAATATAAAAACAAAAGGTTCCAGGAGTTCTGTTTCTCATGCTTGTATGAGGGACACTTCCCAGTCCCTTATTTTGAGCAGAAGTGACAGGGAGGGAGATAGAGCAAATAGTGCTGCAAACAACTGCCTGGGGCTGTCCTGCTCCTTCCATACTCTTCATCTTACAGCCAGTGTCACTTTGATTCTGAATTAGACTTTGAGTTGAAGGATGATTATAATAACATTATGGTGGAAGGGACCTTAGGCCATCTAATCCAGCCCCATATTTTACAGGGAGGGAACTGCAGCCCCAAAAGAATATTGTCCAGAGAGCCATGGTTGTGCTGAGTCACAGGTATCTGCTTCCTTTACATGGACCACTATGAGTGTTTCCTTCCAGCTTGGCTCCTAAAGACTAAATTGGTGTGGGTCATCTCTGGGGGTACAATGTCTGGAAGGTAGAGACTAGCTTGTTATTAAAGGTGGGAAAGAGGGAAAGCATCTTTCCTTCCCAAAGGAGAAAATTCTCTTCCACCTTCCAACTGTTGTTGATATACCACCTTATATTTGTTGTAAGAACAGGTGCCCCTACAATGGGTGTAAGAATTCTGCCATTAGAGCATCATTCTCTCAACTACTGGGGACTGGACTACTCCATATTCAAACTATTCAAATACCCCCACTGTCTGATTTCAAACTACTTTTCAGCCATATCCCCATGGGCTTTGGAAGGAGACAGTCTGCAGAGTTTTGGATTCTGATGCAATCACTGACCAGCAGTGTGACATACACATAGACTTAACTTTTCTGGATCTTGGTTTTTCATTTATAAATGAGGATAATCACAGTTCAGAAAGCAGAAGTTTATACAGATATTAAAGTATCTTAATCCACAAATAGTAGTAATACACAAACAGTAAAGCTGCCTGAGGTCATTTGCAGCTAACAAGAGGAAAACATAAGGAAAATTTGGGGAATGAGATGCCCAGTAGGGGTTTTGCAAAGCTCTAACACATTCCTGGGAATATACATGCCACATGCATGCACAGGGAAGTGTGCATCTCTCACCTCTGCTTGAGCTTGAGGTTCTGTACAAACAGGAAGTGAAAACTAAGACCAGCTTATAAAGTGTCTGCCCCAACACATACACAAAGCCCCTCAGGAAAAGCTGGGAGACTTATTGGATCCAGGAATATAAGAAAATCAGTAATTATTAGCATATTACTAAGCTACCCAAGCAGGTACTTTGGGTGCCATATATCACAAAGAATACAGACTTTACAGAATTAGATCAGGAAAGTCATGAAACCAAACAAATAGCAGCAGCAACAACAGGTGAACAGAAAGAACTATAGCAAACGCTGGGGAGGGAGGAAAGCATCTGATTTCCTGAGTTCCCAGGTTATATTACATAAAATGTCCTGTTTTCAACAAAAAATTATGTCATCCAAACACACACACACACACACACACACACACACACACACACACACACACAGGGAAAGTATTAGTTATGCACACAAAAAAAGAGAAAAAGAAAAGTAGTCAATAGAAACTGTGCCTGAGGAAGCTCGGATGTTGCGCTTACTAGACAAAGACTTTAATCCAACTATTATAGTATAGTCAAAGAAATAAAGGAAGCTATGTCTAAAGAAGTAAAGTATAAGAAAGATGTTTCACCAAATATAAAATGGCAAGAAAGAAATATAAATTATAAAAAAGAATCAAACAGAATTTCTGGAGTTGCAAAGTACAATTACTAAAATGAATAAAATCACTAGATACACTCAAAATGAGTAAAGATGAACAGAATATCAGAGACCTGAGGGAAAATACCAATCATAACAAAATACATATCATTGAAGTTTCAGAGAGAACAGAGAGGAAGGGGCAGAAAGAATATTTTCTAAAATATGGCCAAAAACATCACAAATTTGATGAAAACATTAATCTGCACAAAGTAACTCAACAAAGTTAAATTACAACAAGCTCAAAGAGGTCCACATATAGACACATCAGAATCAAACTGTCAAAAGCCAAAGAGAGAATCTTGAAAACAGCAAGAGAGAAGCAACTCATTTACAAGAGGTCTTCAGTAATATTAGTAGTTGACTTCTCATCGGAAACCATGGAAACCAAAAGGCAGTATGATAATATATTCAAAGTACTAAAAGACAGACTATCTATCAATTCTATATCCAAAAAAATTACCTTTAAGAATGAAGGAGAAATAAGACTTTTCCAGATAAACAAAATCAGAGAGAATTAATCATTAGCAAACCTACTTTATAAGAAATGCTAAAGAGAGTCCTCAGGCTGAGATGAAAGGACACTGGGCAGAAACTTGGATCCACATGAAGAAATAAAGAGTACCAGTAAAGTAAATACATATGTAAACATAAAAGATAGTATAAATGTACTTTTGTTTATAACTCCTTTATTTTCCCATCTGATTTAAAAGACAATTGCTGAAGCGATAATTATAAAACTGTGTCAAAGGGCTTATAATGTGTAAAGATGTAATTTGTCTGACAACAATAGTACAATGGAGGAGGAGTGAATGGAGTTATTTTGGAACAAAGTTTTGTATACTACTGACATCAAGTTAGTATTAATCCATACAAGATAGTTTTAAGTTCAGTTTTAATTCCCAGGCAATCTCTAAGAAAAATAGCCCCAAAACACAGTAAAAGAAACAAAGGAATTAAAATGATATGCTACAAAATACCTATTTAAGATTAAGAATTCCTCATATCAGTGAGGTCATATGATACATGACTTTCTCTGATTGACTTATTTCGCTTAGCATAATACCCTCTAGTTCCAACCATGTTGTTGCAAATGGCAAGATTTTGGTTTTTCTGATGGCTGCATAATATTCCACTGTATATATATACCACATCTTCTTTATCCATTTATCTGTTGATGGACATCTTGGCTCTTTCCATAGTTTGGCTATTGTGGACATTGCTGCTATAAACATTGGGGTGCACATACCCCTTTGGATCACTACTATGGTGAGTGCTGTGAATTGTGTACAACTGATGAATCAAAGACCTGTACCTCTGAAACAAATAATACATTATATGTTTAAAAAAAAAAAAGAAGAAGATAGTAGGAAGGGAAAAATGAAGGGAGGGAAATCAGAGGGGCAAGAAAAACCATGAGAGACTATGGACTCTGAGAAACAAACTGAGGGTTCTAGAGGGCAGGGGTGTGGAGGGATGGGTTAGCCTGGTGATGGGTATTAAAGAGGGCATGTATTGAATGGAGCACTGAGTGTTATATGCAAACAATGAATCATGGAACACTACATCAAAAACTAATGATGTAATGTATGGTGATTAACATAATATAATAAAATAAAATTATAAGAAATGTAAGCTACTAGAGGTTAAGAAATGTCAAAAAAAAAGAAAATTAAAAAGTAAAAGTAACTTCTCAACACACACACAGACACAAATACCTATTTAACACAAAAGAAGGTAGTAATGGAGAACAAAAAACACATCAGACATACAGGGAAAAAAAAAACCAACAAAGTGGCAGATGCAAATCCTATCTTATCAATAAGTGTACTAAGTGCAAATGGAATACACATCCCAATCAAAAGGCACAACGTGGCAGAATGGATACAAAAATAAGATTCAACTAGATTGAAAGACACAAATAGGGGTTAAGCAAAAAGAAGAAAAAATGTATACTATGCCAACAATACCCAAAAGAGAGCTGATGTAGCTAAACTAATATTAAGCAAATTAGATTTTAAGCCAAAAATTGTTATTAGTGCAAAAGAATGACATTTTATAATGATAAAGGATTCAATCCCTCAGGAAGAGATAATACTTATATATGTAGCTAACAACAGAACCACAAAATGCAGAATTGAAGGAAAAAATAGAAAATTTAACAGTTGTAATCGGGGATTTCAATATCTCACTTTCAATGAGGAACAGATTAACAAAGCAGAAGATTAACAAGGAAATAGAAGACTTGAAGAGCACTACAAACCAATGAGACCTCACAGACATCTATAGAACACTCCACCCAACAGTTAATATACTTTCTTCTCAAGTACACATGAAATGTTCTCCAAGGATTAGCATATGTCAGGCCATAAAACAAGCCTCAGTACATTTAAAAGAATTTAAAACATATGAAGAATGTTTTCTGATAACAAGTAATAAAATTGGAAATCAATAAAAAAAGAAAAATTGGTAAATTCTTAAATATGTGGAAATTAAGCAACACACTCCTAAATAAACAATGGGCAAAAGAAAAAAAATCACAAGAGAAATTAGAAAATAATTTGACATTAATGAAATGAAAAAACAAGATGGCAAAACTTATGGAATAAAGCTAATGCAGGGGCGCCTGGGTGACTCAGCTGGTTAAGCGTCTGCCTTCGGCTCAGGTCTTGATCCCAGGGTCCTGGGATGGAGCCCCACTAAAGCAGGGAGCCTGGTTTTCCCTCTCCCTCTGCCTGCCTGTCTGCCTGCTTATGATTTCTCTTTCTCTCTCCCTCTCTGTGTCAAATAAATGAATAAAATCTTAAAAAAAAACAAATTAATGTTTTAACTGAAATTTATAGCTAAAAAAGAAAAAAAATCTTATATCAATAACCCAACTTTCCACTTTAAGAAATTAAAAAAAAAGACACACTAAACCAGAAGGAAGGAATGAAATAATAAATATTGGAGAGGAGATAGATAGATAACAGAAAAATAATAGAAACTATCAAAGAAACCAAAAGTTGGCTCTTTTTTTTTTAATTTTTTTTTAAAGATCTTTGTCTTTATTTATTTGAGAGAGAGAGAATGAGAGATAGAGAGCACGAGAGGGAAGAAGGTCAGAGGGAGAAGCAGACTCCCTGCTGAGCAGGGAGCCCGATGTGGGACTCGATCCTGGGACTCCAGGATCATGACCTGAGCCGAAGGCAGTTGCTTAACCAACTGAGCCACCCAGGCACCCCTAAAAGTTGGCTCTTTGAAAAGATCAACAAACTGACAAACCATTACCTAGGCTATACAAGAAAAAAGAAGACTCAAATTACTAATATCAAAAATAAAAGAGGAGTTATCACTGCTGAACTTTCAGAAATCAAAAAGAGAATATGGAATACTATAAATAATTATATGATGACAAATTAGATAACCTAGATTAAATGAACAAATCACTAGAAAGACAAAAACTAACTCAAGAAGACACTAAAGCTATTACTATACATAACAAGTAAAGAGATTGAATTAGTAATTTAAAAAACTTCCCTCAAAGAAAAGTCCATGCCCAGATAGCTTCACTAGTGAATTCTACTAAACCTTTAAAGAAGTTTTAGTACTAGTCTTTTACAAACTCCTCCAAAAAATATGAGCAAGAATAGCTCTCAAATATATGATTATCATGTCACCAGAACAAGACAAAGACAATTACAAGAAAAGTAGACCTCCATCCTTTATGAATGTAGATGTAAAATCCCCCAACAAAATAGTAGTAAGTGAAATGCAGGGACATATAAAAAGAAATATGCACCATTAGCAAGTGGGATTTATCCCAGGAATGCAAAGTTGGTTTAACAAATAAAGTCAATCAATGTAATATATAATAATATTAGTAGGTTAAAGAAAAAACTCACATAATCTCAATAGACGCAGAAAAAGCATTTGGCAAAAGCCAACACCCTTTTCAAATAAAAACACTGCACAAATTAGAAATGCAAAAGGATTTCCTTAACCTGATAAAGAACATCAAAGAAACATTCACAGCTAGTATCACACTTAATGGTGAAACCCTGAATGATTTCACCTTATCAGGAACAAGACATGGATGTTCACTCTTAAAATTTCTAGTTGATATTGTATTAGAAGTTCTAAACAAGGCAATTAGGCAAGAAAAAGAAATAAAAGATAACTATATTGAAATTGAGTAAGTAAAACTATCTCTATTCACAGATGACATGACATTGTAAATTGAAAATCTTATAGAATCCACAATAAAACTGTTAGAACTCATACTAGTTAGGAGGATACAAGACTAATATACAAAAATCAATTGTATTTCTATACTCTAGCAATGAATAATTTGAAAAGGAAATTAACAAAAAAATTCATACACAACTTAATTCAAAAAATAAAATACTTAAAAATTAATTTAATAAAAGAAATTTAATACTTGGATACTACAAACTACAAAATATCATCAAAGGAAATTAAAGACCTAAATAAATGAAACACCTCATTTTTACATTTTACTCCCTAGATTGATCTCAGATTCAAATAATTTCTAATAAAATTCCAGCTGCCCTTTTAACTTGTATTTGACCTAAATATGACTTACACTTATAAGTGATCCTAAAGGTCATATGGAAATGCAATGAACCCTAATGAGTCAAAACTACCTTGAAAAAGAACAAAGTTGGACTCACATTTCTGGATTTCCAAACTTATTACAAAGCTACAGTGATCAAATCAGTGTGGTACTGGCATAGGATAGACAGATCAATGAGATAGGATTGAGAGTCTAGATATATATATACTTATGGCTAATTGATTTTTTGCAAGGGAGCTACTGGGGAAAGAGCTGTTTTTTCAATAAATGGTGGAAGGACAACTGGATATTTACCTGCAAAAGAAAGAAGGTGGATCCCTACCTCATACCATATACAAAAATTAACTAAAAATGGATCAAAGATGTAAATATAAGAGCTAGAAATACAAAGTTTTTAGAAGGAAACATAGGAGTAAAACTTCATGACCTTGGATTACACAATAGTTTCTTAAATATGACATCAAAGCACAAGCACGAAGGGGTAAAAATAAATTTGTATTCATAAAAATTTAAAAACTTCTTTGCTGCAAATGATACCATCAATAAGGCTCTCACCCAGAAGGGGAGAAAGTATTGCAAGTCATTCATCTGATAAGAAACTTATATCTAGAATTTATAAAGAATTCTTGCAACCCGACATAAAAAGACCAATAACTCAATTAAAAAATACACAAAAGATTTGAACAGATATTTCTTCACAGAAGATATACAAATAGCTAACAAGCACATGAAAAGATGTTCAACATCATTAGTACTTAGGGAAATGCTAGTCAATACCATGATGAGATACAATTTCACATGCCATAGGGTAGCTATAATTAAAAAAAAGGACAATAACAAGCGTTTTCAAAGATGTGGAAAAATTGGAACCCTCATACATTGCTGATAGGAATGCAAAATGCTGCACCTGCTTTGGAAAGTGTTTTTTTATTTTTAAGTTTTATTTATTTATTTATTTGAGAGAGAGAGAATGAGAGATAGAGAGAACGAGAGGGAAGAGGGTCAGAGGGAGAAGCAGACTCCCTGCTGAGCAGGGACCCCGATATGGGACTCGATCCCGGGACTTCAGGATCATGACCTGAGCCGAAGGCAGTCGCCCAACCAACTGAGCCACCCAGGCGCCCAGAAAGTGTTTTGTTATTCTTCGAAATGTTCAATGTACAGTTGCTATATGACCCCAAAATTCCACTTCTAGGTATATACCCAAGAGAACTGAAAGAGTATGTCCACACAAAAATGTGTGTGTGAATGTTAGTAGCAACATTATTCATAATACCTAGAATACCAAAAATTAGGAAAAACCCAAATGTCCATCAACTGATAAATGGAAAAATAAAATATGGTATGTCCATGCATTGGAATATTATCCAGTCATAAGAAGGAATCAAGTATAGACACATGATATAATATGGATATGCTAAGTTAAATAAGCCAGATACACAAAACCAAACATTGTAAGATTGCATTTATATGAAGTATCCAGAAGAGGTACATCTATAGAGACAGAAAATAGATTAGGGGTTGTCTAAACCTGGTGAGGGGGAGATGTAAATGTTTTCTTTGGGGGATGATGAAAATGTTCTGAAATTAGAGAGTGATAAACTCATGACTGTGAATATACTAAACACTATTGAAGCGGACACTTTTAAAGGGTGAACTTTATGGCATGTGGATTGTACATCAATAAATCCACTTTAAAAATGCATTCTCTATGTAAGTGTCCAAAGTTGATGTCTGCCTGTGAGACTAGTCCCTCATCCACTCCACTTTCAGTTAATCATGAACCCTGTCTTGTGTTGTACACACACGTATTCTGACAAGTTCCCTCTAATCCACATAGATATACATCATTCTGTGACTTACACACACGCACTTGAGGATAGAGAATTTCACAAGACTTCTGGGGTTCAGAGGTGAGACAGAGGATGAATTTATCCAGTACAGTAGAATGTGGGTTGGAGGCAGGGAGGTATTAGGGAGGTCTTAGGTAGGTAAAAAGGCCACTTTTGGGTGCAAGATAAGAAAAATAACAGGTAGTTGAAAGGAAACTGCTTTGAAAATTGAAGAAATCCATGGAATTACTAAGCAAAATCATCAAGGATATTAAGTCTGGTGTCCTTTTTGAATGGTTAGAAAAAAAAAGCAACAGGAAATTAAGCTTAAAAAAATAAGTTGCAGTAACTCTTTTTTTTTTTGTAAATCATAGAGAATAAATAACAGAAAAAAATGCAAATAGAAATTATTTTTGCAGAAGTTAAAAACTTCAATAAAAACCTGTCATCAAAGAATTTCTGGGTAGGTATTAGAGCAGGGGCCTTAGGGAAGAGTACACATGCAAGAATTAAAGTACTGGATCATTATTTTCTAGGTTTTAGACTGTTTTGAGCATTTCCCCATAGCCCTACATAATTATCTGAAGCCAGCTGCGTTCTGTTTGTGTTTATTCAGCTTCTTTTATTTCCCATCTGACAAATGCTGTGCATTAAGTTGTGTGTATTAACATTAATGTATAAATGAGCAATTTACTATGTCTGAAAGAAGTCAACAGCCTCAAATGCACTCATGGAAGTATATTTATAACAAACACCTGTGTTAATTTCCTTTCACAAGGAGTACAATAGCAACCTCCTTGAGGCAGTGCCTTTGGATAAAGTGAATAATAAAGTGCTCATCACATCATTTATTTCTTGTCCTTCTGATGTGCCAGCAAGCATGTGTTCCTTTCAATTAATATTCTGTTCCTGTACAAAAGCTGTTTGACAGTAAATGTTGTATTTTTGGAGGGCAGTAAATTAGGTGAAATAATGGATGTGAAATCTGGATGAGGTTTAGGGTAAAAACACTATTCATAACATCTTTCAAAGGATTTTCTTCCGTAAAAGGGGCAGTCTTGGCAAAGTTGGTGCAGGCAAGATGATGAATTCCTTGAGAGCTGAGCTTTTCTCTTATTCAGCTTTGTGCGAACAGGTTTATTGAAGTCTTAACCCACTGAGTTATAAATATGAAAAACATTTTTTTTTTTTACTTTTTCCAATCACGCTTCCTCCATTCTATGTCTGATCTTCCTTGCCTGACCTTAATAACGTCAGGGGCAGATGATATCTTGTTCCAGTCCCTTTTAGTGATTCATACTTAACTCCAACACAGTTCAAAACTTAATGTCATATCTGATTCAAATCACTTCTTCCCTCTCACAGCACAGTCCAGAGCTGGTTGCTGTAAGATTGCCTCTTCTCTCTCTTCTGGTTCTACTCCTCTGAAGTTGGAAGGGGGCAGGAGTGATAAGGAAGGTGGCATTTCTTAGAAAACAAACTTTCTTTTTAAAGAAGGTCTATATTTATGAAAGACATACCATATTCATGGGTCAGAATATTTAATATTGTTAAGATGGCATTATCCCCAAATTGAGCTATAGATTCAGTGTAATCTCAGTCAGAATCCCAGCTGATGGTTTATTTTATTTTATTTTTCAGAAACTGATAAGCTGATGCTAAAATTCATATGGAAATGCAAGGGATCCATAATAGCCAACTGTCTTGAGAAAGAAGAACAAAGTTGGAAGGCTCACACTTCCTGTAAACATACAATAATCAAGAGAGTGTGGTACTGACAAATAGACATCTCAATCAACAGAACAGAATTGAGAGTCCAGAAATAAACCAGTATATTTATAGTCAATTGGTTTTCAACAAGTTGCCAAGACAGTTCAATAGGGAAAGGATAGTCTTTTCAATAAACGGTGCTCAGGCAACTGGATAGTCACAAGCAAAAGAATGAAGTTTGACCCCTATCTAAAACCATGTGTAAAAATTAATCCAAAATTAATCATATATTTAAATGTAATCATTTTGGGGTGATGGAAATCTTCTGTAAGTAGGTAATGGTGATGAGTGTACTACTCCATGAATATACTAAAAACCAATGAATACTACACTTTAAATGGGTGAATTTTATGGTTTGTGAATTACATCTCAATAAAACTACTTAAGAAGCATTAAATAATTGAAAAATATAGTTGGATATTTATGTAATCTAGAGCCAAAGAAGGTCTTTCTAAGCATGTTACCAAAGTAAAAAATATAACAAAAATGATTTATACACTTGATTGTAAATAATTTTTATAATTTCTCTATCAAAAATACTATTAATAAACTTTATTACACCAGACACAGTGTTAATAATATCCTTAATACATAAAGAGTAGTTAAAATCAGTAAGAAAATTATCAATACTTTAACAGAAATGTAGATAAAGAATATGAGCAACTCACAAGATAAGAAATAGAACTGGCCAACAAACACATATAAAAATATTAATATTTATTGGTAGTTAAAGAAATGCTAATTAAAACACAATGAAATGTCTCCCTCACCCAGTGGATTGGTGAAGAGTTTTAAAAAGTATAATACCCATGGGTGGTGAATATGTGGGAAAATAGGATCTTCATACATTTCTGGTGGGAGTGTAACTTGGAATAATGAGGCTGAAAGCAATTTGGCAATAAAAAACAAATGCTTAGAAATATGTTACTACTTTGAGCAATCCCCTTTCTGGAATTACATTCCAAGAAATAATGCAAGAGGTATTCAAAAGAATATGTACAGGGTTCTATATCCTTGTGAACTTTTGTGAAAAATTAGAAACAACCTAAGTGCCTAACAGTAAGAGATTAGATCTAGTCATTACAATTTTTGGGGGGGATATTAAAGGGGACATTGCTACCTAGCATCTGTTCTCTCTTCATTCCTAAAATCCCATGAAGCCCCAGGACTCAGGAAAAGCTGATGCCCCAACCCCTCAGACAGAACTTGGCTCAACGTGTGATTCATAGATAATCATGACAACACAGGTCAATGAGATGCAAAGAAAGGTTTGCTAGGGGCTTGGGCGCAGCTTCTAGAAGTATCTGGTCTTTCCCTGGCCTTTAGCACACCTGGATAGGAGCCCAGACCTTTGCAACCATCTCCAACGTCTCTAAAGATGCAGCTGACACCAGGGAAGGGCAGAGAAGAGAAGCTTACAGGAAAATGGAGCCAGAGCCACCAAATTTAGTCAGCCGTGAAGCCCCTCTTCTTCTGGACTTCAATCTATGACTATAAATTTCATTATCATTTGAGCTGGATTGAGAGGGTTTTTTGGAACTTGCCATCATATGACATGTGACCACATGTAGGTTTACTCTACCTCTTCCCCACCCCCCAAAAAGGGAGAGTACAAATAGAAAAGGGCTTTCACTTTATTCCCTTTATTCCTCTGTCTTTAAAATACTCGGTTTGGGTCTCCTTTCCCCTCCGGACAACATCTCAGGCAGACACTGTAGATTTTTGGATGGGCATAGAATTCACAGGGTGTGTGGGCTTAATGGAATGAATCACATTTTTATTTTTATTGACCTCCAACTGCAATTTACCATTACTTACACCAGGAGATGTTGGAATGGTGTTTCCCCTGGGTTGAGGTCTCCAACAAACAACAAATCTTCTCATCAAAGATCTAGCAGGGGATGCTCACTGTCGTGGAAGGTGTGATAGCCAGCCAATGTCAGTTGAGTGAGAACTAGTAACACAAATGATACCAGCCAGGTTAGACCTCTTTACCCTCTTCCTTATATTCTTCTCTTCCCCAATTCTGAGTATGGAAGAGCCAGAAGATGGACAGGGGAGGACAGATGATCATGCTCATGGAATTCCCACTGCTGGAACAGGCAGTGACTTCTCGGGATGGATTCCTGCCATAAACAACGTGTATTGCACTGATGGAAAAAAACTGGCCTGACCTCTGACCTCACTCCATGGGCATAGCCCTTGGGTTTTTCTTCCTTAGGTCACAAATGCTAACAAATACCAGTTTGCTCTAAGCAAAAGAATTAAGTGAATTACAGCCTGAGGCATCAGGGATGATGGCTGTTACTTTGATCACTGACTTTTTTTTTTTCAAATTTTTTTATTGTTATGTTAATCACCATATATTACATCATTAGTTTTTGATGCAGTGTTCCATGATTGATTGTTTGTTCATAACACCCAGTGCTCCATGCAGAACGTGCCCTCTTTAATACCCATCACCAGGCTGACCCATCCCCCCACCCCCCTACCCTCTAGAACCCTCAGTTTGTTTTTCAGAGTCCATCATCTCTCATGGTTCGTCTCCCCCTCTGACATACTCCCCTTTTCTTCCTCTCCTGTTATCTTCTTCTTTTCCTTTTTTCTTAAAATATGTTGCGTTATTTGTTTCAGAAGTACAGATCTGTGATTCAACAGTCTTGCACAATTCACAGCGCTCACCGTAGCACATACCCTCCCCAAAGTCTATCACCCAGCCATCCCATCCCTCCCACCCCCAACCACTCCAGTAACACTCAGTTTGTTTCCTGAGATTAAGAATTCCTCATATCAGTGAGGTCATGGATCACTGACTTTTATATATTTTTGTCAGATTAATTCCATGAGGCATAGTGATCACAGATTCTGTAATGCTCTATTTAAATTAGAAATTCTAACAATCATTTTCCTTTTACCAGTATTCAGTGATCAGAGAGACATTTTTGTAAATGTCACACAACGATTCCAATAAAAGGAAAGGGCTTTCACTTTTCACAGGTAACAGTTAAAGCTGAAAGGGCAAGGCCTTTCTTTCCATTTTTTTTTATCGATATTTTTGTAAATAAAACCTTAGAAGGGAATATACTCCTCTCCAAAAATAAATGAATCTCTCCATTCTGAGAATGATTTGATGCAACTCACAGAAGTGTGACAATCTGGGTTCCTTCTCTAGTCTTGCTCTTTTCCAAGGAGCTCCACGGACTTTTTGCAACCTCTGGTTTTTATTTTATTTTAATTTTTCAAAATCAGGCCAGAGATGCCCAGAAATAAAGTCTAGGAATAGCAATAATCTCAGCAATCCACCAGCCTGAAGAAGGTGGGGACAATAATGACATAAATTGTCCATTTGCCAAACTGTGTCCATAATGCAGGGACTTCAATCTCCATTGGCCCATTTTGGATCCAAAATGGAAGTTGTGTTGTAGGAGAATACAGTAGATATTATTGGTCTGGGGCTTCTCTGCATCCATTTCTCTTTCTTATCTGCCCCTTAGTTTCCTTCATTCTGATTACCCTTCAATCACTGCATAAGGTCTTGGGGGACTATCACTGAAGTTCTCCTCCTTCCACGACTCCTCTGGCCAGCTAAAGGGAAAGTAGTTGATCCACGTCAAAGCAATTCTTTGCTCCCTCCTTGGAATACGAATCTTGAGCTGAAGAATAAAGAGACTGAAAACTAGTTTAATTCCATCTGACTGGTAGTGCTTGCCCAGATTCTTCTTGCTATGAGGTGAGGTTCTGTCTTTTCAGGCTCCAGGACAGCCTCTATGCTGATCTCATTATCCAGCCTCCCAGGTACCATATTGCCCTTGGGTTCCTTCAGGTTCATTTCTTCCTGCTTGAAATGGCTCAAGGGAGTTACTGTGATTGAAGCCAAAGAACCGAACTGATACAGAGAGCATCAGTCCTCACAAATCCCATTTTCAAAAGCAGTTATATTTTTATTTATTGTGTTGGAACATTTAAAGATTTCAACAAATTACACAGCCCTTAGTTCTTTCCTGTAAGACATGTATCCAGTCTGGGCAGTCTGATGTTTCTTTCTAGGGTTATAAATAAGTATTTTGTATTTGTACTTTGAGTTTTCTTCTTTCTCTTTTGCCTACTACTCCCCTCTCCTTCCAGGTAAAAGCACACAACTGTTATTTAAATAGTCCTTGGAGGGGTGCCTGGGTGGCTCAGTCGTTAAGCATCTGTCTTCAGCTCCTGATCCCAGGGTTCTGGGATCAGGCCCCACATCGGGCTCCCTGCTCAGCGGGGAGTCTGCTTCTCCCTCTCCCACTCCCTCTGCTTGTGTTCCCTCTCTCGCTGTGTCTCTCTGTCAAATGAATGGGTAAAATCCTAAAAATAAATAAATAAATAGTCCTTGGAAATAATATGAAATAATTACAATAGTACAAGTCATTTTGGAAATATTAGCTTTAAAAATTCCTATTTGAAAATTTGAACAATCAAGACTAATATATCTTAAATAAAGGTGTATTTTTAAAGCCCATGGGAATGGATGGGTCATCAAGGCACACAAAGGGTTGTAAGCTAATAAACTATTCAAACAGCTCTAAGGTTACAAAGCAAGTCATGGAAGGAAGAGCAGTAGCATAGATCAATACACTGTGAGGTCTTTTGGCAATGGATATGAACATCTACAGGGAATTGCAATCAAATGGATGAATGTTCTATGAAAGAAGCCAGACACCAAAGCTCACATTCTTTATGAATCTGTTTACATAAAGTTAAAATCAGGCAAAACTAAACTATGGTGTTAATACTTAAGGGAGGAGTTAACTTTAGAGAACTGGAGTAATGAATGAGTGGCATACGAGTGAGGTTTTGGGGATGTTGAAATGTTCCATTTCTTGACCTGGGTGATAAACACATTAGTGTTCACTTTAAAATAAAGCATTGGGATAGATGTTTGTTTTGTGCACCTTTCTGTATATGTATTTTACTGGAAAAAAAGTTTTAAAATGAAAAGTCAGTATCTTTTTTTTTTTGGTTTTAAAGAAAAATCTTGGCCTTTCAGAATGGTGATTTTTAAGGCAGTTTATTACAGAGAAGTCAGTAAGTTTCTCTTTATTTACTGCTCTACTGCCTCACTTTTCATTTACCTTCCCCTCCATCAACACCTCTCTAAAAACATACTACTTCTGCTTGGGAACAGAGTATGAGTCACTAGGAAAATCTTTAGGATTTACTATTTGGCCATAGCTCCAATTCTGAGAATTCAATCAACTAGTTTAAAGTTTATTATTTTGTTCAAATCATTATGAGTAGTTGGGTAATGATCTCTTTGTGAGCAACAGAGGGAACTGATTGCTATATGAAATTTTTACTTTTATATTTCCGAACTTGGGGATGTTTAATTATACAACTATAAAGAGGTTCTAGCATGTGCTTTTAATTTTTTTTAAGTTTTATTTATTTTGGGGAGAGAGCGAGAAAGAGAGAGACATGGAGAAAACAAGTAAGGGAAGGGGCAGAGGGAGAAGCAGACTCCCTGAGGAGCAGGGAGTCCAGCGTGGGCAGGCTCCATCCTAGGACCCTGGGATTATGACCTGAGCCTAAGGCAGATGCTTAACCCACTGAGCCAACTAGGCACCCTAGCATGTGCTTTTACTGTTACATATTTAACTGGTTTTTTTTGTTTTGTTTTCAATACATTTAGAAAATTATATTAATGTAATTTTAAGTCATTTGTATTTTAAAGAAACTAATTTAAAACAACACTATATTTCTTTCATAGATTCAGTGTTTTTTGATTCAAATCCTGATTTGTATGCTATTCAAAGTGCAAACACTGGTTTTGAATTAAACCTGTATTTTGAACGGAAGAATAATTCAAAAGGAAATATTTAATGTCTCTTTGTTTTCTTTCTTTCAAGAGAAAAAAAAGTCTTCCACTTGAGTAAAGGCTAAACTGCCGTGATAATTCAAACAATTAGAAAGGAAAAGATTAAGATTTGCAGTTGTATGGAGATGGAAACATCTCATTCTGGATTTGGAAGATCCAATTGTTAACTAAACTCGGCAATCATTATTCTCTAAGTTGTTAAAATGGTTAAACATTTATATAAGGTACCTAAATTCTTTCTTGCTTTGGATTTCAACTGAGATTCTATATATTTTATCTAGAGTGATAATTGCTTTCTTTTCATTTGTTTTCAACCAAATAAAGATAATCACAGTTATGCTGATAAGATATTCAGGAAGAAAAAAAAAGAGGCTATATCTCTTTTAGGATTTGCTATTTGACTATAACTCTAATTCTGAGAATTCAATCAACTAGTTTAAAGTTTATTATTTTTTTCAAATCATTATGACTTAAAATTACATTAATTTTGTATATATATCTTTACATCTATGACAGATGGATATCTGTCATAGGTATTAATCTATTATCTTTCTATCATAATCAAAGCATATTCTTAGTTTATTTTTAAATGAAATTCTGGGGCCTAAATCTGGAGATCATTCCTAGTTTCCTAAAAGTTTGGGAGATTTGTGGTTAAGAGCCTAAACTTTTTAGCAGACTTTGGTGGTATTTTTACATAATGTTTCTATGACTGGACCAACTGGATTTCCAAGTTTTTAGTTAGGGTGAAAAATAATCCCTCTGATCCAATCCTCAGAAGTGGAGCTCGGCAAAAAGAGTAGATTCAGCATTCTTATAATTAAATGGCCCATGTAAATGACTGATTTACAAATTTAGTTAATAACTGAGGTCTCAGCTATTCTTGGCAATGGGAACACAGCCTCTCGCTGGTGACAGTTGCCTTATGTCTTTAAATTACACCTTTGGCTGGTAGCTCAGTGATTACTGCTCCACACTAAGAAGGCCATCAAAACCAGTCTTGTCTAGTTCATAGACAGCTACATTACTCTTTTCAATTACCCTGCAATAGATGCAAATCTATCACCATTGCTAGAAACACAACTCCAGGAGAGGGCCGTAGCAATGGGGGTATGTGGTAGGATAGCTTTTTAACAACCCACTACCACCTCATGGGACAGCCAGCACCACCACACTGGGGCTATGATACAAAGAGACAGAGAAAATTACTCTTGGTTCTTGCTACCATTTCTCTGTATAGTTGTTGGTAAGTAATAGAACCTCTCTATTCCCTGATTTCCCATTTGTTTCATTAAAATAATATTAACTGTTAAGAATGATGGAAAGATCAATTGGCTTAATCAGGTTGCATTTTTAATTCCTTGCAGGTGTTACTTACACCTGAGCTGTAACTCAGCCAACAAACAGGGTTTATTTGGTCCTCACAGTATACAGATTCCAAGATAGCTCTAAGAACTTTTGAGAATTATAAAGGAAGTAAGGAATTATTATCCTTCAGGTGAGATAGGACCAACCCCAGTGAAAGTTGGCAAGCACACTAGCAAAATATAACCAACAAGAGCCACTGTCAAGTACTCTGATGTTTCTCCAGTGGTCTGTGACCAGACTCAGATGTGGAGAACTGGAAGCTTTGCTGGACCCCAAGGTAGGAAATCAAGGCTTATAGGATGGGCTCACTACTGAGGGTATAATTATTTTGGTAAATCATTTTAGTGTAATCTCATGCTACAGTGTAATTTTTGTTTGAAAGGTTTTATTGTGCAGAATAAATTTTTATGGTAACAAGGATAGATTCAATCTAGTAAAACTACATGTTGGTTATCATTAAAATGATCACTTTTGTTAATATACAACTTTCCCCCTCCAAAAAAAAGAATTGCACATATGTACATAAATGATGGTTTAAATGTCTAGCTTTGGGAGACTGATGAGCTAATGCAAAAGTAGCAGAGAGCAATGTACATACTGCATATGCTACTGAACTTGAAAGATATTTAACAATAACCCACTTCCTTTACTGCAAGTAAAGATATTAGTTGACCCTTGAATAAGTGGAGGTTAGGGGTACTGACCCCCTGCACAGTGAAAATTCATGTATAACTTTGATTCCCCCCCAATATTTTTTAAAAGATTTTATTTGACACACACACACAGAGAGAGAGAGAGAGAGAGAGAGAGAGCACACAAGCAGTGGGAGAGGCAGAGGGAGAAGCAGGCTCCCCACTAAGCAGGGAGCCCAATGTGGGGATAGATCCCAGGACCCTGAGATTATGACCTGAGCCAAAGGCAGATGCTTAACCAACTGAGCCACCCAGCACCCCTGCCTCTCCCCAAATTTAACTATGAATAATCTATTGTTGACCAGAAGCCTTACCTATAACAAATGGTCAATTAACATATATTTTGTATGTTATATGGATTACATACTTCATTCCTAGAACAAAGTAAGCTAGAGAAAAGAAAATGTTAAGAAAATCATAAGAGAAAATATGTTTACAGCACTGTACTGTATTTATTAAAAAAAAAAAATCCACATGTAAGTAGGCCCACCCAGTTCAAGCCTGTGTTGCTTAAGGGTCAAGGGTCCATTAAATCAGAGACTACGCTAAGAGGGGAGGATAGCTAAGCAATATCATCAAATCTCAAAGGAGAAATTAACCAGACAAAAGCCCTAAACTTAGCTATTAACTGTATATTCATCAGCACAGCTAAAAAAGTTCTCATAAATTGATTTGCAGCATCTTAATATTAAAACAAAATAAAAATCCAGAGCAGGTTATGTTGTCCAACTGATATTCTTCAAGCTCAAATATCTGTTATGGAGCTGCAAGTAATTTCTTCTGTTGTGTGTCTACCTACGTTGCCTGCTCCATTACTTTCTTCTATAGAGTGTCCCTTCTTCTGCAAAATTTGCTTAATCATCTGGATTGTGCTTCTGTGGGGGTTCACTTTGTGGTAATTATTATGATTCATGCTGTATACCTCAACTTAAAAGAAAATAAGTCTTAGTTGAGACTCACTTTCATGAATCCTTACCACACTTGCTTGATCTTATAATCAGATCTCTAGTTTTTAAGTGCTTGAATATGCTTATGCATAGCTGTGTACCATTACAGAAAGTTCTTATACCCTTGTCATCTGTTTCTTTGTGTATTTTCAGTTAACTTGAGTTTATTCACCTTCTTGTGAAACCTTCATTTCTTTGCTTGCCATCTCCTTCTTTTAAATTTAAAGTTGATTAATTAACATAGCGTGTATTATTAGTTTAGAAGGTAGAGTTTAATGATTCATCAGTTGCATAGAACACCCAGTGCTCATTACATCAAGTGCCCTCCTTCATGCCCATCACCCAGTTATCCCTTCCCCTCACCCACCTCCCCTCCAGCAACCTTCAGCTTATTTCCTAGAGTTGAGAGTCTCTTATGGTTTGTCTCCCTCTCTGATTTTGTCTTATTTTATTTTTCCCTCCCTTCCCCTATGTTCATCTGTTTTGTTTCTTAAATTCCACATGAGTGAAATCATATTGCCATTTCCTTTGTAACTCTCCTACATTAAGGTAGAGTAGGCAATGGTGTGTTGGTTAACCAGATATTAAAAAAAAAAAAAAAAGCTCAGATTTCAATTGCCAGTTTCTGTGGCATAAATAGTCCCCAATTTCAAAGTTTCAAGGTTTCATATCCAGCTCAAAAATTCCTGAATATTTAACAATTGACTCTCATGAGCTGATAAGAGCTGGCTCTGTGTAGGTAAGCAATACTATTACTGCTAGTTTTGCAGTGACTTAGAACAGCATTTCCACTAACTGTTCATTCACTCATACCACCACAAAATTTTTCCAGCTGCGGGCATAGACAATCAACATATTTCAGTGTGGAATCAATGATGGGTAAAAATTGTCCCTCTGTGCATCCCTGTAGAGCTAAAGCTAAATAAGCCAATTTGCTGAATTACTTAGAACCAAGTATTTATTGCATCACAAACAGATTATTTCCCACTTGTCAGAAAATGTAATAGAGCCAAGATACCAGTTGCTGTTTGTTTTCTGCCATAAGTGCTGACTAAATGGAATGGATATTCAATAAGCTGTATTAAACTGAAGGATGCATTTTCAAAATGGTGAGGGGGTGAATCAAGAGGCAACATTAATGTCAGAGGGAATTATGGGTATGAACACTTTCTGTTACTGTATAAACCTGCCCCTGCTACAAAATGTTTAGGGGCATAAATAATGACTACGTAGAAGGGTTTTGCTCTTGGAAGTTCAAACATAGAAAAACAACTGACATTTTCAATGTCAACATTTTGGAGGACATTTTCCTGATTTATGAGGATGCCTATTATTTCAGCATGCGCTGATAAGAAAAAAAAAAAAACAACCAGAAGGAAAATAAAGGTTTAAAGATTTGAAATATGGTAGGAAAAATGTTTTAAGAAACATTGATTCTACTGAAAATAAAAATCCAGGGTTCTTCTATTATAATCAAATGATATGGAAGGTAGAGGAAAGGAACACTGTTAAACTTCTCTCCCCAAATCATCATGACTTCAAATTTCCTGGGGACAGGGGACATGACCGGAAATTGAATGCAAGCCCCTTTCCCCTCTCCTCCCTGCCCCCACCTTCAAATGTTGATGGGAGATTTGGCCCTGCTGTACTTCTGGATACTGACCCACACATCTAGCTTCCCAGTGTTGGCATCACTACAAGCCATGGTGACAGAGGGGACATCATATTGCAGTTCTCACTCTATTTCACTTGTGATCTTTCTCTTTCTTTTTTTATGCATGCCTGTGCTAATCTTACCACTCATATCTGTCTTCTCCCTACCTTCAGCTTCCTTTCCTCATTTGAGGGGTGCGTGTTGAGAGTAGACTTTCTGAGGAAAGTTTTCCTGTCATGACTGGCTCCTATAATCATAGCATAAAAACCACCAAGTTATAACCTTTTCACTTGTCAACACCTAAACCAAATGCCATGCTTATTAAATACAAATGAAAACAAGTTTGGCTTCTGCACGAAGCAATCTCTGAGACAGAGCTTAATGTTCAGGGAATGCCCTTGTGATCAACACCCATGGGAAGGAGGGGTTAAGTGGGACTGGGAAGAAGCTGAGCTTCGATGCAGGCTTGACAGCCTCAGCCACGGGGAGTTCTGGAGCCAAAAAGGCTCATCTGAACTGTCCCATTTTGGGTGGAAATGGCTGATCCTTTGTATTCCTACCTTCAGCCATTATTAGATGTGAGTTTTCCTCTGAAGGGCATGACCTTGGTGAGGTGGCTCTTTGTAGGTAAGGTGTTCCCTGAAGGAACGGAAAGCTGTTCCACTGAAACTCTCAGGGCAACTATGGGAATAAGTCCTTCCTTGAAGTGGGATTTGAGCACCTCTTCATGTCCACCCCTGCAAATCTCCTTACCCTGAAAAATATCTACCATCGTTCACACATCTTACTTCCTTCATAAGAGCACAAAAGGCTACTGAGCAATATATCAAAAACTATTTGTGATTTCAACAAATGGTGCTGGAGCAATTAGATAGCCATAGGCAATAAATAAACAACACCCCTGAACCAAACCTCTTACTTTATACAAATATTAACTCAAAATGAATCATGGACTTAATGTAACATGAAAACCATAAAACTTTTAGAAAAGGACAAAGGAGAAAATCTTTGGGACCTCAGGTTAGGCAAAGAGGTCTTAGACAACATCAAAGCATAAGCCCATTAAAAAATCAATACATTGGATTTCATTAGATTAAAAACTGTTCTGCAAAAGCCCAAGTGATGAGGATGAGAACACAAGCTGCCTATGGGAGAAAATATTTTCAGACCATATATCTGACAAAGAACTAGTATCTAGAGAACATAAAAAGTTCTTGAAACTCAACAGTTGGAAAATGGGCAAGAGACATGAACAGACATTTCTTGAAAAGGATATAAGCATGTGAAAAGACGCTCAACATCACTAGTCATCAGGGAAATGCAAATTTCAAAATATAGTGGCTTAAAACCACCACCATTTTGTTTTTGTTTTCACCATCATTTGGGTCAGGAATTTAAGCTCATCTGGACACATACTTTAATCCACCTGGTGTCGGTTGATGTCATTCACTCAGCTGCATTCGGTGGAGAGTGGGCTGAAAATCTTAGAAGTCTGGTGCTGCAGTGCTCTCCATGTGGCCAGCAGAGCTTCCTCACAGCATGGTAGTCTCGGGGTAGTCAGACTTTCAAAAGGAATTATAAGAATTGGTAAATATTGAAGCTATCGATCCCTTAAGTTCCAGCCTTGGAAACTGCAGCATCACTTCTGCCACATTTTAATGGTCAAAACAAATCACAGCTCAGACTAAAGGGGAGAGAAAATAGACTCCAACTTTCAATGTGAGAAGCAGTAAAGAATTTACGACCATCTTACTCTGCCATGGGGGCGATTATTTAATTATTTGAAAAAATACTTCTCTTTGTAGGAAGTTTTTAAAAATTAGGTTTTTAAAAAATTCAAGCTTTAAAAAATAAATATTGAGTTGTTCAAGTTTCTTATTTTTATCTTGTCAGTTTTTGGCAAATTATGTTTTCTAAATATCTTGTCTATTTTATCTAAGTTGTCAAATTCATTTGCATAAAGCTATTTGTAATATTGCCTCCTTATCATCCTAATGTTGGTAAGATCTGAGGTCACATCCTTTTTTCCAAAACTGATAGTCTTCATTCATGCTTTTTTTTTCTTGTTTAGTTAGCTAGGAGTTTATCAATTTTATTAATCTCAAAGAACCAACTTTTGGCTCACATTCCATGGATTTTGCTTTGTCTACATATCAGTATGCTCTGGAGAGCTTTCCAAATTAGTGCATATAGATTTACCTCATTTTTTAAAAAATTTTTTTATTGTTATGTTAATCACCATACATTACATCATTAGTTCTTGATATAGTGTTCCATGATTCATTGTTTGTGCATAACACCCAGTGCTCCATGCAGAACGTGCCCTCCTTAATACCCATCACCAGGCTAACCCATCCCCCCACCCCCTCCCCTCTAGAACCCTCAGTTTGTTTTTCAGAGTCCATCATCTCTCATGGTTCCTCTCCCCCTCTGACTACTCCCCTTTATTCTTCCCCTCCAGCTATCTTCTTCTTTTTCTTTTTTCTTAACATATCTTGCATTATTTGTTTCAGAAGTACAGATCTGTGATTCTACAGTCTTGCACAATTCACAGCGCTCACCATAGCACATACCCTCCCCAATGTCTATCATCCAGCCACCCCATCCCTCCCACCCCCCACCACTCAGCAACACTCAGTTTCCTGAGATTAAGAATTCCTCATATCAGTGAGGTCATATGATACATGTCTTTCTCTGATCGACTTATTTCACTCAGCATAACACCCTCCAGTTCCAACCACGTCATTGCAAATGGCAAGATCTCATTCCTTTTGATGGCTGCATAATATTCCATCATGTATATATACCACATCTTCTTTATCCATTCATCTGTCAATGGACATCTTGGCTCTTTTCACAGTTTGGCTATTGTGGACATTGCTGCTATAAACATTGGGGTGCACGTACCCTTCAGATGCCTACATTTGTATCTTTTTGGATTTACCTCATTTTTATTAATTGCTGTCATGGTATTTCATATTATGGGAGTATTTAATCATGGGCATTCTTATGAGAGAAAGAGAGTGCCAGCACACAGGAATGGGAAGGCGGGGTAGGGAGAAGGGCAGAGGGAAAGGAAGAGAGAGAATCTCAGGCAGACTCCATGCTGAACAGAGCCCAACATGGGGCTTGGTCTCATGACCTTGAGATCATGACCTGAGCCAATACCAAGAGTTGGACGCTTAAGCAACTGAGCCACCCAAGTGCCCCTATCCCATGTTCTTATTATCTCCCTACTGTACTTACTTTCTCACTTTGTTTAATTACAGCACTTTATAAGAATTTATAGGTCAGTCAGGCCATTGAAGCCCTAGAAAACCCTCCATGTCTCAGCCTCATTCTGGTTTACAAGTGCTTGCTTGGCAGACATCTGATAAAGGCCCAGATCCCTACGTTGGCATTTTCCCTAAAAAAATCCCTGTTGGGATTAAAGCCAACCTTGGAACCAGTGGGGCACCACGCATCAATCTGTATGGTACACTTAGTTTTGGTGATATAATGGCTGCATTTAGTTTTTTGGACTCCACAGTTCGGGAATAACATGCAGAGCAGGCCATGTACTTGCCTTAAAAGTGTCACAACCTGACTATCCGATTGGAGAGTCAAAGTAAGTGCTGGTGATCTTCCAACATAAGCACTCTCACTCAAGGTAACTGGATAGTAGGTCACCAAAAGGAAGTGGATTTGGAAACAGCACCAGGTTGTCCTAGAACTTTGGGAGATCTGGTCTCAGACCTTTTTAATACATTGTTTTTCTGCTACTAAAACAGAGTGGACTCATAGTAGGCACACAGTACACAAGAATGGATGAATGATAGTGAAGGGAAGGAAAAATTCTTCTCTACCTTCAAGATCTTCCACTGGACTTAAATTTATATGAGACAGATTAACAGGAGAAAAAAATCCAACAGTTTATTACATGTACACAGAGGCCCAATAATGAAATTGAGACCTAAAGAAATGACCAAGGCAAGAACTTTTTATACTTTTCAGACAAAGAGACAATATATCTGTGAAAAATTGACAGGATATAGAAAAGTTAACTTTGAAAGCTTCAATTAGTAAGGAATTCTAAACAGAATTTGGGCTGGGGTAGTAAATTAGTAAAAAGTAGCTAGGGTTGTTTATAAAGCCTTCTTGGCTCTAAATTTCCCATCTCTGGTGATAAGGCTATCTCTTTACCTCCTGGCACAGAGAGGGTACCTATCACATGGAGATTTATTTCCTGTTTTCAGGGGACAGAGGAGGGTCTGAGTGTCCCTCCTACATAGATTCTCTTAAATAACTTTTATTTAAAATAATCATTATGCCAAAATGGCACATTTGGGGGCAGCCTGCCTTTGGCCTCTACCGTAGGGAGAGGTATAATTACAAAACCAGGCAGTATCTGATGGCTAAAAGACTTGAAAGCAGGTCAAGAATGTTGACATTTAGATTAGTGAATCCCCCTTAAGAACTCTAAGTACCTCAACACTGACTTTACATCCCTCCAATATATATATAGCGAGCGGGGCACACGGGAGTTGCTGGTTCTGCCACTACTGTAACCCCAGCACGTCACTGAATATTGATTGAAGAGTCCTGAGTCACCCTTTCCCCTTGGCTACCCATCTGGAGGGACGGGCTGGCAGAAGGCCGGAGTCCCCTCCATTGCTGCAGTTCCATTCACCAATGCAGCGTGTATCGGATACTATCTTAGAGCTCTTCCAGCGAAGGTCCCAGGGTACTTCCAGAATGACTGCCTCGTGCCCAGCACTGACAGTTAATATTAGCGTTTGGTGCATTAACACGGTCATTACCGAAACCAGTTACTACCTAACACTCGGTTGACAGCCCCGCCCAGCGCCCTTACACGATCGCGCCAGGCATTAGGGCGCACGCGCAGCTGGTAAACGCGGGTGGAGATAGCCGGGCACGCGCTCGCGCGCGGTCGCACCGCCCCGTGGTGCGGGGGGGGGGGGCGACGCATGCGCGGGCGGCGGTGGCCTTAAGGGCGGCGGCTGCTCCCGGTGTCCCAGTCGGCCTGTCAGCCGGCTTGGAGGCGCGGCCCGTGGCTCGCGCAGTGACGGCGGTCATGGCGGCGGAGGAGGAGGAGGTGGGCTCGGCGGACACCTGCGAGAGGTGAGTGCGGCCCGGATTTCGTGAGATTCGGGATCGCGTCTTCCACGGGTTCAGGTCGGGCCGGGCAGCCTTGCCGAGGATTCGTACCCCCCCGGCCTCTATCGTCCCGCCCGGCGTGAGACCGCGCTGCGCCCCGAGAGACACCCCGGCCTGGCTCTGTCCCTGCCGGGCGCCCTTTGGCGTCGAGGGGCTGCAAGTGTGTGAATCCTACCCGGCCGCGCCAAGGGGCCGCCGCGATGTTGTGTAAGCGTCTCTTCCGGGCCGGCGGCGAGGGTGGCCCGGCGGCGAGGTTGGCCCGGCACCCACCCCCTGCTCGTCATCCGGGGACTCCTCGGACCCCGCCTGCCCGAGAGCGGCCGGCGGGCGGTGGCTGGCGGTCCCCAAACCTGCCTCGAGCCAGGGGAAACGGCTCAGTCACTCGTGCACTTCCGAGCGCGGCTTCTGTCTGCAGGTGCGCGCTGTTCTCTCTCGAGGGGACAGGAACGAATGCGCCGCCTGGGCAGAGCCTCCGGAGCCTGGAGGAAGGGGAGGCGCTTCCCTGGGGCCATAGGAGATGGAGAGCCCAAAATCGCCCTGGAAAGTGCAGGAGATTGGGGGGTGTCGGGGGAAGGAGCAGCCCAGCGTGAGGGAAAGGGGTTTGAGGGCGTGGGTATATGACTTTGGGTTTCAGAAAGCGTTTAATGTGTAGATACTTAGTGGAAAGAATATTAACACGATATGGATATCAAGTTCAGAATTAATAATCTTTCAGAGATCTTCCTTTGCTTCTAAGTGTTCCTGTGTTACCGGAGAAGTGTGTGTGTGCGCCTCAGAGCCCATGTATATGTAGGAAACTTTATGGAATTTGGAGGACAGAGGTCCAACGTGAGAAACTTTTTGATATACTAAGTTTAAATTATTCTCTTCCACCTGTAACTAACTTCATGCCCTTGTCAGTAGACAAATAGCAATTAATTAGTGGAAAAATTAAATTACGAATATTATTGCCATATTTCTCAAGGCTGGTGATTTCTTTTAGAAAGTAAATAAATTTTTGTGTTTCTCTATATATGTTTAATATTTTGACAATAATTCTACTACAGGTGTCGGGAGAAACTTGCATATGAAGCATAACCTAAAGGATAGAAAGTAATATGGAGTACCATGAAGACAGTTGTATTTGGAAAGATATGGGATGGAGGAGGTGACAGTTTTGAAATATTAGAAACTAGGTTCTTCCCTTGAAGTTTGTTTACATTATGAATGGGTTCATTGTTTTGGTTTGTTGATGAATTTCCTTGTTGAGGTAAGATGCTGAATGTCCTCATATGGACATAAATAGGAATCTAACTGGTAGCTTGTTCCCACCCACCTAGTTTGTCATAACATTTTTTGCTCTTTCTGAAAGTGCTTTTAGGTGGACTTTTTGGTCTCCATATCGTTGTGGGACCTGGGAGTCCAGGGCATGACTGTGAAAAGAATTTGTGGATTGGGTGATGTCCACAGGTCATTGGGGACAGACTATAAAAAATCTTTAGCAGCTGAGCAGCCATAGTCCCATGACAGAGGTGGGCCTCCTTGGTACTCTTGGCAGTATACTTGAGCAATGTCCAGTGTCCATACCAGTGTAGTCGTCTGAACTGTACCAAGCAGACAACCAAGTACCTGCTCCTGCTAGGTGCTGCCTAATGTGTTTATATTAAACCTAAGATCAACCCTGTGTGCATGGTGTTACTGTCCATTTTTCATTTGCAGCTGCAACTGAAAGGGCTACCAGTGCCCGATTAGCAAGTGGCAGCGCTGGATTGGAGCTCCCCAGGTGTCTAGATTTAGTTTAATATCCTCTCCCATATTTCTGGTGCTTCTCAGTAGGACTGGGATTCATGTGGGATGTTTGGTTCTTGCCTCTTTTGCTTACTGTATTGACACTTTGTTATTTAATCCTTGCATTGATACAGAGCTTATTTGTTTAAAAAAATTTGGTTAATCAACAATGGAACTGTCCCAGGAGCCAATGTAAGTTGTGGGAATACAGGTCTTGAATCAAGTTCCCTATCTTTAAGACATTTCAGGTTTAGTTGGGGAATTGACATTAACAAAGGAAACAATTATGAAATGGTCATAGGAAGGCTTTTTGGCACCTATGATTCTTGTTTTCTTGTGACTTTCTTAGTGAAGACAGGCATGCCTGGAAGCCATTTGGCTTTCAACATCTAACCCTTTTTCATTGCAATACAGTTGAGAAAGCTAAATGTAACAAGAATAGGGAAGACTTCTGTGCATTGCTGAAAGGTTGTCCCAGAGAATGATAGAGTTGAATGATCTGTTGAGTTTAGAGGAAAGCTGTGACAGAATTGCTCAGTTGCAGAGCAGATAGTAAAATAGGTGGTTTGCAGTGGTGTGTTGGAGTTGGCTTGTAGTGTCAACGATTGCTAAGTTTTCAAGAATTTTGCCAACTTTTGGGAGCTTGAAATCAGCCATGGTGGTAGTATTTACATCATGGAAATCATAAAATGCTACAGGTAAAGGATTTTTTTTCTCCCCTTCGCCTCCAGTGGGTTTATCAGCCATCTACTGGATTTATATTAGAATTTGACTGTAGTCCTTTGCCTTGGAGATAGGATAGTGGATTTTGCTATTTTTAAAAGACTACTAAGATCGATGATTCCTCTCTTTCGCCATCTCTCCTTCCCAAATCCTTGATATCTGACTTCTTAAAAATCACAGCATTTCTCAGTGATACATTTCAATGGGCTTTATTTTTCTGGGTACTTATCTTTCTTGGGTCTTTCTCAGTGTTTGACACTGTAAAGATAGCTTCTCCTTATTAAAATTCTTAACAGACATTGTAGCTCTTAAGACATTTTGCTTCATGCCTTACTTTAGGCCAGTAGTCACTTTTATTAGGTTCTATTCTTTTTCTCATTCTTTAAATGTCATAATTCTCCAAGATTCTATCTTCATCTTTCATCTGTGTTTTAATATTTTGTCTTGTTTACTTATACTCCTTGAAGCATCTTTTCTGTGGAGAGAACTGAAATCTCATCCTCATGATGGAGTCCTCTTTAGTACTCTGATGGTGTTTCTCATTGTGTGCCAGATGTTTGTACCTTATTCCTCAAATGTAACATGTCCAGACTTGGATGTCATTTTCACCTTTCTTCCCCTGAACTAAACAATACAAAAAGTCCAGTTCTTCCCCTTGACTTACCTGTTTTCATTAGGCACTTATGTTCTTCTGGTCATCCATGTTCAGAACTGTGGCCTGATCTTTTGACTGCCCCCTTCGGTCTTCATTGCCCTGAATACCAAATCTACCAAGTCCAGTAGATTCTAAGTACATTATCTTTCCATTTCCAGTGTTTCCTGGGAATCACCTGGTTCTGACCCTTCATATTCCCTTTTTTGGTTTATAGCAGGCTTTATTTATTTTTTTAAATATTTAATTTATTTATTTGACAGAGAGTGAGAGCACGCACCAGAGCACAAGCAGGGGGAGCAGGAGCCGGAGAAGCAGGCTCCCCGCTGAGCAGGGAGCCCAATGTGGGACTAGATGTGGGGCTCGATCCCAGGATCATGACCTGAGCTGAAGGCAGATGCTTAACTGACTGAACCACCCAGGCGCCCCTATATAGCAGGCTTTAGTAACCCATTTTGTTCCCATGCTTTCAACATAGCTTATTTCATCAGTTACTTTTCTGTCCCCAAGAAGCACAGTCTTGTTTGTAGCAGCCACACGCAGTGGCTTTATTATAGGTGCTCAGCCTGACTTAAAGCCCTTTGTAGGCGGCTTGGCTCTTCTCTATCTTTGGAGTCTTATTTCCTCCCTGTGCACTGGGCTCTAGCCAAGCTTTCGTTGTTTCCTAAACATGTTCCTTGCTCATCCTGTTTCCCCTCATGTCTTCGTTCACATGGTTTTCTCTGAACCAACACAGATTGTTATCTCTCTTCTCCAAAGGCCTATGGTATTTTCCTAAGCTTTCGTTATGGCACTTACACCATGTTTTGTAATGTAGTTATTTGTTTTGTCAGCTCATTGAGGTCAAAGCTTTTTCTTACTCAAATGTCTGGTAAAGCCTGAAGGGGATTCATAAATAGTAAACTTCAATAAATGTTTATTGAATTAAACACTTAAATATTGTAAATTTATGCTGACACATTAAGATAAAAAACCTAGTTATTGATAATAAATTTTGCAGCTTAGTAGCGATATTTTTTCATTCTAAGATATTCAAAGAACATCAAAAGATATATTCATAAGAAATCAAAGTTTGAATTTGACTAGGACAACAACCAAGATCATAAACTTAAGTTATACTGGGAGGTTGGGAATATGATTCTATTTCTTAATCTTGGGTGAACCAACTCATACTTCATTGTTTTGCCTGTTCTTCAAAATGCCAGTCACAGACCAGCAAATGGAGATTTCAGTCCTGTGACAAAGAACCTAACAAACGATTGTAAAGTCCCAGGATGGTCCACTTAATAAAAACAACACTGGATAATACATTTGAGAATTACAGATGACTCTGAATGGAGTCCTTAAGGATTTGACTTATATTCTTTATAATAGCCATTCAGAAATATTATATTGTTAGGTTTTTAGTCTAACCTCATTGTTCTATAATTCTTCATTCCTGATTGTGAATCATAAAGAATTGTGTGGAAAGATGATTTTATTATTATATTATTATTATTATTATTTTTAAAAGATTTTATTTATTTATTTGACAGAGAGAGAGACACGCGAGAGAGGGAACACAAGTAGGGGGAGTGGGAGAAGAGAGAAGCAGGCTTCCCGCTGAGCAGGGAGCCTGATGCAGGGCTCAGTCCCAGGACTCTGGGATTATGACTTGAGCTAAAGGCAGATGCTTAACAACTGAGCCACCCAGGTGCCCAAGATGATTTTATTATTAAAAATTATTATTCAGTTTGAGACTTGGGATTTTTAGTTTTTATCTAGTAGATAAACTTATTTTAGAAGTTACATGAAATGCCACTTGGATTTGTTAGGCAGTATAAATCTAAAAGTACACCTGTAGTTTTCTTTAAGTGTGTTTGATGCTGTATCCGACTCCAGGATGGTTTGTTTACTGTTTGAGAGAAGGTAGGAAACAATTGGGGAAAAAATATCAC
Organism: Callorhinus ursinus; assembly: GCF_003265705.2. Lineage (NCBI taxonomy): Eukaryota > Metazoa > Chordata > Mammalia > Carnivora > Otariidae > Callorhinus > Callorhinus ursinus. The sequence continues at coordinate 147,149,805 of NW_027397063.1, forward strand.
CAGGACATGACTATGTGTAAAAAATACTGATTCTCCAACTCTGGATCTTTAAGAGTTACAGGTTAGAAATTTAAGGGGTAAAAAGTTAAAGAATGTGAATTAATGTGTTAAAATATATTAGAGGGCTTGAGTTATCATTGATCTAATGGTTAGTGATAATTTGAATCATGTGAGTTGTTTACTTAAAATGAAAGGGCATGATAGGATTTTCCATTAGCCAGGAAAGAAGGCCTTTATTTGCAAAAGTGTTGTCCAGTTTGGAAGTTTTTAATCATTCATTGGTTGAAGTATTATTTCAGAAGAATATGTATATTCACACCTCTAATCAATTTGGGTATTTACAAAAGAAGCAAAACCTCATAGTTTCTCTAAAGAGAGAGAATACTGTACTTTTCTCTTTTGACAGTACCAGTATAGAGATGGAGGCCATTTTAAACAAAATTCTAAATGTAATGAAATCCTCTTTACTTATAACCTAATTAGAAATGTTATTTAAGTGGCCAGCAGTGTGTGGAAATTGGCCAGACTTTTGTATATTTTCTTCAGAAAACTTTGAAAACTGTTTCACAATATTTATAGATTGTGCAATTCAGGTTTGGTAATAATATAGATAGTCAAATGTCTAAGAGAGCAAACAGGGATTACCAGGAAACTTAAATGTTGACAGCAAGAGGGTATAAGTACAGTGTTATTTTTAAAAAAAGATTAGTTAGGGATGCCTGGGTGGCTCAGGTCATGATCTTGGGGTCCTGGGATCAAGTCCTGTACTGGGCTCCTTGCTCAGTGGGGAGCCTGCTTCTCCCTCTGCCTGCTGCTCCCCCAGCTTGTGCTCTCTCTCTCTCTGATAAATAAATAAAATCTAAAAAAAACCCCAAAAAGATTAGATAGAAAGTTAAGGGAAAAAAAATCAGTGTTTTGTTTCTCAAACTCAGGATGCTTAAAATCAGATTCTTAAGTTAATAAACTCTATTAATATGTTAAGCACATCTTTTTTGTCTTTCCTTAGAATGCCACCTCGTGTGTAACCTTTCAAAGTTTTGTGTTTTTTTTTTTTTTTTTAACTTGGGAAGTCTGCTCACTAAAAAGATTCTTTCTCTATATTTATTACAGAGTTATAAAGCAAGATTCCTTTTATTGGGTTTTTTGATTGGATGCTTTAGGGCTTATTAGCTCCTCAGCCTTGCTGAGAGGTCAGTGCTCAGCTGATGTGGCTGTGTAGAAAACCCTTTGGTGCACTTTTTGATAAGTCTTCCTGTTGTCTTAAATAGGTGTAGTCCCTATGGCCAATGGCTTTTTCTTAATATTGCGACTGACCTTTGGGTAGCTTTCCAAGTTAGGGCCTCAGCAGTGGATGATGGTGTTTATTGATTATCTGCTTAAATAAAACAGGGGAGTTGAGTTTTGCTTTTCTGTTTATGTTCCAAAGCTATGAGGAGGAAGTCCTGTATCTTGTTTACTGTTTTGTTTTGTTTTATATACTGTTTTATAGCTGGGCCACATGAATTTAATTTTTACTTTGGATTTTGTGACCTTAGAACAATGGCTGGATATCTGACAAGCTTCGGTCTTAGGTCCTTAGTTTCAGTCTTCCACACACTAAGACTAGAATGTAGAACACTGGAAGACATGGGAGATTTTGTGGAAGGGGCAGAGGGTCTCTTTGAAGATGAGTTTAATTTACCCCGAAGACAGGTGAGGCTGAATGGATGTTTTGGAGGGTTGAAACAATAGATGTTGCAAGCTCAACTGTGGGAACTCGAGAACAAAGTGTGGTTAAGTAAAGGACAGAAAAGATAGACCCCAGCTTTCCTTCCACTCTTTAGAAATGTTCCTTTGAGCCAATTATGTTTGTGGAACTCAATTGTGTAGAATATTTCTAAGAAAGAAGTAGAAGACGGTTTCTCTAAAACATTTTATCATCTGGTTTAGGCAAAGCTGATTGGACAGAAATATTATCAAGGCTTAGGAGAAGAGCGGTATCTTTACAATTCCATTGAGTGAAAATAAAATATTGTACTATGCTTTGTTAAATATAGATTTTTCAGTTTAAATATACTTCAGAAAAACTCCACTTAAAAACAATTATCTGCTTTGATGAAAAGGTTGCTGTGAAAACCTGAAGAGGGTTAATGGCCCTTGTGGGTGAAGAGCCCTGATTTTTAGTGTAATACACTAGACTTGCAAACATAAAAACATTGTTTTGCCTTTTCTCTTTGAGCTAAGCCCATCACTAGGAGGCAAAATGAGTGGACAAGACATCCTATCCTTTGAAAATTGGTTTTGTGGTGAGGGGTAGGCATAATTCCTATTGCAGGCTGTTATATAACATTTTAAACTTGAGGACCTGTACTTAGTAGGTATTCAGAGAATGTAAATTTTTTTAAATTTACATTTAAAAATGTAGAAACGAAGATTGCATTTGTGTTTTCTTTGCCCCAACATGATGTCAGTTGGAGCAATAGTAGACTATAGTTCATTTCACTTTAATTTTTTTTTTTTTTTTGTACTGACCTCTGATTCTCTCTGGCAAAGAATTGTGCTATGATTTGAAGGCTATTTAAGAAAACTGATGAGATTGAGTTGTAAGTAACTTCCGCTTGGTACTAATTCATATTTTTGTGGCCTAACATAGACTTTGATGACCATTCCTGGTCAAGAACAAAAGAGCTTCAGCTTAATAATGGCTTACTTTTTAAATTTTAAGCTCCAGAGATCATGAGATTCTTTTAACTGCTTGTTAACTGTTTTTTTTTCAACAATTGATAAATTGTTGAATGATTGAAAAACTCATTGCTAAAACCTTGAATTGTTTTTCCTTGATAATTTATAAATAGCTTTATTTACAAATAGACTAATAATAATGTTTTCTGTTACGTTTTTACCTTGATAGTAAGTTATATGAAACATTTATGGGGGATGCTTAGGGGTCCTGTTAATGTAGAAGGTTTGAAACTAGCACAGAGAACATCTGGAGTGGAGCCTGGTTATAACGCAGGCTATCCTGTATCTTCTTTTCCATGCAGGCCAAAGGAATGTGACTTTGTCCTGTGACTTTATCCTGTAGGTCATGACTGCTCCTCACACATTTTAAGGAAGGTAGTCACCAAAAAAAAAGGCCTTTGAAGTCACTCGGAATTGAATTTAAATCTCTACTTGTATCATTTCCTTACTACCTTAATACTCTTGGACCTGGTGCTTAACATTTCTGAACCTTACTTTTCACATCTACAAAATGGGAATAACTTGGATTGAGAATACCCTCTATTGTGAATGACTTAATCATTCTGCAAAACATATATTGAGCAGCTGTTCTGCATAATGCCCAGAGAAATTCTATAGGGCAGGCAAATGTAGAATGAGCCTACAAAGCTTAGAATAGATGTTAGAGCTACCCATCCAAACTTAGCACATTTCTCACACCTATTCTTATTCATATGTTCTCTGTGGTTATTAGTGGTACCTGACTCAGAAACCTAGGAATCCTCTATTACACCTTCTTTCTATCCAACCAGTTATCAAATCCAGCCTGTTTTACTTTTTTCTTTTTAGCATAAAATTGCATTATGATGAAATGCTTGAATTTTAAGTGTTCATTTGCTGAATTTTGACATATGCATACATCTGTGTAATCCAATCAATCACCTATTAAGATGGAGAATGTCACTATCATCCCAGAAAATTCTCTTATCACTCAGGTGATCCACTTGTAATTCATTGTAGCCAGTATATTTCAGATGAAGCAAAAACTTCAATTATAACATCAGTGTATAATAATATGCATTGGTGAACACAGAGTCCTTACCTTTAAGGATCATACAGTTGGGTGAGGATATTGGTGAGTAAATAAGAATGTTGTAACACAACTTGAGAAGGAAAAGAATAGAGCTTTAGAATTGGATGCTATCCTGCTACCCTGATTAATCTGGTTTGGGTATGTGGGTGAAGGGGGAATGAAATCTAATCTGAGGTTGGTGAGAGGTATAATGGATCATGAAAAGAAGGGGAGATGCATATTCCAAGGATATTCAGGGTCAGGAAGCAAGAGAATAGGGAATATTGTATGGCTAGGAAACAGAGAATAAGAAATGACAAAAATGATACTAGAGTGTCAAGTAAATGTTGGAACAGGGCTGAGTTTCCTATTGAAGGTCAGCTAGAAGTAGCCTTACCTTTGAGGTAAGGAGTGATGAAAAATGACAATTCTTTGTCTAATTTCTATTTAACCTTAGTTAAAACTCTCATTTTAGGAATTATTAATGTCACATAATTTTAGTGAATTGTTTTGTTGTCATCAGTATAATGTCAACTACCATTTATAGAATGTTTAAATATTTTATCTTGGAACACGCTCCATGCTTCATATTTCTTGTTCTGCCTATTTTTAATTTCTGCTTGGTTACTTGGAGTCTATCCATAAATATGGATTTTGATATCTACTTGTAGGTTCACAGGCTGAAGTTGAATGTCTGTTCCCCAGTACTTTACCACAATGCTTTGTATGTATTAGGTGGATTCTGCCAGATGTAGATAGCTTCACCATCATATAGACAGTAAATTTCCTATTCTGCTTTTCTTCTAATGTAATAGTTGGGAGTTGAGAAGAGCATTAACTTATGTCTTTATATTTTCTTTTTGATGCTCTAGGTCGGGATGGCTAACTGGTTGGCTTCCCACTTGGTGCCCTACATCTACATCACACCTTAAAGAAGCTGAAGAGAAAATTTTAAAATGTAAGGTTTTCTTTTTGTAAGTTGCCTGAGCTGTTTACTAAAATCACATTGCCCAGAAACTGGAGATAAGATTCTGTGGTGTGTTAGTTTGTTGGCAAAAGTGCTTTTTCCCTTTTCCATGTCATCAACAAGTACGGAAATGTTGGGAGGCAGGGGTTCTCAAACTTTTGGTCTTGGGTCCCTTTTATACTTTTAAATTAGTAAGGACCTTAAGGAGCTTTGTTTATTAGTTATAGCCATCAGTATTTACCAATTAGAAATTAAAACTGAATTGTTTAAAGGATGTTAATTTATTCATTTAAAAATAATAGGAACCCACTATAGGTTAAAATAAATAACATGTTTTCTAAAAATAATAACTACTTCCCAAACAGAAATGTAGTGAGAAAAGTAGCATTGTTTGCAAATCTCTGTAATATCTGGCTTAATATAAGACAGCTGGATTCTCATATCTGCTTCTACATTCAGGCTGTTGGTGATCTCCGGAAAACTCTGTTGCATACCAATAAAAAAATGAGAGTGAAAAGGTGTCTTGGTTTTGTTATGAAAATAGCTTTGACCTCATAGATCTCCTGAAAGGGTCTCAGGGACTCCCCAAAGGCCCCTGACTACAATCTGGTAATAGGCTCTAGGTGTTCCAGAATAGGTAGCCTTGTGGAGTGGAACACATACTGAACTAGAACAAGGTGACCTGGTCCAGGCCCAGATCTGCAATCAGGTGATATCAGGATCTTGTATAAGTCACTTTCTCAGTTTCGCATTTGTTATCTGTAAAATGAAGGGATAGGATGATCCTTAGAGTTCCCTCTGGTTCTAGTTTCTTAGGATTCTTTAATTCTGCATTTTAGTGGTGTGGAAACCTTTTTGAAAAATTTCTTATGAGCACTTTTAAGCAGTGGTGCTTATTGTATAATTTTGTTCTGCTGATATAATTTAGGGATGGATTCAGAGGAGCAGTTCACATACATGATTATAATGGATGTATGTGCAGATGTTTGCCCATGCCTGCTTTTCTCTACTGCAGATGAATATTCTTGTTTGTGCATTTGAATGATTCAGGAGTAAGTGACTGTAACTGAATATATCCATAGGAAGGGACAGTTAGCCATCTTACATGCATTTTTGGCATGAAAATAAATTTCTACTTAGTCTGTATACTTGGGTAATCTTATTCTCTACAAAGCGGAAAAGTTGACATTGTGGTTTATTAAAATAAAAAAAAAATCTTGTCAGGAGATACAAAAGGGTGCTCAATTTATGCATTTACCAAACATACTGATTCCCTACTGCTAGATTCTAGGGATGCAAATAGGAATGAGAATTGGCCCTTGGTTCAGTGTCAGGTGTGAAAGCAAGTGACTTGTAATACGGTGGGGTAAGCTATCTAATAGAGGTTACAGATGGTTTCTATGGAAATATGCAGACATCTATGCTCAAAATGTTTATGTGGTTTGGTTTGGTTCTAATGCTGGATCATCTTTTCTAAACTGGTATAGCATTTCCCCCCATTTGGAGGCTTGGACTCTGTTAATATTCTGAATGAATGCTGGGTTTCCTCTTTGCTGCTCCTATGTGGTACAAAACCTGAGATTATTTCTTTGGTTAAAGGGCGGAAACTCCCAGTTCTCAAGTATTTGTCTTCTGCAGATGAATATGTACAAATAATTAAGTGGTATATATAAAGTGTCTATATTCAGTTGATAATTTAATGTAAAGGAATTTCAAATTGGTTTCATCTTAGTCAACTTGGGGGAGATTTAAAGTATTGAGTCCCACAGCACTGAAGGCAAGTAAAAGGTTTTATCTACAAAATTGTGATTATTTGTATTTTCCAGGGAGATTGTTGGACTTGAACCCACACTACCTGGCACCTCATGCCAGGACTTCCTGCCATACCCTGTCACCTCTTTTCTACTAAACTTTGAAGTGACTCAAGATTTCAGTTATGTGTTTAGTGCAGAAACTGCTAGTCCTTCCCTAAACTCATGGTTACTTTTTAGGGAAAAATGTTTCTTTTGAGTTTGACTTCAATCTTCAATGATTAATCTTCAACTGTTAGACAAATTCAAGGTATTCTTTTGTTATTGTCTGCAAAGTTAGAGACCTTCAAATAATGGGTCCAGTGAGCACTAAGTTCCTCTCCAGGTCTAAGAGTATAAGACCCTCATTTGATAGATATGAAAAGAAGTCCAAAGAGCTAACATGACTTGCTGGAAGACCTTGGCCACAGATACTTGAGACTTATCTGAGATAGAACTTCTCACTTAGGAAAGAAACTGAGGGTTGCTGGAGTGGTGGGGGGTGGAAGGGATGGGGTGACTGGGTGATAGACATTGGGGAGGGTATGTGCTATGATGAGCGCTGTGAATTGTGTAAGACTGTTGAATCACAGAGCTGTACCTCTGAAACAAATAATGCATTATATGTTAAAAAAAAAAAGAGAAGATAGTAAGAAGGGAAAAATAAAGGGGGGGGATCGGAGGGGGAGGCGAACCATGAGAGACTGTGTACTCTGAGAAACAAACTGAGGGTTCTAGAGGGGAGGGGGATGGGTTAGCCTGGTGATGGGTGTTAAAGAGGGCATGTACTGAATGGAGCCCTGGGTGTTATACGCAAACAATGAATCATGGAACGCTACATCAAAAACTAATAATGTAATGTATGGTGATTGACATAACATAATAAAATTAAAAAAAACTTCCCACTTAGATGTAATATATGGTAATTGAGAATTACTTGCTTCAATAAGATGTATGCTTTTTTTAGGAATGACCTAATAAAGGCTAAAATCATATGAATGGATACCAGATTGTTTCTAGATTATTAATTTCTGATTGCTCTGAGAATACTCCCCTTCTCAGGAGTAGTGAAGCTAAGCAGAATTTCTTTTTTATGTTTTCATTAGGTGTCCCCTGCACATACAAAAAAGAACCTGTTTGTATATCTAATGGAAATAAAATATGGACACTGAAGTTCTCTCATAATATTTCAAATAAGACTCCACTTGTCCTCCTCCATGGTTTTGGAGGTGGTCTTGGACTCTGGGCACTGAATTTTGGAGATCTTTGCACCGATAGACCCGTCTATGCTTTTGACCTGCTGGGCTTTGGACGAAGTAGTAGGCCCAGGTTTGACAGTGATGCGGAAGAAGTGGAGAATCAGTTTGTAGAATCCATTGAAGAGTGGAGATGTGCCCTAGGATTGGACAAAGTGATCTTGCTTGGACACAACTTGGGTGGGTTCTTGGCTGCTGCTTACTCACTGAAGTACCCATCAAGGTAAGTGATACTGACAGGAGAGGCACCCAAGTGCTAGTCTCTAGTTCCTGTCCTTGGTGGTTGTTGATGTCTGAGCCTTAAAGACAGATTCTCTGAAAGGAGACCAAACAGCCACAACCAATGGCCGATTTAGTAGCTGAAATAATGATGTCAGGGTTTTCCTGTTACACATGCTACACATTGGTAGAAGGCTTGAGAAAGGACTTTCTATTTGCCAAACTTAGAATGTCTACAATTTAAACCACAAGTAAAAACTGTTTTGGTGGTATTGTTTATCATTATTGTTATCATTAGACCTGTGGATGGAACAGTCTTTTCCTCACTTTTCCAGATTATAATAAGCCGTAAGACGAACCCAAAGGTTAGAAATTAGAAGCCCTGGTGCCAGCGTTATCTTTCGGCTTAGAGCAAATCCTTCAACCTCGAAGCTTTAGTTTTCTCACTTGTAAAGTACAGAAAATATATCTGCAAATTGTATCTGACAGGGTTTTTACTATACTGTGCCCTGCCTTTATGGTTACAAAATTATTTTTCAGAGTAACTGAATTAATGACTTTAGAATTTTGCTTCAGAATCTTGTACTGTCTCCTCCTCTCTTTACCTTATTTTCTCATACTATATCCTATTATTTGTTTCAGCTCTGAGCAGAGGTTACATTTGAGTGCTAATAAAATAGAAGAAAGGCTCTCTCTCTCTTTTTTTTTTTGCTTAGCATTTGGAAAGAAATAAAAAAATCAACATTTTATGTTGCCAATGTGTTTTTCCATTGGACTAATTTTTAAATCCACAATTGCAACCAACTTTGACATTGAGGTCTGTGAATGAGACCTGGGATGATGGTTATTTTCAGTCTGCATGCATGTACCTGTGAAGCTGCCCCATGGCATAACTCCAGGTGTGCTGTTAACACAGAATTTGAAGTGTAGGGCAGCAGCCCCGTGTACCTGAAGTTTTCTTGCCCTTGAACAGCCGACCTTTTCTGTATAGATTCTTTATCTCAACTTCAGCATTAACACTTGGTTTTTCTGGAGAGTTTGTAGTCCTGTGTATGGTAGATGGTATAGTCTTGTCAATTGGCCGACCCCTTTTTCAAAAGAAATCCAGATTTTCTTTTTCTAGTTGGCTTTTAAGGTTTACTGTCTTTTATTGTTCTACTCTCAATGGAAAGTAAGAGAAGGAAATGGATACTTTTCTGGCATAAGACAACAGGGCTATTGGAGGGGGGGTTGGGCTTCCTTTGTTTCTTATCAGGAGTTTATTATGTCTATCTTGTGGTATTTATTCCTTGGCAATATGATACGGGACTATGTGGGGTAGACTCTGGCCATGAAATCCCTAAGTCTTAGAATCCTGACCCTTCGTGGCTATCTGTTATTTAAGTCAGTTGGTGAGGTTTTCATTTGCAGTTATGAAGTGCTCTGAAGAAATCAGTGATTCAGAAGAGAATGAACACTTTAAAACCATCTATGAAGGAGAATAGCAACATAGTTTAAATGACATGGTGGGCAGAACAAGTATCTAAAACAAAGCCAGTGATCCCTGCATTGTACTGACTACATTTTAGAAAATGGTTTTTGAATGCTTGTGCTAGAAATAAAACTAAAGTCGTATGTCAGGACGAAGAATCACTAAGTATTAGTAAATAGATGAATTTGAGAATGCTTGAAATAATTAGCATGTTTAAATTGGCTGATTTTTTAGTAGAACTCTATAGACCATGTTGGATATTGAAGCCTGTATTCTTCACTGCATAACTTACATTATTAAACACAAGTTCATTTCAAAATAGTGAGGTTCTCTGGATTTTCAGATATCCCAAATCCTGAATGAAATTCAGTCAGACCACTGTGGTTGGCAGATAGTGGGTGCCCTGTGTTAAATGAATGAAACAAGGAAGCCCATCAGACTGAGGTGGCTCTAATGCTCTGGTGGCCTACATAAGCAAACCAAAATATAAGCCTATAAGTATCTCAAGGTTATGAAATTAAAACCTAAGAACAACCAATCAGAAATAGCTTACTGGGCTTTAAGCCAATCAGATAATTGCTTCCACACCTTTTCTATATAAGCCTTTACTCATCTCCTCTCGGTGGAGCACACCTAACCACTCAGGTTTGACACTGCTACATTCAAATTGATTTTTGCTCAAATAAACTTAAAATTTTCAGTATGCCTAGTTTATCTTTAACAGTATTAACTGAGGATGGAGCTACGTACTCTAAATGTCTCTTACCTAGCTCACTTGATCCAGCTTTTTAAAAAAGATTTTTATTTTTATTTTTTTTAAGAGCAGTTTTAGGTTTACAACAAAATTGAGAGGGAGGTACAGACATTTCCCATATAATTCCTGCCTCTATCTGTGCATAGCCTTCCCCACTGGGACCATTTTTATTGTGCTGTCATGAGATTAAAATAAATCTTTGCTTCTCCGAAAGATTTTTCAGGGAGAGGGATAAGAAGAGGGAAGAAATGGTCTAATAGAACTCAAATGAGATTCATTTAATTTCCTTCACTCATTGTGCCTTTTTCCTTGTATCTCTTTTTTTCTCCTAATGGACTTTGAGACAGTTATTTTTTTCTTTGCCTCCTCAGGTATAACAAATATAATCTTTCCTTTTTTTTCTTTCTGAAGTAAACAAATTTATTCTTAATTCTTTAATTCTCCGTAATTTCTGTGTCTATGCATGCAGGAAAGAAACACAAAGATAACATTTTGCTTGTCTTAGTCCAAAGCTATTTCCACCCCCATCTTTTATGAGCAGTCCCATTCTTTTATTCCTTGTTTATTTTTTTTAAGATTTGTTTTTATTTTTTTAAGATTTATTTATTTGAGAGAGAGAGAGAGAAAGAGAAAGTATGAGAGTGCATGGGAATGAGGGGAGGGGCAAAGGGAGAGGGAGAGAGAATCTCAGGTACACTCCCTACTGAGTGCGGAGCCTGATACCAGGGTTGATCTCACAACGCTGAGATCATGACCTGAGCCAAAGTCAAGAGTCAGAGGCTTAATCGACTACGCCACCCAGGCGCCCCTTCTCCGTGTTTATTTTTATAGGACAGTTTGAGGAGAAGAATGAAAGTGCCTAGTTTACTAGTTTAATGTACTTGTTTAGGAAGCGTTCTTTGCTAGAGAACAGATAAAACCCAATACATTTTTTTTCTAATTTTTGGTACATTAGGGGAGCCTGGGTGCTTCATCTCTATGAGCAGCAGAGTGCCTCTGTCCATAGAAGGTGTTTTATGGCCTAACTTGTGGCAGTGGTCACATCTTTTCCCGATTCTTGATACTGATTGGAAACTGAGCATTCAGCAATTGTGATGCTTTATGTAAAAGCACCTGGATGATTCCTCCATTGAAATATTCGTGATGACTGAAACACTCGAACTTTATATTCCAGCAGGTTGGTTCTGTTTAAAGAATGTCGAGTGACTGTATGTGTTCAGAAGGCTTAAGATGTGCTGGGGAAGAGATACAACTTAACCACTCGAGAAGCAGGAAGCTGCTGAGGGTTGTGAAAGGGTAGTGGACAGGTCTGTGAGAACTCTTGATGAGAACTTGGCCCAGTGTGGTGCCCTAAAGAAGTGCAATGTAAGCTGAGGTTGAGTCTCAAAGAGGAGTAGCAGGAGAGCATTCTATGCAGTGGGGACAGAAATTGCTAGGTGGACACCTGGGCCATTCAGGAAAGGCCATGTGGCTGGTGAGCAGAGAAGTTAGGAACTGGTTTGTAGTTGGGTCCCAGCCCAATTCCCATGTTCCATCCCCCAAAATGACCTTCGTTCATCTCAGTTCTCTTACCATGATGTGTAATAATTATAGATGGCCATCATAGTTTCACTTGTAAATTAATGTGCTGTGTCACAAGCAGTAGGGCCACTCATGGTGTGAGGTGTCGTGGGCTGCCATTCTGCTAAGCCTTCTTCATTAGGCCGTGTCTGATCCCCTAAAGGTGGGCATGGGGAGACAGTAGAGTAAGCCAGCAGTAATAGCCAAACATGCCATCTCCTTTCTTTCGTCTGTGCACTCACTTTTTGCTGTTAATTTTCCTTTCCTTCTGGCGCCTGCTGTCCAGGACGCCATAAACACTGTGTTAAAAACTAAGGAAAAGGAGAAAAGGAGACTATAGAAACTTTTATTAACTTAGAAAGTGTTTAGCAAAGAGAATAGATACACTAGAAGAGGTTACAAACTGGTCTTTACTTCTGCACTAAATGGCTTTCAGATCATCCGACCTTGCAGCCTTGCCTGGCTCTGGCTCCTGACTGTACAGAGCTGGGCTGAGCATTTCCTGTCCTCCTCTCTTGAGAAGAAAGGCTGCTCTACTTGACCTCAAGCTGGAGATCTTCAGTTTCTTGTTCTCTGGGCCTGCTGCATTCTCCCCTCAGAGGCTTGGAGCCAATGGGAAATACCTGGGGCTAACTTCATTTTGAGAATGCCTTGCTTATACACTGACTAGAGCTCTTCCTGTTCCTTTTCCTTGTTCCTTTCCTTGTTCTGTAAGTGTGTCCTGTCGATTCCCTTGTGCGTTTTGGATCTGGGTCTGAGTGTTCTTGTATTATTTCTGCCTGGTGGCTGACTTTAAAGCTCATGAAAGTCAGGTTTATATAATATACCCTTGTTAGCATTCAGACTCAGCTGTCCCAGCCTGTTGGAGCAGATGTTAGCCACTGCTTTGCCCTTTAGGCTGTAATCTGCTCACCATGTTCAAATTCCAGGCCTACTCTGATGACTAACCTGAAGAAGTATGCCTCTTTAAATGTTTTGAAACTGACGGGCTGTTCTCTTGTTCCTGCTCTGCCAGTTCTTTGTTTTTCCTGTAGTTTGAATCAGTCTCTTGATTGTTGACAAAGATGTCTGATAGCATGATTCAAGTGTTCCATGTGGCTAGACCCCTTCCTTACTCCTGGATATGAACTAACAATCCCATCAGGCTATCCTCTGTGGAATATTAGAGGGTTGAGTCCAGATTACTATAATAGTCTAGATATACATTAAAACCAAATATCAGATAAGGAGATAATCTTTTCACTAGAAGAGTTGGTGAGAAGGTAGCCTGGGAACTTGGTCTGGTGCAACATTATAATAACCTGTGAGCCAAAACCTGTGCTCAGGCTTTCCTGAAGAATAAAAGTGAGATTACTTACTGCCCACATGGTTTCAGCTCCATGAAAGTCTTCCCATGCTCCCTGAAAAAGTCTTCTCTAGTCGTCTTCCTAGTTTTGCTACTATAACTAGCTAACATTTACTAGATATTTATTATTCAATAGCCACACCCTAAGTGCTCCACATGGTCTGTCTTTTAAATGAGTCTTACAACCAAAAATAAGCAACAGTTATTTTCTGAGGCCTTTTACATGTAGTGATGCAGATGATATATAACTCTAGTTTAGACAATTTTGCAGAGCTTTTAAAAAATTGTTTTCAGGAATGCCTGGGTGGCTCAGTCATTAAGCGTCTGCCTTCAGCTCGGGTCATGATCTCAGGGTGTTGGGATCGAGTTGCACATCAGGCTCCTTGCTCAGCAGGGAGCCTGCTTCTTCCTCTATCCTCCCCCTGCTTGTGCATGCTCTCTCTCTCTCTGACAAATAAATAAATAAAATTAAAAAAAAATTGTTTTCTAACTTTTTTGACTATAACCCCAGAATAAGAATTACATATGTTTGTGTCTGAAATAAAAGTTCCATGGAATGATACTCAGGCTTGTTACATATTTTTCTATTCCAAATTATACAATTAAAAAGACCACAGACTGACTCTGACTCTCTAAGTAGATTCTACTACCCACTAATGGGTAGTGACCTGCAAGATTCCTATAAGAAATAACAGTGTTCATCTGGGGGACCAGAAAAATCCAGATTGGACTAACTCCTAGCTTATTCTACGAGTATAGTTTATTTATTTATTTATTTTAATTTGAGAGAGAGAGAGAGCGTGAGTGAGCAGGTGGAGGGGCAGAGGGACAAGCAGACTCTCCACTGAGTGAGGAGCCTGACATGGGGCTGGATCCCAGGACCCTGAGATCATGACCTGAGCTGAAGTCAGATGCTTAACCGACTGAGCCACTTAGGTGACCCTATGGATATCATTTATAAAGACCAAAAAGAAACATGGAAAAACATAATACTCCAAGTGTTTACTGAACATCTACTATGTGCTAAGCACCATGCTAAGCTGAAGACACAAGATCAAACAGTTGTTGGGTCAGTTCACTCCCTTAAAAAAAAAAAAGGTCATCTTCTCTAGTATATATACTTAGCATAATTTGTTAAACTGGCATTTTTATCTGGGGACACTATTTCGAAGATCCATATTAAACAAGGCAAGCCAAAACTAAGGTGGAAACAAAGCAATCACTTAGCTAGAGATAGATGAGACTTGACCTCCCTCACGTTTTCTTTTGTCCTCCCCCTTCTTGGGTTAGCAGATAAGAGCCGAGAGCAGACTGGTCAGGATACCAAAATAAAATCATAACAAAATTTAATCATCTTTTAGGGTAAAGTATGTTTTGATAAAGAGTTCATTTTTCTCTTTAGGAGCTAAGTGAATAGTGAATAATTCTAGCTGTTTCCTAAGGGGAATCTCTGCTGCTTTCAACTAGGTGACTGTTTCATTAATTCCACCCATACCTCTGGCATGCCCTCCTTTCCCCCTCCTTCAGATCTCACTGTGGACTGTAATGAGAGGAATTTGGGGGGAAGTCAATATCAGTATCTGCCATTAAAAAATAAAAAACTCCTTTCCATCCCTCTTCCCATACACTATTAGAAAATAGTCTCCTAAAACTTTTAAGAGTAAAGGCACTCTTAAGTATATGAAAATCTCACGTATGTGTATCTCCACACAGATTGGTAGTTACATTCTATAAATGCTCTGAAATCTAGAGTATGGGGTTAGGATTGTCCTAGAGTTGATAAAAGTTAAGTTTTACTTTTACTGATATGTTATCTTGTGTTGCTTACTGTGTTCTTAGGAGAGAGCCATCTACCCAGTGACTTGTTGGCATCGGTTGGTATACTGGAGTCAGGAAACAGGGGTTTTAACCCTACTTCTACATGTCTTGGAGCAGGTCACATAGTGCATCTCAGCTTCCTTCTCATCTATGAGATGAAAAATTGGGCTGAGTATTCTCCAAGGGCCCTTGGAGCACTATGCACTGGGTCTATGCTCTAGAGCTTTCTGTTTGAGAAAATGCAGTCAAAGCAAAGGACTTATTACTAACTCATCCTTATCTGTGGTGGCAAAAATAATAAAATATTTTATATTGAGAATAATAGCCATCTGTGCCCATGTTCTGGTTTCAGTTATGATTTAGGAAAGGGATGTTAGAATCATTGTCCGTTCATCCTTGGGAAGTTTGTCCTGGCATGTATTGGCTATTTTGGTTATAGCTGAATATCATTTGTGTCATGAGGACTTTTATGCTTTATTTAGGATCTTTATGACATATAATACCATGATGCAGGCACATGGAAGTTTTGGTTTTCCCTCAGCAGGAAGACATTTTCATAAGATGGAAAAATTAAAACTATTAGTGATACAAAACAATTTTATATATTTCGCTGAAAATTTTCTATCTCTTTGGTCAGTAAAGAAAAAAATTAGGAAAGGGTTAGGAACAGAATCTGAGGTCAGTATATCATGATATCATGGGTAGCCCTACCTATGTGCTCATGTTCACTAAACTAGGGGAAATTTCCGCCCACATTATTACATCTCTGTGTTTGTGGAAAGTTCATTTAAAAGTCCTTTTGAACCCACCTAAGTGCTAATGCCTCTTACATTTTTAGAATGATTGGTTCATAGGAGATAACTGTTGTTGGTGTCTGAAGCTATTTTATAAGTGTAATATTAATCTTCAGTCATTTCTGCAGTGTCAGCCTTGTGCTGCATGGAACCATTGGGCTTTTTTGAGTGGTCATTGATCTGTATCATCCGCCAGAGGGTAGCCTCAACAACGAATACCATTCCTCAAGAGTAGCTACACAGTTATGTGCCCTTCCACATGCCCTTTATTATCCACATTTACATATATGAAAAAGGAAGCTCTAATCCTACCATATACCTCTCAAGTCCTACCAAATCTGATAGTTTACATGTCATGAGAACATGATGTAACTAGTCAGCCATTAGTCTTCTCTTTAATGTGAAGGTTTTGGAAGGTGGTTTTTTCTACCTTTGCTTTATAAATCATGTTAATTCTTTAGAGTCCTAGGGTGAGTTTGCCAAATGAAATTATATCTGTTCTTCCTCCAACAGGGTTAATCATCTTATTTTAGTGGAGCCTTGGGGTTTTCCTGAGCGACCGGACCTTGCTGATCAAGACAGACCGATCCCAGTGTGGATCAGAGCCTTGGGAGCAGCATTGACTCCCTTTAATCCTTTAGCTGGCCTCAGGATTGCAGGACCCTTTGGTGAGTGCTTATATCTGTGTCCTAGGAAAGCAAAATGTTTATAGATTGGCAGTAGAGAAGTATTTACTGTTGTTAGTCAGAATCTTAAACAAACTGAATCTTTTTCTCCTCCTCTGAATTACTAAATTACTTTTTTTCCTCCTCTAAAAAGTACCAGTCCATGCGTAAAAATAATGAAACCAGGATTATCTCAAAGAGGAGTCTTTATATTGTAAATATTACAGGTAATTGGCAAAACTGAGAAGGTGGGAAATGCTGCCCATGGGGTTAGTCAGCCCAGGGCATGGGGAGAAGTGCAGCATGTTGACCTGTTGGTCACATTAGAGAGCCTTTGGCTAGTTGACAGTACCCAGCTGGCAGATCACAGAGCCTGACTTGATTGCCCTTCTTGCCCCATAATGTCAGAGTGTTAAGAAGATAAAATTATCCTTTTCCGCAGAGATTTGTGTTTCTGGTGATATTTTGAAATACCAGTGTTTAGTCTCTGATTTAATTTCATTTGACTCTCAGCTCCTCTTTCTTCACCCCAAAGCCAAGGGAGTCTCGAGACCTTCCCTCATTGTCACCAGTGATGGTGGTCTGGACCTCTGCTTTCCTTATAACTTGTATCAGTGAGGAGTGCTTTTAGCTGCAAGTAGCTGAACCACCTAAGTGGTTTAAACCATAGGGCCTTTCATTATTTCCTTAGCAAGCAGGCTTGTGGTTTTAGCATTTGTTCTAGTAGCTGGCTCATTGACGTTGGGGTTTGGGCCTGCAACTGTGATCTCTTGACTTTTTTCCTCATGGTGTTTGATGGCTGCTATGGCAGGAAGCCCCATCCCACAAAGCAGCACCCTGAGCAAGAAGAAAGGAAAAAATGGAAAATAGTCTTCTCTCCATAATGCTCTGTCAGGGAAGAAAGTCTTCCTTGGAAGGCCCCAGCAGGTCTCCCCTTATGTCTCTGCCCACCTGTAGTTCTTCTACTAGCAAAGAATACTTTTGTGTTGCTGATAAATCATGATTTGTTGCCAGGGGCTGGAGTGAGGGCCCACTTTCCTGAGCATGTTGCTGCCTAACTGATAGACAAGAGTCAGGTTCTGTTAGTGAGATGAGAAGAGAGGCCTGGGGGTGTGGAGGGTGTGGAATTCTGCTCCCCTCTGCCCAGGCCCCTCTTTGACCTACTGCCTTCATTTGGGATGGGGAGGGCTATGGGACTGCACAGGGATTGGGTTGGCAACCACACCACACTCCTTGGTGCTCTGACAGATAGCCTTTCTTTCCCACCCCCAACCCCTCCCCATTCCCGAGTAGAGCCACTCCTCTTAGGTGTCTGGTCCTCCTTTGATGGACTATTTAAGGACTTCATTTAGTCTGTACAGTCCTGAAATATAAATGAATTGTGCTTGATTACAGTTACAAAGGGAGTAATTATGGGAAGAGTAAAGTATGAAAAGAAACTAGGAGACAATGGTTGGGGAGGGAGGATGCCTAGGAGTGGCCCTCTCACGCCATGCCCTTTGTCTCCTACTATTGCTTATGTGTGGTCAGGGTGGGACATGATTTAGAATATCAACCACATCATAAGAATTCTCCATGGAGCTGTACAGTTCCTTCAGAGGCAGGAAGGAGGGCCAGGAAAGAAGTAAGACCTTGCTAGAATAATGGGCAGTGATAGCAGAAAGGGAAACCGGCTAGCCGCTGGGGCCCCAGAAGGGAAAACAGTGACCAGATGGAGGCTTCTATTCTTCATCCTTTTTCCTCTAGGGAAAGGATGCCCCTACCTCTCACCTCAGGAGTGGATGGCCTTAGCCGGGAGGATTGGCAATGTCCCAGGCAGAAACCCTGGATTTATTTTTCCACAGAAAGACTTGTATATTCCAGTTTACTTTATTTAGATACTAATATGTTATAATTATGGGAGAAATACAAATTAATACGTTACCTTGAGCTGCTCTACTCACCTGCCATGTCTAATAGAATTTATTTTCCTACAAAAACAAGTCTTAGAAAATTAACTTCTATGTCTTGGGCTCCTGAAGCTTTTCTGTAAGGCAATATGGAATACTCCTTACCTCTTTTTTAATTCTTAGGGAACTTGAGGAGAGCAGCTTCTAGGATCTGTGCTCTTTTCCACCTAAAATATACACTTGAATACATGTAGATTTGTATGCATATAACACATACCCTATAAGCAGACACAAAACCTTTCTCTGTTAGTCTGTCAGTTAACTATAATTTAAAACATTGGTTTCCTGTTACGTAGGCTTAAGTCTAGTGCAGCGTTTAAGGCCTGATTTCAAACGAAAGTATTCGTCAATGTTTGAAGATGACACCGTGACAGAGTACATCTACCACTGTAATGTGCAGACTCCAAGGTAAGGGTTAGGATTCTAAATTTACTATGTTGGTGTTTTACACTTTTCTTCTTTGAAAACATGTGAATAGTCTAGATTTTTATCAGTAGTTAACTGACTAATACTTCTTAATTTAGTCATGTATTAATGGAGTGCCTAGTATGTAAAACATTGTACTGGATGCCGATGAGAGACTAATAATAAGCAGGATGTACTGTCTTCCCCAAAAGTGCTTATGGATAAGTTGAGGAAGTTTCAGTCCTGGGTACCTCTAGAAGGTAGCTGGAGTTGAGAGATAAAGAAGAATTTCAAATAAAACAGCATTTCCAGACTGAGTATGCATGCTCTACAAAAAAAGGGCAACTGGATTAAACAAAGGAAATGGTTTCCTGTACCGTGTATCTTCTTAGAAACTTTTGCTATGCCAAAGGGTATTAAGTCTTCCAAGTGCATGGGAGATGCCAGTCAGCATGGTTCCACTTCACATGGTGACTGTATCCCTTTTTTGCTGAGCACTTTTTAATGACCCTGGATCAGCATGACAAACACTGGTGCAGTGGGTGAAGAGTAAAGTGAGGGCTGGAAGATGGGGAGGGGGGTTTTGCAGGTATTTGACAGTGATTAGAAGAGGGGAGAAAGAGGGAGGGAGGAAGAGCCTGTGACCATGGTAGCCACAGGGAGCAAGAGGGCCAAAGAAAGATGTTTCCTATTTTTTAAAATGAATGACTTATGGACATTAGGTACAAGGCACCAGTGGAGAAAACAGCCTGAAGATAGTGGGGAGCTAGAAGGAACCTGGAAGACAAGACCCTGGAGTTCCTAGGGAGAGGGTCAGGCACAGAGTAGGCAGAGGAGAGCTCCAGTTCTCATGCTTCATGGTGTACCAGAATTATTGGGGGAGCTTGTCAAAGATAGGATTCCTGAGCCCTGTTTCTAAGACTGATTCAGTGATCCTGGGCTGCATGTTTAACAAGGGCTTCAGATGACTCCAGTGTAGGTGGGCCATGGGCCATACTGCAGAACCTGGAGGCGGTACCTCAGCCTTTCCAAGGTGGAGACACAGGTGCAAGGCCGAGAGGCGAGGTACAGAGCCAGCCTCCCTCACTTTTGGCAGAGAACACGCACACCTGCTTTATTAAAGCGCCGAGGCTGTGGCAGCTATTGGGGTGGATGGATAGCCTTAGTCTTTTTAATAAAGTAGGTTAGAGGTTCTCTGCCAAGAGTGAAGGAGGCTGGAGAGGTTTGGAGTCCTGATGAGATTGATGTTTTGTCACTCACTAGGCCATTGGGTGTGGTGGATTAGGGACTTCACACTCCACTGACTTGTTCCCACAGTTTTTAGTGGTCCCTTCCAGGTACATCATCTGTTTTTCTGCTTGGTCTCCATGCTTTGTTCTTCACTTACATTTCAGGATTACGTGTGCCTGTATAGTGATAATTTGTTGTCTTTCTTGTGGTAGAATTTGAATTCTTCATAGCAGGCAATTCAGAGTTGTGCCGAGTACTGCAAGGAAACAGAAGTGACAGCACAGTGGATCTATCCTGGGAGTTTGCAAAGTGTTCTGTGTTCTTTTGTGTGATGATCCATCAGGTGTGGGCACAGGAGAAGACAGGCTCAAGAAAGCAAAGTTTATTATACTCACAGGTCCTAGAGAGAGGGAGGGGTGTCACTGAGTGCCATGAACGATTGCAGGGAAGCACCAGATTGTGGTCAGGTGACAGAAAATACAGTGAAGGGAAAGTTGAGGCCAGAACTTTTATTGGGTTCTTCAGGAAAGGCAAGGCAGGGGCACGGCAGACAGTTCAGGATTGGGTAGTTGAATAATTTCTGTGGGCTCTAAGATATAGGGGTGGTCTCTCATTGCCTGGCACCTGGCCCTGGGATGATTAAGGCAGAGGAATATTGCCTCCTGGATGTGTGGGCAGTGTGGGCAGTACAGAAGAGGCATGGCTCTGGATTGGTTAGGTGGCATATGACAGGCATGTTCCCAGTTGAATCCTTTGCTGTCTCTAAGAATGGGTTAGCTCTAGGAAGCACAGTGTCTCCCTAGCCAGAAAGGTTTTTTTAAACATTAAATGTCTTTATATGCAGAAAATAAAAAATGTAAATATACAATCTGCTTTTCTTCTTATCTTGGTATTGGTTTTATACTATTCCAGGTAAAAAGCTGGTGCCATGCACATGTTGAAAAGCTACCTTCTACATTTGAAACAAGTTACAGTGAAAAAAACATTTTAACTCTCCCCACAGGGAATTTAATAATGATAGGGTTGCATGTTTGATTTAGAAGAGGGTGACTTTTAATCCACTAGAGTTTAGAGCATCCTTGTTTATCTAACAAAAGTATGTATCTTCTGTGGGGGTTGTTTCTTAAACTTTCTAGTATATTTTCTGTTTAAATTGAGAATTTTCTTAAGTGGGGGAGAAGCTAAATATGAGTATTTTTCATGAAGGTGGGGGTGCAGTACATACTCATCCCCAGAAGTCATATGTGTGTTGTTTTCCTCTTCAAGTGGCGAGACAGCATTCAAAAATATGACTATTCCTTATGGATGGGCAAAAAGGCCAATGCTCCAGCGAATTGGTAAAATGCACCCTGACATTCCAGTTTCGGTGATCTATGGCGCCCGATCCTGCATAGATGGCAATTCTGGCAACAGCATCCAGTCTTTACGACCACATTCATATGTGAAAACAATAGTAAGTGTGTGGCTTAGTTTGGGTTTTCAGTTGTAGGTGAAACCTGCTGTATTATGTTTGCCTTCAGTGAGGTCTCACTGTGCTTTCAGATCTGAGCTAGACCTCCAGCCTCCATCAGGACCTGATGTCACTTGTGATAAGGGACAGGGTTTGACCCACACACATTTTCATTTCCAGACTGGTCGTGCCTGTCCCTAGAGCCGTGGCATCTCCGAGGTGGGAGAGGGATATTCCAGTGGCACCTGACCAACTCCCACCTCACAAGGCAACATGTTCTTACTTGGTTCATTTGATCTGCTGGTCCTGACATTATTGGTCAGTTTAGAATGTTTTTCTGCATATAAAATTTTAGTGAGGTCCAATAGATTTTTCTCTTTATTCTCAGATTATTTGATGGAAATACATAAAAGTTACTACAGATCAGTGTTGCTCGTTCTTTTATATTTTATTTCTGTATAGCTGTTCTCACTTTCACTGCTAAATGTCTTTGCCATGTGTTTTATTAAATGCTTTTGTTCACTGACCTTCCGACTTCTTTTCCTTTCCCAGGCCATTCTTGGGGCAGGGCATTATGTGTATGCAGATCAACCAGAAGACTTCAACCAGAAAGTGAAGGAGATCTGTGACACTGTGGACTGAGCACGCTGAAGAGGATATGGGAGAGCCTGTTGACTGATAGAGTTCCTCAGCAATACTGCGCAGTCTCCTGTGCAGAGTAAGGAATACAACAAAAGAACCAGCAGTCTTCCTGACTGTACTTCGCACATATTTTCTTTATGAAGTTGCTTGCACATTTAAACCAGCTAGTGCCTTCTAGAAGAATGGCTTTCCTTTCTCCTACACAAAATCGAAATATTCAAGAGTCTCCAAATCTAATAGCTTTAATAAAAGGTTATTTGCCCCTCTGCTGTACTGAAAAATTGTAATTTTTCAACTGAAATTTTTTTCATTTCTATCTAACTTTGCTATGTCAGGTACTTTTTATATTTCAGTCTATATTGCCAATTTTAAAAGGTTACTGGGTCTATAATTTTATATACTGTAATGGTGCACTTTATTTTCTTTGCCTGTATTTACCATGTCTAATAACTGATATAGTTAATCACAGTTTTGTGTGTTTTTATGTAAAAAGTTATCACTTGTTTAGAATCTTTCACTTCATTTTTGAAATGGAGTGATGAGATAGCATTTTGGCTAAAAAGATGGGAGTTGATCACTAGCATTAATTTTTCTGATTTTCCTCTGTTCTCTAAGCCATGTTCAACATTTTAAATGTGGTCTATCCTGATGTATCTGCAACCACATAATTCCTTGAGATCTTTTGTATGTGATATAATTCTGTACTTCCAGGGAAACATGACATTAGTATTGAAGTGATTTAAGTACTGAAAAGCCTTAACTAAAAGTCTGTCCTTTCTCCGCCCCTCCCCCCAATTAATACTATTCTTTTCCATGAGCCAGGATACAGCATAAGGAACAGATGTCCTTCTGAGGGGATATTAAGACTGCTACCTTCCAGTAAGCCGATCATATATTGTCATTAACCTCTAACTCCTGTAGATGGGTGCTAAAACTGGATTCCATTTTTAACCACTAAAACAGAAAAATAGGTGGTACTGTTGCATCTCATGGCACCAGAAATGGGATAGCACTTGATTGCTGGGTTTTTGTTTTCAAGGTTTGTGTTGATTAAATAATACACATACTTGAAGTTATATTATAAAAGCTATATAAGGTTGATTAAACTATTTGACAGTAACTACCATCAAGTGTAACACTTTCTTGGTGTTTTAAAATGAAGAAAACTTCTTTGAAACTGTGAAAATTGCCATGTGATAACTGGCTGCTGAGAAGACCCTCCAAAAAAGAAAATTGAATAAGATAGTCATCAACAAGGCATCTTTGCCTTGTTTTGTTAACATTGCTTGTCTAGGAAAAAGGTGGTTGTGTAAATAAAAACAGAACTGTTTATATGCAAATAAAGGTTTAATGGTTTTGACTGTTGCGTTTTTAAAATGGTTAATTAGGAAATCTGTAGTTAGGAAATGTAAGGTGGTATCACTGTGGATTAACGGCCAGAAACATCGAACATTCTATTTTCAACATTGTCTTCCCTACAAAGGAATAGGCAAATTATACTGAAGCACAACAGATAGTTTCCCAGCAGTTTGTCTCACTTGGCACCTTAACTACGTTACTGCAAAAGGTAACATGAGAGCCAAGACAGTTCAGATCTTTCTACCTAACAAACAAAAGTAGCCTGTACTTTTTATTTAGTATCTTAGAGGGCTAGCTCCAAACCTTTAAGTGGTACAAATAATTTGGGTAATATTTTTGTATTTTTGACACACTCCCAGTCTCTCTTAATTGGGTAAATGACAGTTTTCATTTGTACAGGAAGGTTTCTGCGAAGGAAATTTGGTCTCAGCCCTTGGAGGGAAGTTACTAGTTCACTTAGTAAATGGAGTTTCTGACCACAGATGTGCCAAGTGATTCAGGAGAAAGTTGTACCCAAATGTCAAGTGGAACTTACTTTCCTACCAACTGATTTTGCTTTATTTGAAAAATATTGTCGTAATTCATTTTAAAAGCTAAATTTTCCTTTGGGTTATAGAATATGTAATTTTGTGAATATTGAGCTAGCAGAGAAGGTCACAATCCGCAAGTTCCTAAAAATACAGTGGGTGCTAAATGTTTTCTTAAAAAAATTCTATTACAGTATTTGATCTTTGCTAAATTATACACATGTACTTCAACTTTATTTTACAGAATAAATTTTACTGTGATAGTTGCAACAAATCAGCTGCTGTATATTTTCTTGAGTTTTTGGTACGGCCCAGTCTGTACGAGTTACTGTAGGACCGTGGATCCAGTGGGCACAGCAACACTTGCTGGCATTGGGAGGGAAGGCTGCTCTGCGCTGTGCTGCGCTGACCTCCACACACTGGCTGTTTTGTGTTCATGCAGCCTTTACTGTGATGTCCGTGTCCTTCTAAAACTTATTTTCAAAGAAAGTTTGCCTAGAGTTGGTTTCAGAGTATTATTTAGAAAACACTTTTGATGTGTCTCTGTTTATATAGATGTATATTACATATGTACATAGTTATATACATTTATATATATTTTACATGTACATATATGTGTGTGTGTGTATGTATAAAGGGTGTACTAGATCCCAATAAAACAAGTTTTTTCCTATGTAAAGGTATTGGAAAAAATAATACTAGCCAGAAGAGCCCTAGAAAAGAACCGTGGGGAAGAAGGGATAACCCTACTGGATATTATAACATTACTAAGAACAATATGAAATCCAGGAATTTAGTATATGATAATGGAAGCATCTTATTGATGGAGGAGAAGACTTAATGGTGTTGAGACAAATGTGGTTAACTATATGGAAGAAAACAAAGTTGAATCCATTTCTCACGCAGCACAAGGATAAAATCTGAATGGAGTAGACACCCAGCTGTGAAAATGAAGCCTAAATAATTACAAGAAGATATGTATGAACTTCTTTATAATCTGAGAGGAAGGAAAACTTTCCTACCTCTCAGTTTGCATCTTTGACTGAAAGAGTTTTGGATGGCCAAAAAAAGCAAAGTTAAAAAGTAAATAAACGAGCAAAAATATTTGCACTATTTGTTACAGAAGGCACACATAGCTCTAATATATGAGAATTTTTAAACTTTGAGAAGAAACTGCAAGAACACTAGGCAGAAAGATATGAACAGATAGTTCACAGAAAATAGAATGCAAATGGCCCTTAAACATAGGAGGGTATGCCTACTAAGGGAAGGGCAAATTTAAACTACCGAGACACCATTTCTTACCTTGTCAGGTGGGGGAAAATCCAAGTTACACAATACACTGTTGTTGCTGACATAGCGGGGAACAGGCACTCTGAAAAGTATAAATTTCTGTGGATGGAATTTGTTAATAACTAGCAAATTAAATATGAGTCTGTTCCTTATCTGGGCAGTCTCACTTCTAAGAATCTATCTGAGACACTGGCAAAAATCTGAAATGGGATATGCACAAAGATCTTTATTACAAGATTGGAGGCCACCTAAATCTCCATTGAGGGATTGATGAAAAAACCTGTGGTACATCCCTACAATGGAATACTACACAGCTGTGAAAGGAAATGACTATTTCTGTAGACTATTCTGGAGTTCTCTCTAGAG
Organism: Callorhinus ursinus; assembly: GCF_003265705.2. Taxonomy (NCBI): domain Eukaryota; kingdom Metazoa; phylum Chordata; class Mammalia; order Carnivora; family Otariidae; genus Callorhinus; species Callorhinus ursinus. Next base: position 147,175,437 of record NW_027397063.1, read on the forward strand.
TGGAGGAAGTGAAGAGTGGAATCTGTGGTATGCTACCTATTGTATAGGAATGGAGAGGACAAATGAAAAATATGCATCTGCTTTTGTTTTTAGTGCAATGGAAAGTGTGTTATACCAATAACTTAATCAGTTCCCTTTGCAGTGGTGGTAGGGAGCTGGACACGGGTAGCACCTGGATCTGTATCTTGTTTTATACTTTTTACTTTGGGATCTTTTCAGTGTTTTCTATAACTAAAAAAACAATAACAAAAAAACAAAAAACACCTCTTACAATTAAGACAAAGTTAAGTGTAACAAGGTGGAGGTAAAACCACATACAGAATTTCAAGTGACTTTAAAACCCAGCATTTTGTCAGCAGTTTCCTAATGAAATACATCCTACAGACCAAAAAATCACAAAGAAATCTTAAACTGCATTCAGCATTTTTATTTTTAGCAATGAGATTTGTGTTATCATTTTGAAACTGTGTATATTTATATAGATGATAGAGCACATATTTATTATGTCATTGGAATTACAAATCAAGATTTTCAGCACAAACGAGACACAAGACTCAAGTAAAAACCCTGAGATTGTATATTTCAATTGGAAATACCAGTAAAATACTGTGATTTATTTTTCTTTTTCTGAAAAACACATATCACATAGTTTTGTCCACTGAAAGGTCTTGAAGCAATTGGAACCCAGGGGTGAGACCCAGCCTAGCACCAAGACTGTCCCACTAAAGGGGCAGGGGAAGGATGAGATGAGGCTGGACCGTCTTGTGTCTGAAAGCAAGGAAGCAATCAGAGTAAGGTCATGTCACAAGGACTCAGGAGCCAACTTAAAGCCTCCTGTTGGCCAAAGATGGTGTACTTTGAGCATCAGAAAGGATATTACATTGAAATACAAAATATATAAAAATCCACAAAGTCATAATAATAGTTGAAAACTATGGGTCACCTTTGGAGGTTACTAGAGCACCAACCCATTATTTTGGGAAAATGGCTAACGGGAAAAACGAAGCAATTATCCTGACCTCTTTGTGTTATCAGGTTAACTTGATAAGGGAAAGTTCTTCACTTGATAATCACAGCTAAATGCCAGAGAAATGGTAGGATTAAGAAATTGACTTCTAGTGAAATAAGGGATCTAGGCTGCTAAAAGTGTTAGGTGAAAAGTTGATGGAAAACATTTTGTTGAATGGCTCAGGTTGGTAACCTGCAAACCTAGTGATCAATCTTAGTGTTACTAAAAAAAGGAACAGCTAGAGGTTAATATCTCCATTGTGTTGCAATAGCAAGGACCCAACACCAGCTGTGATTAATTATTGGCCAAAACAAACAAAACAACCTGAATGGAAATCAAGCCTCCACAGCGATGATCAGTTTGTAAACACATGGGATATTGAACATGTTAAATAGCACACCAAATCCAGAATGTGGGACATTCCATAGGACAAATAACCCAGTTTCTTCAACAAATTGAAGGTGTAAAATAAAGACAATGGATGATGAGACTTAAAGACTGGGGGAGCTTAAAGAACTTGTTTGGATCCTGATTTGAACAAATCCATTTTAGACTTTTTTTGAGACAGAAAAATTTAAGATGGATTGGATATCAGATGATATTAAAGAATTACTAATTTTGTTGGGTGAAATAATGGTATACTGACTACTTTGTTGTTTTTTAAAAGCCCTATCAGAGATACACACTAAAGTATTTGTGGTTGAAATTATGACTGGTATTTACCTGAAAATATTCTAGGAAAAAGAGGGACAGGAAATAAATAAAATGAGCAAAATGTTATGTTGAAGCTGAGGGACAGATACATGGAGGCTTAGGTAAGGGTTTATTATTCTATTTTTATGCATGCTTAAGAATTTACATAATAGGAATTTAAGGATGGAAGAGAATGGAGAGAAATTGGAGACTGCCAGTATAGACAACATTTTTTTTAGGAGACAAGAAAGAGCAGACAAGTGGCTAATAGCTGGAGGGGGAACCTGATGAATAACCTAGCAGAGATGGGGGGAAGATGGTGCCTTAGGAGACAATGGTTGGGGTGATGTATTAGCAAAGCTAAGGGCAAATAGGAACTCTCATATACTATTGGTAGCACTGTAAATAGCTATTACCTTTGACCAGTAATTTATATGGTAAAATTATAAATGTCACCTGACAACAATTTTGTTTCCAGTTTTCAATCTCACAAATACACCACCAATGTGCAAAAACATCTACAAGATTTTCACTGCAACATTGTAATATTAAAAGTCTGGAGCCCAATCAATATATGATTAAATTCCAGGACATCCATACACTGGAATATTATGCAGCCTTAAAAATGAGGTGGATCTCAATATATAGGTGTATCAAATCATCACATTGTATACCTTAAACTTATTTAAATGCCAATACTAATGAAGCTGAAAAAACATGAGGTAGACCTGTAAATAGAGCTATAAATGACTATGGAAAATTTTCAAAATAATAAAAAAATGAAAAAATTCAGAATAATGTGTGTATATACTCTACATATATATTACATAAATATATTTGCACACATAGATATACACATACATACAGAACAGTGTGTGTCTCTGAAGTCACATAAAGATATACTTTCTCCTATAAATGGACATTTTGGAGAGGATAAATATGTACATGAGTTTGTTAGCAGTGGTTAGCTTTGAAGAAGAACAAGTCTGTTTTATATGTTCTTGTAAATTTTGGATCCCTGTGCATTCATTATGTTTTGGTAAAAATATATAAATAGAAGAAAAAGAAACCTTAGTTAATACCAAATAGGTAAGAAAATAACTAAAGGGGCTTACCAGTTGTGGTGTTATCTGTGAGGATGTGCAGACCCAGACTGAGGGGAAGAGGGACAGGTGTTAGAGTTTAGAAGGCTGTAAGCCTCAGTAATTTAATTATCAAAAATTGAGCTATAAAGTCATAATTGGTCTGTCTCTGTTCTAAAATAGAAACACAGTCCCAACATGAAACTGTTCTCTTCATTTGTTTAATTTTTGCTTAAACTTGTTACAAGGGGCATCTGAATTAGAGTATCTCTTCATCTCTATATCCGTATGTTAAGCTCCACCTTTCTCTCTCTCTCCCCACCTCATATGCACCACCATATCTCTCCTGCTATTTTCATGTTAAATTAGAAGTGATTAAAATGTATTTGTCTGTTTTCTGGCTATTGCCTGGCTTTAGGATCACTTAATTAGATCAGCTCCCAGATTGAAAATTGAAAAACGTTCTTAGCAAGTAGTTTTCTAAATGAATGGGTAAGGAATTTTATTCCACTATATATTTTAATCCTTAAAAACAATTCTGGGGGCGCCTGGGTGGCTTAGTCGATTAAGCATCTGCCTTTGGCTCAGGTCATGATTGTGGGGTCCTGGGATCTATTGAGCCCCCCGGAATGGGGCTCCCTGCTCAGTGGGGAGCTTGCTTCTCCCTCTGTCTCTGCCCCTCCTCCCCTCCCATGCTCTTTCTCTCACTCACTCTCTCAAATTAATGAGTAAAATCTTTAAAAAAATTCTGTATGCTCACTTAAGGCTTAAAAGGTCTCCATGAAGTGCCCGTTAATTGAAAATTTAGAATAACCCACGCCTACTTTTTCTTTATTAAGGAGAAAGCATCCATCTTGACAGAGGGGTCGAGGCTGACAGATGTGAAGGTTGAGAGTTCCAAGTCAGGTTTACCACATCATATGACACTGGACACTTGTGGAGACAGGTATGGAGAGCTAAATGACGGGGCCCATTTTCTCCTTGGTAAGATCACACGTTAGTCATAATGACCACGTGGGGGGATAAGTGCCTTGTAAACATTACTGCTGTGTTTGTCATGTTGCTTATGAGGTGCTTCTTAGTTTTTATCTGTGAATGGTTTAAACTGGAATGTACGGCAATGGAAACGATGAAATGTGGAGACCAGGATGCCAGACACGAATGACTGGTATTTCACCTTCCCATGCCAAGCAACTTGCTATCTGTCTGCTGATTTGTGAAAACCCCAGCAGATCTTTAACACGTATCTCTTCAAGACTTGAAAAAGCTTCTCTCTGTGAAGTGGGCGGGGCAGGGGGCACCAGAGTTAGGGGATCTAGAGAGTCAAAGATGGCAGAGGTAGGAGGCCTCGTGCTGACCTGCAGGAGACGGCTACTGGAACCTATGTGGCCCTCTTCAACAGCAAAAAGTTTTCAGTGATGATCTTAAGGGTGAAGCATCTCCTCTATGCTTCCAAATGACCTCTCAGCTTCATGTGGCCAGCACCAAAGATGTAGACAGCTGACACATCTTCCTTGGCAGCCAAAGAGACACTGCACCCTCTGCGCAGCCTGTTTTGGCAGAACCTGAGCATGAGATGTGGACTACGCCAGCTCTCAGAGCAGCGAGGCTCAGACTCCTGTGTCTGAGTCATCAAGACTCCTTGTTACAAATGCAGAGTTGAGGCACTACAGCCGAGAGATCCTGATTCTGCAGATCTGTGGGTAGCGCCTGGGAATCTACATTTTCAACAGCCCCCTCCTCCCTTCCCCCCTCAACCCTTCTCTTCAATGCATCTGACAGAGAAATGTCAATTTTTTATTTGGTTCATCAGGCAGTTAATTTGGTTGGACTCAAACTGCAAATGCTAGGTCTTGGTGGCAGCTGAGGTCTCAGTTCAATTATTTTCTCCTTAGCTGCAGTCTGCCAGAAATTGGGGCAGAGATTATATTCAGACTTTGAGGCACCCCTGTCTGGCTCTCTCCTTTCCAGGACTCTCCCCTCATTTTGCCGTGGCTGTGCTTGCCCTGAACTCTGTCCTCCGGTTCTTGTAGCCAGAAGGACTCCTGGTTTTCTACCAGAGTGCTGGGCCCCTCCTACCTCGTGGCCCTGAGTTACGGCCTTCTCGAAGGCTAAGAACTGTGAAAAAGCTGTTCTCCACTCCGAGTATCAAGTCCCTTCCTGAATCTGCTTGCTTTTGTTCATTCTCCAGGGCTTTCATGTGGAATTTGCTTTATACTATCCCATGGATAGTTGCTGTCAGCAGGTGGGCTGGGCCCTGGTAGGATCTTCCCCAGCTGTCCCGGAAGCGGGACTCCTGTTTTCCAGTGTTCTTTTTGTACAAGGTTGAGACTTGGCAAGGTGGAGGCTAGTTTTGCTCTAAGACACACTCACATGTTATTTCTGTACTTCCTTTACTTACCATCAGCCTGTTGTGGCCACATCTAGCAATCTGTGGATATTTCACTTTACTGGAAAAATGTAAATAAGAATTAGCCAAGGCAGGAAAAGTGGTGTGGTATTTGCACTGCTTTTAGAGAATGAGGTCCCACACTTAGCTGAGATGAAAACCAAATATAGTTTGCAGTCAATATCCCGTCTGGAAACCACCATTTCTGTCTCATCTCTCTAAAGCTCTCTCTCTCTTTTTTTTTTTTCCTGGCCCATCTATCTTTAGCTTTGACTGGCCTCACAGGCCTTGCTTAGCCTGCCCACCAGTGGCTCCAGAAACTTGCAACACTTCCCTGGTGCACTGTTCCTGAGGCCTCTGCCCTCTCTGGAATTTATTTCTCGTATTTATGGTTGGAGCCATGCTGGTTCATTGTAATCTAATAGCCCTAGTGCTGTAAATTTTTACTAAGCCAACAAAAGCAAAATGGTTAAATGCTTGAGAAATGCCAAATCCTCATAAATCAGGAAGGTTCCAACAACTTCAGTTGGTAAAGCACTGCAATATTCTGCATTACTCGGAATCCCTATCTAACTCTAGGATAAGATTAGTGAAGTCTTATTATTCTGGAAATCAGCAAAAATCTTGAGGGATGAATGCTTTTCAACTTCCGCATTGCTGATGGAAACTTCATGATTCCCTAAAACTAACCCATAAAAACCCTAAAAGTTGATGCTCCTGACACATTCCCTCCATATGTCCACTGTCCAGTGCTGATAACAAAGGAATTTGAAAATAACGATCAGAACTAATAAGGTGTTTATTTACTACGCTGACTCTGAGGAAGCGGGGTCTGGAATCCTGACAATCACAGTCCTGTGATCTATGAACTGGTGCTCTGACAGCTACCTCATCATTCATTAATCTTTGGCCTGTGGGAACAGGAGCCAGCCATGAAGTCAGGCATCACACACATACCTCTCTTCCACTATTGGAGACACTGCTGAGAACCCAAGAAGAGCAATAAGGCCTGAGCACTCAAAACAGCCACCACTGAGCCTTGCACGTAAAGACCTTCTCTCAACACGCAAGCCACTGGCGTTCTCACCACAGTTCAAAATTGCTCTTTTTAATCTGCTGGGTGGCCACATTTCATGTAAAGGCAAGGGTTTCCTGGCTCCTGGGAGTGAGCCTGAGCAGTAGGGAGCAGGAAGGAAGAAGCTGGTACCTATTTCATCCTTACCACCTGTTCTGTGTCTCTCATGAGCGCTTAGGTTTCATCCTAAGGACAATATGCAGATGTGGAAGCGTATATAAAGAGGGTGAGGAATGGGGCAAGGTACACGTAGAAGGTATCTCCAAAAACCATTCCCATTTTACAAAGGGGGAAAATGAAGCTCAGAGAGGTTAAGTGACTTGCCCAAGATCACATAGTGAGTGGTCAGCTGGGACACTGGAATCCCTTTAGAGTTCTTTTCATTCAAAGTCTTCCTTCTACAAAGTTAGCCAAATATTATAAATGATAGTGTAGGGTTGGTCTGCCATGCTGTAGAGTGGGCAGGATCTTTCTAGAAAATTACGGACATGACAAAGTAGTACCTTGGTTGTCTAGCTAAGTTTTGATCCAGATCTCACAAAGCTGCCAGCGCCTTAGCAAGGCAGAAATAGACTTTTTCAGAATGATTACAAGCTGCTCTATGATAGAAAGTGCTCAAATAAATGTCATAACAGTACAGGCCGACTCTATATTCAACGCCTCAAGAGACTTCAATCAAGAAAATGAATGAGGGGTGGGCTCTTCCCCACGGGGTCATAGCGGTTGGGGAGCCTGTTTCTTTGTGTACTTCTGTCAATTATACTGTAAGGTAAATGCATTGTTGCAAAGAGAGGAGCTGCAGCTGGGCTGGGGGTTGGATCAGGAAAGTTGAAGCAGGCAAGGCATTTGAACCGAAATGTTAAGAAGCTGGTGTTTAAATACTATTCATCTTTCGTAAGAACAAACATTTATGGAACACTAATTGTGTGCTATGACCTTTGCAACATTATTCAACTCTTGTAACAGTTCTGTGGGAAGGTATACTTATTTTATGGAGAGTTTACTTGTTGGAGCAGATGTTGTTGGTGACGTGCCCCTGGGGCCTTTGCTGGACTAGCTGCTGATGGTGTTCGTGCCAGTGGTTCACACTGACCTTTCTCTGGGGACTGCTCTTGGCTGGCGGAAGAAGCCTTACCTGGAGATGTAACCTGGAAGGCACAGTCAAGGAAACTTCCTGACAAAGAGACAAAATAGGAGAAACAACTGATGAGAGACATGAATGTTGGATTTTCCAGATCTATCTTCCATCTAATTGACATTCCAGAAACAGACTTTTTAAAATTTTTATTTTTACAGGGAATAGAAAATAGTCCATTTTTGATGTGAATTTCCTTGAGGTGTCCTCAGGTGGCAAGAAGCAATAGTGGGGGAAAAAAATCACATGTAGACATCACCTAGTGAAATTTCAAACTCTTAAAGATGCCAAGGATTCTTGGCTAAGGATAAGGAGAGAATTCTTCAAGTTTCCAGAGGGAGATAATACACAAACAGTTTCAACAGTCAGACTGGCACCCAATTGTTCATCTTCAAAGTGTGAGCTATCTACAAAGTTCTCAAGGAAAATGACTTTGAACCTAGAATTCTACACCCAGTTTACTATCATTTGGAGTGCAAGCAAAAGGGGCACCAGGGTGGCTTAGTCGGTTAAGCGTCTGCCTTCAGCTCAGGCCGGGATCCCAGGGTCCTGGGATCGAGCTCTGCATCAGGCTCCCTGCAGAGAGCCTACATCTCCTTCTCCTGCTTCCCCTGCTTGTGCTCACTCTCTCTCTCTCTGTCAAATAAAATCTTTTTTTTTTAAGTGAAAGCAAAATAACAGTGCTCTTGAACATGCAAAAACCCAGATAAGACTGGATGTATAATTTGTGGGGCTCAGTGCAAAATAAAAATGTGGAGTCTGTGGATAAAAAATATGTTAAGAATTTCAGTATGGCAACAATGGCAGAAGAGTCAGAGTCATCATGATGCAATGAGAGCAAGACTTGACCAGCCATCGATGGCTTGGCTTTGAGATGAAAGGGAACCCAAGTCATGGAAGGTTCTAGAAGCTGGGAATGGCAAAGAAATGGATTCTCATTAGAGCAGCTGAAAGTAAAACACTTTGATTTTTGCCCAGTGAGACCCATTTTGGACTTTGGACTTCCAGAACTGTAAGATAATAAACCTGTGCTATTTTAAACCACTGACTTTGTGGTAATTTTTTATAGTAGCAATCGGAAATTATTTTAGTTAAAAAGACAGACTCTCAAATAATATAAAATCAAAACTAAGATTAAACAAATACTCTAAACAATGGGGTTTAAATTCAGTTATCTGCAATTTACAAGAGAAAAAACTGAACAAATTGTGAATCTTCATTCATTCAAAAGTAAGTGCTGTGCATTTATGTGTGCCAGGCCGTGAGCTAAATAAAAGTGAACAGAATGGATGAAATCCTTGCCCTAATGGCACTTAAAGTTGGGGAGGGGAGCAGCTTAAAAGGCATTGATTTGGATATATGTAAATAATTACAATTTGTAGGAGCACTGTGATGGTGTACACAGGGTGCTGAGATTGAGGCTCCACAGCTCGTGTCTGGGCACGTGTTGAAGAGTGCGGTTTAAGCTGCGAGGAGTGGCTGGGGGAAGTGGCCTCACTTCTCAGAAAAGGGTGAGGTGACCATGGAAAGTGCTGCTGGGAGCTTCTGCTTTGGGTAAAGATGGACTGATAGCCCCAGAGGCTGCCCCTCCAGACCCACCTCTGCATTCCCCTCAAGGCCACACCTATCCCAGGCAGCCCCAGCTGATGACTGAGCGTGTGGCGCTCAGGAGCCAGGTGTCCTTGCCTGATGCAGGGCTCCCTCAGTGGTCACTCCCTGGCCATTGCCAGCAACTTTCCTGGAGCTGCACTGCTGTCTGTGACCTTCTTGCCCAACATCTTTCTTCTTCCTCTCCTTTCACACGGGTCAGCCCCATCCTGCCTCCTCCAGCTCTCTCCCTTTTGTAGGTATTTACCTCAGCAAATGCCTTGCACACCTACTGCTATGTGACAAATTACCACAAAATTAGTGGCTTAAAGCAACACGCATTTATTATCTCACAGCTTGTGGATCAGGAATCCAGGCGTGGTGTCATTGGTCCTCTGCCTCAGGATCTTTCCCAAGGCTGCCATCATGGCAGGGGTTCTCATCTGAAGGCTTGAGTGGGGAAGGACAGCTTTCCAAGCTCACATGATTACTGGGGGAGGATTCAGTTCCACAGAGCCTAATGGATGGGGGGCCTCCATTCCTAAGTGGTTGGCAGCTAAGGCCACCCTCGGTTCTTTGCCTTGCGTACCTCCCCAATGTGGTCACTCCCTTCATCAAAGCTTATAAGCTAAGAAGGCAATCAAATCTGCTAGCAAGACAGAAGTTACACTCATGTACTATAAGCACAGAAGTAATATCTCATCAGCTTTGCCAGGTTCTATTGCTTAGAAGAAGTCACATGTCTCATCCACACTCCGGGGAGGAGATCACACAAAGTTGGCAGAGGTCAGTCACCAGGACAACTTTGAGCTTGCTTGTCAGTGCATGCATTCACAATAGGGTCTGTCAGATACCGGAGACTTGGTGATACACTTGGTTTACAAAAAGCCTTGCCTATTCTCCCTGAAGTTGACAGAGTAAATGTCTTGCCCCAAAATATCAGCACATGGTTTCAAATGCAATCATACAGTCACTATTTGTTGAATGAACATATCAATTTGCTGCAAACGAAAGCAGTTTTGTGAAAACAGAGTCTGGCACCACTAATAGGCTGTTTTAAATTTACATTATAAAACTGATTTGGCAGTTTTGTGTATTAAAAGGTCAAAATTTCAAGCCATGCTATATAAAAAAGGAGCTTAAACATTCAAGAACAAAATTTTCCACAGCATACCCTTGTGTTTGCCTTTCACATCTGGACCATTGTCATAGTCCTGCCCTTCACAGCCATTTACATTTGAATCACGTTTCTCTCCAAGAAACTCGAACAAATATAGCACTTCCTTTTAAACGTCCTTTACTCAGGGAGAAAAACATATTTTTGGATATGTACATACTTTTCCACAACAATACTGCCATAAATTTTAAAATACTGTGTGCAAAGGGTGGTGACTGCATTATGTTAACCCCCTCAGTTGATGCCTTTTAGATGACATTATTGAGAATTGATTCATTAACACCATTACCGTTTTGTTCTTGGCACAAGAACCAGGCTAGTGCTTGTCCTGCAAAGCCATGTCAGAGAGTCAGGAAGTCTGGTTTCTTGTCTCAGCTCTACCACAGATGAGCTGAGTGGCCCTGGCCAGCCACCCTCCTCGTCTGTACCACAATTTTTTTGTTTGTGGAATGAGAGGTTCAGATGAAAAAATCTCTCTTACCCATTCAGGGATCTGTCACTCCAGAGTGAGCTCTCAGGGGTTACCATGATTAGGTGCTGTGGTACTCCACCCAGATCCTCTTTACTGGGCTGGTGCAACCACTTCCAGTCATCGGGAGGGTGGCCCATAGTAGCTCATAGCTATCTCCTACTCTGGAAAATTGCCCTGGGCCAAACAGGACTGTCCTTGCTTAGGAGGCTACACCCCTGCACCCAGTGACTGACTGACACAGGGGTGCAAAAAGCCTGCCCCCACCCCGCCTCCATGTGGGACTGAGTCTGTGGCGCAATTCATGGTTCTGAGTTCCCCGTGGGAACCACATCCATACTCACCTCCTTCCCCCATTCCATCTGCTTTCCTTTCTCCTGAGCACCTCCCTAAGCCCAAAACACAGAATTCTTGTCTCAGGCTCTGTTATGAGAGATCTACTTCTGCTCCAAGAAAGTTACCTTAGAGGGGAGCACTCAGGGTTGTGGGATTTCCTGAATCTGCCTGAGGGTGTATGTCATCAGGAAAATGGGGAATGGTGAGATATAAAAATGGACAGGAAGCTTTTAACTAAAGCACTAGGTATATTTAAATAAATAAGTAGTCTTTAGTTTATAGACAATTTACATTTGTGTTGATGATGGGACCACTAAGTAGATCTGCTCATTCCTTGCTCAGGGTGGGTACTCAATAATTATTGAACTAAATTGAATTTCTAAAAGGGGGCCTAGAATGCTTATAAGAGGCTTGATTATAGGAGAGAAGAATTGGGGGCATAAAGGAGAGAGGGGAGAGAGAGTACAAGGAAAAGTCTGGTGGTCCTGGGCTCCAGACTGCCCCAGCTCCTGTGTCAGCATGATGGAGATCAGGGCCAGGGGAAAGCAATCATCTAAGAGTTCATCTTGGCATATCCATCAACAGATGAATGGATAAGGAAGATGTGGTATGTATATATATATACATACATATATATATATATATATATATATATATGATAGAATATTATGCAGCCATCAAAAGGAATGAAATCTTGCCATTTGCAATGACGTGGATGGAACTGGAGGGTGTTATGCTGAGCGAAATAAGTCAATCAGAGAAAGACATGTATCATATGACCTCACTGATATGAGGAATTCTTTATCTCAGGAAACAAACTGAGGGTTGCTGGAGGGGTGGGGGTGGGAGGGATGGGGTGGCTGGGTGATGGACATTGGAGAGGCTATGTGCTATGGTGAGTGCTGTGAATTGTGCAAGACTGTTGAATCACAGATCTGTTCCTCTGAAACAAATAATACATCATATGTTAAAAAAAAAAAAAGAAGAAGGTAGCAGGAGGGGAAAAATGAAGGGGGGGAAATCGGAGGGGGAGACGAACCATGAGAGATGATGGACTCTGAAAAACAAACTGAGGGTTCTGGAGGGGAGGGGGGTGGGAGGATGGGTTAGCCTGGTGATGGGTATTAAAGAGGGCACGTTCTGCATGGAGCACTGGGTTTATATGCAAACAATGAACCATGGAACACTACATCAAAAACTAATGATGTAAAGTATGATGATTAACATAACATAATAAAAAAATAATGATTATATTTACTGAGGATGTACTATGTGCCAGGTACTATTCTAAGTGCTTTATATGCATTAATAAATTTAGTCTTGAATAGAAAAAAAAAAGAGTTCATCTTGGCAGGTACATCTAGATTGCAGGTGCCAGCCCTTGGGGGCATCCTCAGTGGGCTCTGACCTTCCTCTTTGTCACCACCAGTCACTGCCCGCCATGTTGGCAAACTCGATGGAGGAGGCAACTCCCTTTCGGAAGCTTTCCTGGGTTCAGCTACCCTGTCTTTTTTGGTGTCTGGGGGGACAAGAGCTGGTGACAGTCCTCTTGGGCCCATAGGAACAGAGCAGAGGTTCACTTACTTGGGACCCTGAGTGCTGGGATTCATGGCTCAATAATAAAACACTGGCCCTCTCCCTGATGCTTTGCCCACACCCAACCTTTTCTGTGGTTCTCAGCCTACCTGACTTATTTTGCGTCTCTCTATCCCCCCACCACTGAGTGGTCAGGGAAAGCTTGGAGGGACTCCTTCTAGATTTTTCAGAATAAGCGATGGGAATCATACAGGGAATAAAGATGTCGAGCCAGAGAACAAAAGTCCTCTCTCTTCACCCAGCCCTGAACCATCTTTGGATTGGAGTTGCACTGTAGGCCCTCAGCTATGGCCAGCACAGACAGCAGGGCCACCCTGAGCTGGGGGCCTCTCCTGGCTAATGTTCCCTGAAGGCCCCCATTGATGGGACATCCTCTAAACAGTGACATGGGGGAAGGAGGCAGGACCTGGAGTTGGGGAACAGGGCCATCCTGGGTGTGGTCACTCCCTCAGAGGTGTAAAGGTATCCAGAATGAGATTTGGTGTTCCTAACTACGGTCTCCAGACCCTAACCCAGGACACCAAGCCATCTGTTAGAACTGCCCCGCCCACCTCCCAAGCCCCTCAGGGCTCCCTGGCTGCATCCTCATATGGGGTGTGAAGGTTTTTTCGGGGGGGGCAGTTTGGGGTGGGAGAAGAGAAGAAGACAAAGAAAGGAAACTAAGAAAACTGGCATTTTCATGACTCATCTCATCTGACCCTCTCAACCTTGGTGAGAAATCACCTCTCAGACTCCTGTTCTTCACCTGTAAAATGTGCTTAGGAACTGGCTGAAGGTCTCATAGGACCCACCCACACCACACCCATGGACCAGACAGAGCCCCGAGAGGCTAAGTGATTTGCAAAATGAGAGATCAGAGCCTATGGACAAGTCTAGGTGTGTCTGAGCTTTCTGGTGACTTTAGAGCACTGGGGAGGCCCTCCACTGGGTGCTACAGCTGGAGGCTTTGGACAACGGGGTGAAAGAATAAAGATCGTGAGCACCTTCCATGTGGAGCGGGGATTGGCACACATGTTCTGTAAAGGGCCAGATAGTACTTTTTTTTCTTTATTTGTGGGCCATACGGTCTCTGCCAGAACTACTCAACTCTGCCCTTTCAGTGCAAAAGTAGTCAGAGACAATATATAAATGAATGGGTGTGGTTGCGTGCCAATACAATATTACAAAACCAGGCAGCCAGTCTGTGGGCCAAAGTTTGCCAACCCCTGACTCAGAGGCACATGACATAGATGGATCAGGACGTGTCTGGGTGAGACAAGAAGTGTGAACAATTAGGGTTAGCAGGGCATTGCCTCATTCACCTTAGTCTGTGTAAATGGCATCCTGTGGAGTTGTGCAGTGCACAAACTACACAATCGTACATGATAGTCCTGAGGGTAAGATAAAAAGAAAACAAACCTTACAATCTAGACTGTCCTACCCTGGGAATGGCTAAGTGCTAGGCTCTGGACCGCATCACCCTGCTCCTCGGGGTGGGAGAGACGGAACGTGGAAGGACCTTGGAGAAGAAAGAGGGAGGGCCCCTTAACCTGCCCAAAGGTAATGCCCTCCACGAAAATCAGTTCTCAGCAGTTGTCCAGAGAATGCAGGATCATGTGCAGTCCTGTTTCCCAGAGTGCCAGGAAAGCAGACACACCTGGTGACCTGATTTCATGGAATTTGACCATCCTGCTTCTCAGCGCTCGTGCAACTCTGCCCCACCAGGGAAGCAGGGAGTGGCCAGGTCAACATTATGCAGGGAAAACCCATATGAGGCACAACCACACACCTGAGGATGGACTAGCAAGGTCCTTGTCCTCACTTCCTCAGAAGTCCACTCCTGAGCCCCCAGGGCAGTCGGGCACACAGTGACGCAGTGGCAAGCTAACTTAACCTTTGGCCTTTCTCAGCAGTAGGTGCTCCAGCAGATCAAGAAGTAGGACAAAGTGCGAGAAAGGGATTGAAGCGGGTGCTGCTTTGAGCGAATCTGGCCAGGACTGGATAAGCAAGATGGGAAACACGTTTGTCTTTGCTGGCAAAGACCATCACAGGGAGCTCTGCTCTGGATGGGGGCATTTGCCCAGCAGATGCTGGGACATGGGTGCTGTGCTGAGGACTCGGGGGTGAATGAGACAAGGCTGGAGAAATGGACTTGGAGCCAGATAGGGAGAGGTCAGTAGAGCAAGGAGGTCCTCGTGGGAGATGTGTAAGGCCACTGGTTTGTGAGGGCCCAGCCTGCTCAGCAGGACTATGAGCATTACCTACCAAAGGAGACTCACAGGCCTGGTTCTGGGGAGAACAGCAGCTTCTTCACCTGCTGCTTTTAAAATCCTGATCTTGGCTGTGGAGCTGGGGACCCATTATGTGGCAATAGCATTCAGACTGCTTGCCCAGAAATTAAACTCAAGCAGACTTCTCATCTCTTGCTTTGACTTAAGGTCCTGTGGGTGTCCCTCTCAGGGGCCAGCAGTGTACTCAGGAGCTGAAGGGGAATTAGTCAGGAAAGTTTATGAATCGATCACCACCAGGAAGGGAAAACCAATACTAGTTTTCTAAAAATGATCTCCAAAGAAAGAACCCCTCTCACAGGTTCTGAGACCTCTATATGTGGACAAGCTTTCCAAAACTGGTCACCTAGCAGAGTAACCTTGGGGTTCTTGTTAAAACTTCTGAGGCCCAGCCTATGGAATCAGACTCCCTTGGCATAGAGGCCCGGAGCCTGTATTTGACAAGCTTCCTGGCTGCGTTGGATGTACAGCCTGGTTTTTTGAATTCTGGCCAAGGGGACCTCTGGAGATTTCTGCTGGCCCTAGGACAGAGCTGAAGTCATTGCCCCAAACTGTACCCTTGCTGCCCTGCTGCTCCTGGTCTTTCTGTCTGACTGTGCTGCAGTCTGGAAGAGGGAGACAAGAAACTCAGGGTTAGGACCTGGTTCCTGCCTCCAAGGGCCCCCGGTGCCATGTTTAATCATGGCACCAACTGCATGGCCCTCCATGGCCACAGAGAGCAAGGAAGGGAAAGCAAGCTTTGAATGAAGATGACAAAGCAGGAAAGTGATTGAGCTTTTCCACTGTGCTTTTTTGTTGTTTTTGTTTTTATGCCAATGAAAATCCAAAGGGGCCATGTCACACCACTCTCAGAGGCAGTTGGTACAATGGATCCTTCGTTTCTCTCAGCTCATGTTTAAAATTCTATCAGCAAAGTCAGAAAGTACATAAAGAGAAAGGAAAGGGAATTGAAGCTTCCATTGGAAGAATAGAAAATATGCTGAAATACAAAGTGAACACGGTGATTAAGAAGCATGTGACCGATATTCTCTAGTGGTCAATACTGAAGACAAATACATAACTAGACATACAAACTGGAAATACATTTTAGGTAAAAATGAAAATTTGTAGTAATAGAAAAAGGATTAGATCTAGAAAATCACTCAGGCAGAGCATTTAAAAAAAGGTCTAGAACTATTCAGTGTTTGGTAGACTTCTCCAATGTAACCATCTGGGCCTAGAGATGTCTTTTTGGGAGCTTTTTAATTACAAATCCAACTTCTTTAATGGTTGAATAGTCCTATAACCATTAAAGAAATTGAATTCAGAAGTTAACAGCTCCCGAAGAAATAAGTCTCTTCTGGTTTCAGCCCTAACATGTAAAGCACAGAGCAGTCATTACTCCCTTCCTCGAGAGAAAGCTGGGAAAACTGGAAGGTCCAGGACCCATCACAGAACCAAGGTCACAGGGCGAGTGGCCGCTCTAGAATCAAATACTCACCGCGGAGGAGGGCTTACCTGGAGCAGAAGCTAATGTAAACTGGGGCAAAATGGTTTTCAAAGACAAAGTAGACAAAAGGACGCTGTCCTTCATAGATAAAGGGCTTGCACCTGCAGGGAGGGGCGGGGCACAGATTCCAGAGACAGCGTGAGTCAAGAGAGAGGAGAAAACGCTCCAGACAATTAAGCAAAAAAAATGTTCAAGTTAACTCATGATGAAAGAGAAGCAAATGACACCCGCGAGATAGGTTTCCGAAATTCTTGCTAAGCTGCCTGGCACACAGATTTCCCTGATGGCCACATTGCAGGGTTACATCCTTTCCAGCGGTGATTTGGCAGCTGGGCTCAAGAACTTGACCCATGCACTGTGTGCCACATTTTCTTTCATCTGGTAACTCCCAATTCTAGAAAATGCCCCTAGGAAACAAACACACTGCGGGTCAAAGATTCACACACACAGATGTTCGCCTCAGCACTGCAGGGAAACACCAGGATATTCTAAATGCTGGCGAGGAGGGAGAGCTGCATAGACCATTTATGGTATATGTACTATAATGAATGTTGGGGACTCATTACAATTATGCTGAGAAAAAGTTCTTGGTAATATGATAAAATGCTTATGGTGCAACGCTGAGGGGAAAAAAGGATACAAATCTGTGTCAATCACATATTTTCACCTATACTTAAATGCAATCAAAAGGAAATTGGGATAGGGCACCTGGGTGGCTCAGTGAGTTGTGTCTGCTTTCGGCTCAGGTCATGATCCCAGGGTCCTTGGATCAAGTCCCGCATCGGGCTCCCTGCTCGGCGGGAAGACTACTTCTCCCTCTCCCCTTCCCCCCTGCTTGTTCTCTCTCTCTTTCTCAAATAAATAAATAAATAAAATCTTAAAAAAAAAAGGAAATAGATAAAATCTGAAAAGAGTTTATGTCTGGGTAGTGGCTGGTCGGGTGATTGGAAAATGCAGATAAATGTTTTTAAAACTACAATTTCAATAATAAACATGCATTTTTACGTTGACTTCTAAAAATCTTTTGTTGAGCTTAAAAAGCTTTTTTGACTGTAAAAGTAAATCAACTCAGTGAAAGTTAATTAACTCGAACAATGTGTTGAAATAATTAAATTGATAAGAAAACTCATTGAATTTTTTAAAAGCACTAAGACTACTTACTGTAATTATATAAATTCTACCTACACAGAAAATGATTTAATGATGGGAAGAAAAGGAGAAAGGGTGGGCAGTTAGCCTATGTAAAAACCAGTGTGTGTGTGTGTGTGTGTGTGTGTGTGTGTGTGTGTGATAGAGAATTTGTGGGACGCCTTTATGATACATATCAGAGGGCAGTACTTTGTCCGTTTTTCTATTCTTCTTAAAGTATTTTAAATGCAGAAAAAGTGACAGAATATAACCCACCCTTAGATTCAATGAACATTAGCATTTTGCCATATTCGGATTCTTTTATTTTTAAGGACATAAACATCCTGGACACGTTTGAATTCCCTCCTTAGCGCCACCCCCCTCCCCCCGGGTTCATTCTCTCCACCCACGGCCTCCTGCTACACTCGCACCTCCTTTGTTGGTTCTCTGCTTTCCTAACATGAGAAACTGTCCAAGTGCTGGCTGTGAGCTCCATTCATTTGGGCACCCAGCACAGAGGTGGTGCAGGATGGGGTGTGAGGACGCAGGGGAGCAGGGTGTGTGGGGTCCCCAGTCTCTGCAGCCTGTCCTGGAGCCTCCTTGGGACCATGTACATCAAACAGCACCCCCCGCCCAGTCAGAGGCCCTGGAAGCTCTCCCCGCTCCTATGACGGAGTGACATGGAAAAGTCTTCTCCTGCAGGACAGCCTCTTCCTTGGTACCAGGGGCACCTGGGCTGCAGGCTGTGGCCCTGCTAGGCTGGATGGCAGTAGGAGAGGTAGCCCGTCCCAATCTTTCCCAAAGCTGCAGCACGTCCTCCTAGCCTTCCTTGTGTTGTTGTTCGCATGTGAAGTCTGAGGAATGGTTTTCCACATTGTTTCCTTTGGGCACCGCCGGGTAAGGAAGCATACACATGAAGGGCCGTGAGGAGCTGGGGGCTCTGAATGCTGGGCATTCTGACCTGGGCCTATGCAATGGACAGAACAATGGCGCCCCCAGTGACGTCAGTGCCTTAATTCCTGAAACCTGTGAATACATTGTGTCCATGATGAGGGGGGATTTCGGTTGCCAGTCAGCTGACCTTAAAGTAGGGAGAGTATCCTGGAGAATCCAGGTGGGACCAACGTAATCACAAGGGTCTTTAAATGTGGAGGAGGGAGGCCGGAGAGTCAAAGTCATAGGCACGTGAAGGCACAAAGCACTCGACCGGACATTGCTGGCTTTGAAGATGGGAGGAGGCCGTGGGCCTGGGGAGGTTGGAAAATGGCAGGAGAGAGACTCTCCACTTGAGCCTCGGGAAAAGAGCATAGCCTTGTGGGCACCTTGATCTTAGTTCAGAGAGGCCCATTTTGGACTTCTGAACTCCAGAACTAGAAGACGGTGGATTTCTGTTGGTTTAAGCTATTATTAACCTTGGGGTCATTTGTACAGCAGCAGAGAGCAGCTAGGGCAGCCTGGGAGCTCCAGGACGCCACTGAGACTTTCAGTGGGGACCGCAGGGAGTGCAGAGGTGGGCGGGTGGCCATTGTTCTTTTAGAGACCTTGATCCTGGAATTTTGGACGCTGGACAGATGCTTTGAAAAGAGTCCCCTCAGCCAACAGCGCTGACAGGAACCTAGCCCCTGAGGAAGTGAGAGAAATGAGGGTGAACAATGTGTGATGTAGAGAATGAAGGAGAGGAGGGTCTTGCCACCTCATGGAAGGTGGGGACAGGGGGCAGGAAGAGAGGTGACAAAGATACACACATCTGCCCAGGGTTCCCATGCTCTGAGCTCGTGGAGCCTTCACACCCCATTTTATAAAAAAGGAATCGGAGGCTTAGAGTCAGAAATAAGGGAGCGAGCGTGCTCAGGCCACACAGCTGGAAACAGTGAAGTGAGTGTTTCAACCCTTCTTGGTTTAGAGAAGCAAATAAAGCCCTGCTGAGAACTTCAGCCCCTCACATGGCATCAGAGTGTTCCTGTGTGTGGCAGACACGAAGAAGGGCTGCATGGCCAGCTGCCTCTAGCATGAGCGCCTCGCATCTGCCTGGCCCAGGGTCACAGCCTGCACTTGGCACCTGAGCCAGCCAGGGGCATAAAGGCCTAGCTGTTGGAGCCAAATGTGGACACTGCCAGCCCATCCTTGCCCTTTGCAGAACCAGAACATGTCCCTGGACAGTGAAGACCATCCTTGCAGAGAAGGAGGCTGTGGCTGGGGCTGAGGGAATTCAGCTTTGCATTCTAGGTAACGTTTTCTCCATGCTGCTTCTGTTTTTAGCACAGAAACACGGGGCAGGAGCCTCCCTGTCTTTTATTGTTGGTTCTGGTTTTGGTTTTCTCTCTTCTGAAGGTGAGGTGTGGGTGCTTGTGTGTGTGTCTTTTTTTTTTTAAGATTTTATTTTTTTATTTGACAGAGAGAGAGAGCACAAGTAAGCAGAGAGGCAGGCAGAGGGGGAGGGGGAAGCAGGCTCTCTGCTGAGCAGGGAGCCCGAGGCGGGGCTCGATCCCAGGACCCCAGGATCATGACCTGAGCCAAAGGTAGCCGTGTAACCGACTGAGCCACCCAGGTGCCCCTGTGTGTGTGTCTTGATAAGAGAGAAGCTGAGCTCTTGGGCGGTGACCATGGACTCCTGGGGAAGCACCCTCCTCCTGCCCCAGCTGAATCATGCTCAGGCTCACCTCCAGCCTCTGCCTGGCTGTCCATCTTCTCTTCCTGACCCTCCAGCCCCCATCTGCCTGCAGATCACATAATGAATCCAGCACTGGACAGGGGGTACCACATTATCACCTGACTCACCGCCCAAGAGGGAAACAGGCATTATCCACTCGAAGGGCAGAGAGCCATTTGTCCCAACCCATCCCTCCTCCCTCCTGGCTCCAGCCTCCAGCCTCTGGGGAGGCAGAGGGCCCTGGACTCACACAGCGATTTGTGAGAATGGAAGGGGGCAAGGGGCTCAGGCAGCCATGAGTGGAGGCTCAGAGAGCTACAATAAGCATGTGGACACCAGCCCAGATCATTTTTCTCCACTGATCCCTGGACACTTTACCAGAAATGCCACCCCTAAACATGCAGGGATTTAGGGTTTTGGCTCCACATGTAAGGAGCTTGGAAGTCGCCATTTCATCCAGAAAAGTGAAAAGCTGTAGGCACGGAGATCCACAACTCTTCTTGGACCCATAAAAGGGAGGAGGACACAGGCCAACCACTGCCCCCGGGACTGGGGAGACGGGTGAATACAGGGAGTCCCAGCTTCCCTGAGCAGAGACTTGAGAGTAGAGGCTGTGCTGGGAGCAAGCGCATGGGGGGTGGGGGGAGGAAGCTCCACAGCAACCAGCCCATTGCTGGAGCACAGGGTGCACAGCCCAGAGTTCGCTCCAGGGGCCCCAGTGGAAGGGAGGCCCCTATAGTCTTGTAAGACTTACCTCCAGAGGCTCCCCTGGATTGCTACCTTAAATATCTGAAAAAAAATCTCAGGCTTCTGGCAGGGGGGGGAAAAAGAACCATTTTGCCATGCACCAAGCACTGTTTTCCCAAAGGCCTGCTCTCAGGGGAAACCAGTTAACCAGAGCCTAACTGATCTGGGGGAAGGTAAATTCCCAATGCCAGCCCACTCTGGTCATCTGTTCCACCTAAGTGGGGCGTGTGCAAAAACTGAGAAACTCTTGTGAGGTTCACAGTCCAGAGGCACTGGCTTGCTAGGAGACTGTGGGGTCTTCCTCCGCCCCCCCCATGCCTTGCCAGCACATCACTGAAGGCCCATTTACAGTTCCTCTTAGCCACCACCTCATCTCTGGCTTGAAGGAAAAAGCACAAGGCACACCAAAAGACAAAACCACAACTGCAGAGACTGAGCAAGCATCAACCAGACACGACAGCGCTGTTGGAATGATCAGGCCAGGAATTTAAAACAACTAATCCCAGGGCTCCAGTCAGTAAAGCAGATGGCACACAAGAGCAGATGGACAATGTCAGCAGGGATGGAAATCCTAAGAAGGGACCAAAAAAACCAAGAAATCCTGGAGATCGAACACTAACAGAAACAGAGAATGCTTTGGTGGGCTTCTGAGTAGACTGGGCACGGCTAAGGAAAGAATCTCTGAGCTGGAGGATATATCAATAGATTCTTTGAAAACTGAAAACAACAGAATATCCAAGGACTGTGTAGGACTGTGCAACATATGTATAACAGGAATAAAATAAAAACTTTTCTTTTTCCTTTTTTTTTTTTGGAGTAGGCTCCACACCCAGCATGGAGCCCAACATGGGGCCTGAACTCACAACCCTGAGATCAAGACCTGAGCAGAAATCAAATGTTGAACGCTTAATTGACTGAGCCACCCCGCAGCCCCAAAAACTTTTATTTTTCTTATTTTTAATTGATCTAACAGCTACATTTGCTCAAAACAATACCAACGGTGTACTTGACAGTGTAGGCTAATGTAACATACCTGCTTATGTATAAGAGAAATGAGTGACAGCAAGGAGAGAAGGGGTGGAGGGAGGAAGTCAGATGATGGTTGCCAGAAGGTCCTCACACACTACCTGTGAAGTGGTACAATATGATTTGAAAATGAACTTGGATTGGCTGCAAATGTCCATTGCAAACTCTAGGGCAACAAAAAGGTAAGAGAGGAAGTATAGCTGATATGCTGACAAAGAAGGGAAAATGGAATAATAAAATACTCAATTAAAACCACAAAAGGCTGAAAAAGAGTGGAAAGCAAAAATAATATAGAACATGGGCAACAAATAGAAAACAGTAATGAATATGATGAATATTAATCCAACTATATAAAAAATCACTTTAAACATCAGTGCACTAGTTAAAAGTCTGAGATTGTCAGGGTGAATAAAAAAACCAGACCGAACTATATGTTGCTCACAAGAAACCCACTTTTGATATAAAGACACATACAGATTAAGAGTAAACGGATGGAGAAACACATACCATATATGCTAACGCGTATCGAGGGAGCTGGAGTAGTTGTGCATTAATTTCAGACAGAGCAGAATTCCAACAAGAAAAGTTACTGGGGATAAGGAAGGGCCTTACATAATGATAAAGGGGTCAATTTTCCAAGAAGACATGCTAATCCTTAATGTGTGTGTGCCTAATAACAGAGCATTCAACTATGCAAGGCAAAAACTAATTGACCTTCAAGTGAATGTGAAACTGCTGTGAAAAAAAAAAGATAGTCACGAAACTTTTCTTCTGCAGGTGTTTTTACTGAGAGGTCAAAATGCAGCAGGGAAGGGAAAGAGAGACGGAGGCCTGCGCCTTCTCTAACCCAGCCCGGCAGGCTGCTCCCCCAGGACCCCGGGGTTGTCACCTTTGCACGTATATACAGTGCTGTGCCAGTGAGCCGCCAACCGCTCTGATTGTAACCTTGGCTGATTATTGTGTTGCAAACATTGCCCCGCCCCCACACCGCCCCAGCTGATATCAAGTTACCAGAGTGACGTTACTGGACACAGAGTGGGCAGGATATGGGCAGCAGCTCACCATTACACGGGACTTCCACCATGCACAGAACCATCGACATAAATAACCCCAAGAGCACAGAGAATAGTAAACCGTAGTGAAATAGTTAGGAAGTGACACATCTGAGTATTATCTTTGTTTTTATGATTTAATTATAAATTTATATGATTTAATTTTATAATGGTTCTATTTACCAACCAGCTCAGAAAATTGTTGAACATTTAATAAGCAGTTCCCGAGGGCCAGTGAAGAGCCAACTCCAGCACGTGCCACCCAGACGGCCATTTAACAACTCGAAGTCACTTCACAGCCACCATCCCAGCTGCCACTAGGGTTGAGTCTGTGTGGCTCCCCTCTCCTGCCCCCAGCCCATGCTCTCTTTTGCAATGTCTCTGGAGGTGACATCAGATGAATGGCACTCTTTGGAGGAAGTGAGTGTGCTGTAGTGGAAAGAACTCAGGGCTTCAGAGCCAGACAGAGCAGGGTTTTCAGGTTTTTCAGGATTTCAGGTTTCAGGCAAGTTAATCACTCTGAGCCTCAGACTATTCTCTAAAATGGGGTGGAATAGGGGCGTCTGGGTGGCTCAGTTGGTTAAGCATCTGCCTCCAGCTCAGGTCATGATCTTGGGGTCCTGGGATTGAGTCCCGAATCGGGATCCCTGCTCAGTGGGGAGTCTGCTTCTCCCTCTACCCTTGCCCCCTGCTCATGATCTCTCTCTCATTGTCTTTCTCTCTCTCTCAAATAAATACAATCTTATAAAATAAAATGGGGGTAATAGTGGTTACTCCACAGGGTTATTGTGGCTTTTGAGAGGGATTACTAACTATATCTCAATATCCATTCTCCCCCTTTTATGGAGTAGTAGAATTTTTAGCTGGACGCATACCTGTCTGGATGAAAGACTACATGTCCCAGCCTCAGCTGCTGCTAGATCAATGCCTTCTGATTAATGGGATAAAAGGGGAGGTCGCATGTGCAATATCCAGGCCATGCTCGGAAGGAGCATGGCCCCCGCTCCCACATTTCCTCCTCTTGCTGACTGGGATGTGGGCAGTGGAAGTAGCCATGTGGACCATGACGGGGACAGCCCACGTGGCCGTGGCTTCGGACCCAGGAAGCAGAAGCCCCGGATCACCCGTTCAGCCTTTCACGAGCGACAGAAATGGTGTATAAGCCTCTATTATCTTGAGTCTTCTTTAAGACATTTTTATTGTGGTAAAATACATGTAACATAAAATTGACCATTGGAAGCATTTTTAAGTGTACAATTCAGTGGCATTAAGTACATTCCCTTTGTTGTGCCACTATCACCACTATCCACTTCCAGAACTTCTCACCTTCCCAAACAGAAACTCTGTACCCATGAAACACTAACTCCTCAGCCCCCCCAATCCCCAGCCGCTGGGAATCCCTGTTTTACTTTCTGTCTCTGACTCTGACTATTCTAGGTCTTTATATAAGTGGGACCGTAAAATGTTTGTCCTTTTTCTCTGGCTTATTTCACTCAGCCTAATAGTTTCAAGGCTCATCCACGCTGTGGCCTGTGTCAGAACTTCATTCCTTTTTAAGACTAAATAGTCTTCCACTGCAGATACATACTACCTTTTACTTGTCCGTTCATCCGTTGGCAGACCCTTGGGCTGTTTCCACCTGTTTGCTATTGTGAATAACGCTGCCACGAACATTGGTGTACCTGTTACTTCCGGTCTTTTTTTGTTAAAGCAGTGGAATCAACATACTAAGTAAGACCAGTCTTTGTTTTTAAGACTTTTTTTTTTTTTTTTTTAATTTGACAGGGAGAGAGAGAGAGAACACAGGGGGAATGGCAAAGGGAGAGGCAGAGGAGACACAGACTCCCTGCTGAGCAGGGAGCCCGATGTGGAACTCGATCCCAGGAGCCTGGGATCATGACCTGACCTGAAGGCAGATGCTTAACTGGTTGAGCCACCCAGGCGCCCCTAATATCAGTCTTAAATAACGCAAACAAAGTGTCGTCACAGTGACTGGGTGTATGTCCCCTCCCTATTCATTCTTCTTCGGGAGAGTAGGTCAAACAGTGTGATGAAGGAGTTTGGGGTAAAACCAGGACGGTGCCAGAGCTGGCTCATACCAGCTCACGGGAGCTAAAGATTCATGAGCTGGTTGTGAGAATCTTGGTGAGGATCAGCCGTGGTGTGGGTGTCTGTACCACGGTAACTGGCAAACAGTCCAAATCAGGGCTTTCGGAGAGAGCTGGTTGTTAAACATTTACCAGCACCCAACTGGGAAACCCTCACTCGCCGGAGGTGCAATCCTTACTACCCACAAGACTTTGGTCTCACTCCTTCGTAGGTAGGGAAGGTTGTGAAAACATGAACTCTGTTGCTTGTGGAGCTGGATTGCTGCTTGTGAAGTTTATGAAGTAGACATTTATTTGTGTGTGTGTGTGTGTGTGTGTGTGTATGTACCCTTTCTAAAGACTGCTTAAGGTAATAGCAGAGAGGACACTAGCTAGACACGCCAGAAGATGGGGGTTCAGAAAGTGCATGGCTCTCCATGCTCTAGTCCCTGCCATGGCGCACCCTGAGGCTCTGTGTTAACACGCTGCTCATAGGAGTGGGGAGCCCCCACCAGCCAGGGGTTCCTGAACAATAAGTAGAAGCCCTCGCTGACCTGTGGTGGACAGGTAGCACAAGCGAGGAATACGCCTTTGTTGCGGTGAGCCACTGAGATGTTGGAGTTGTTCTGCATCATAATCTAGCTGTCCCTGACATGTCTGGTAGATGCTGCATGTATAAGGAAAGCAACCTGGGCTACGTACAGATAGCAATTAAATCTAGGGGATTAGATGAGCTCACCAAGGGAATGAGGTGTGTGTGTGTGTGTGTGTGTGTGTGTGTGTGTGTGTGTGTGTGTATAAAATCTAAAGCCTGAGTGCTGGGGATTCATTACTGTGTCGATGCTGGGGAGATGAGGAACCAAGAGAATGTGGGGTGTGTGTACCAGGCCGGAGGGAGGCACATATTTGTCAGGCACGAGCGAGAATGGCAACAGCCAGATTGGGGGACGGCTACTGAACTGTGGGGGCGTTCACAGCTGAATGGCGGGGAGGGGGGTCGGAAGGAGAGCTGGAGATAGGCAATCCAACAACTTTCGAAGGTGTCTGCTGTAGAGAGAATGAGAGAATGGGCAATACCCCAAGGGAAGCGAGGTTGAGAGGATGTTTTCCTTTAAGACAGAAGAAGCAAGAACATGCTTGTGTGATGGTGACAAGGTTGCAGCAGAGAGGGGAGGATGGCCAGAGCTGCTGAATGGTGCGGTAGGGAATGGGGTGTCAGGTGGAAGGGTTGCCCTTAGTCGGCAGGGCCCATCTAGTAACAGCAGAGAGGGGGAACTGAGGCACGGAAGCCTGTGGAATTGTCCGGACGGCTTTGGCTTTCCCCGCGCCTTAGGAAGCAGTTGCCACTGGGAGGCAGGGAAGAGAGAGGTGCCGGAGCACTCCAGGGATGAAAGGCGCAGCAAAGGTGGGAAGCCCTTGAGTGAGGCCACGGCTGAAGCGGGGATCTGAGGAGGGGCGTGCTGCCATTTGAGCCAGGAGACCATCCGCGCTTGCGCGCGGGGCGCCCTGCACCTGCCGCCTGTCCTTCCGCCACCCCCTGTGTACCCCAGCTTCAAAGAGAGGGAAATGCAGGTGTCCTGGCTGCTTTCTGCCTCAGGACAGGGTGGGCTGGGGAGCACAAGGGCCGAGAGCAGAGGCTGAGGCTACACCAGAAAGTGTGGCCTTGGGGCCGCCTGCAGGCGGGCGTGTGCAGCTAGCCTGCCACCCTCCAGCCCGCTGGCCGGCAAACTTGCATTCTATTTACCGAACACCTACTAAGCTCAGCCCCGGCACTGAGTGCTTGCTGAGGATATTCAAAGACTGTCTTTCTGAAACTAATGATGTACTATATGTTGGCTAATTGAATTTAAATAAAAAATTTAAAAAAAATTAAAATACTGCCTGTCCTACTAGAGTAACTCCTACTTGATGTGACTGAAGCTCAGTTAACAATGAAACTCTGAAGAGGGAACAAGGAACAAGTCTTTCTGCCCAGGAGGAGAAGGCAGATCCTCACAGGAGGGAGCCTTAACGGTTGAGTGCTCATCTTCTATTTTCTCAGGAGAGGGAGGGAAGGGCATTCCTCCAGGGGCACAGCATCCGCCAAGACACAGGGGTGAGAAGTGTTTGGCCTGTCGGCCGTACCTGCCATGGAGGAGCTGTCGCTCGGATCCCTCTGTTTCCTGATCACACCCAGCCTTCCCTTGCGGCTCCCTCTGCCTGGTGCTCTCTGCTCTGGCTCTGCGCGGCTGATCCCTTGTCATCCCCTGGGTCTTATCTCAGTACCCTTTGGGCTCTACCTAGAGCTCCTTGGCAGTTTTGTTCCTTCTCCCTGGAAGGATCTTCCCCCACTCACCCTCCCCTTGGCCTGTTCAACTGTCACCTCAAGATCAGTACCCAGCATATGTATCCCACCCGACACATTTTCCATTTTAGTCCTTTTCTTCTGTTTCCACCCACTGGAATGTAAGCTCCATGAGGGCAGGCTTTCTGGCCTCTTTCAGGTACTGCTGTATCCGAGGGCCAAATGCCCAGCGTATAATAGGTGCTCAATAAATGTTTTGCATCAAGGAGGGAAGGAAGGAAAAGTCACCTTGAAGGAATGTGCTTCAAGGTCAGAGAGAGTCCCCCTCCTCCCTGCCTCCCTCCCTCTCCAGTCCCTCCTGCCCCTGTGTATTTCCTTGCTAGCCTTCTTCGAAGTTTTTGTTTTTCTCTCCACCCATGGAGTAGAGAACCCGTGGGCTGATTTTGCTGTTGGGCTTGTTCACAATGGTTTCCTCCAATATCTGGGAAATACCCCCAACATGCTGGAAAATACAGCACAGAGTAAGAACTTAATAACTATGCAGTGAATGAATGAATGCATGCATGCATGCATGCATGCATGCATGCATGTGGCTGCCTAGCATACGTGGAGGCAGCAGGGGACCGCACTGGGCATTAGTGTTGGTGTGTGATGGTGGGGCTGGCCCTTCTTGTGTTGAGACGTTATGAGAAGTGTCAAGAGGTTTTGAGTTATGTCGGAGAAAATGCAGGTAAATATTTAACACACATAGAAAAAGTCAATCAGTGGTGGCCAGCATGCTTATTATCGATGTTACTAATTTCATGTATTTATTTTCCTTGTATACAGGTGGGGGTTTCATAAAGAAAATCTGTAATTCCTGGCTACAGCAGAAGATATTACAGAGGGTCACCACAGGGAATCTTGGATATTTATTATTCAAATCATGGGGTTTGTTAGGGTTTCTGTCTACTTAGTAACCTACCAGAACTTTCAGAGAGGACCCTCACAGGGCTGTCACCAGGGCGAGGAAAGCTGTGCCCACAGTTCTCGTTTGTAGAAAATCCCCTCTATCCTGTGATTTGAAGCAGTGGGCCAGCCTTCTGCCAGCCAGGAGGGATTGTCCCTCCCCACTTCTCGCCTCCACTTCTACCTCCCAGTTTGGGACTGGTGGAAGGGCCTGAGATCCTGAGTTTTAGGTCCTGCTGGTTCCAGAGTCGGAGGTAGCCTCTGGGACAACACATTCACCCCTCCAGGCTCAGCAATCGGGAGGGCCCTCAGTTGGAGGTGGGCAGGTCCCCAAGTCTAACCCCAGAATTCTCTGTAGGGAGTGTGAAAGCTTCCCATATGGCTGCATTAAAAAGTGCAAATATGTCTTTGTAGCTGTGGAGAGAAGGTTTCTGTGGAGAAAAGTGTTATTCAGGAGGCGTGGGTGTGGGCCTGGGAGCTGACAGCCTCCAAGAGGGGACAGGAAGTGACCCCCCCTCCCCCACAGCAGGAGAAATAGAAATGCAGTCAGAAGGCACCTGCTCTGGGGGTGGTGCCCACAGCTTGGCGAGTCAGGGGAGAGGTGGGGAGGCCAGGTGGTGGCTTCATGCGGGGAACTGGGCTGGATGCTGTGAAGACACGAATGTGTCACAAATGTGTGGGAGGAGTCAGAGAGGTCGGGGGAGAGACAGGGCCCCTCAGAACACCCCTCCTGATGCAATGACTGTACCCCTCTGTCAGCCACTGCTCATTTGTACTCTCCTTCTGCTTCCCTCTTCTCTCCCACCTCAACCTGACTCCTACCCTAAGGCTCACCCAGCTTGGTGGGGGAGGGCAGAGAAAGGGCTGCATCCCTTTTGTGGCTCAGAATCCCTGAGGGATGGGGAGGAGCTGTCCGGACCCCAGACCAGCAGACACCATTAAGCCATAGCAGACCACGATGGACAAGGGACACAGATGAATGTCTCAGTTTGGAAGGGGGACCAGAAAAAGGGCCTGTTGGTCACTTAGGCTCATGTTCCCTAAAGGGGAGTTTTCAGAATGCAACTCTGCTATTTGTGAAGGAGGGTCTAAGGGGCACCCTCCTGAAAGTCAGAAGTCAGAGGCTGCACTTAGTCACGAAATTGGGGATGGCACCTCTGGGAGGGACATGGGTGTGTTTAAGCCTGGGCAGTCATGTCCCTGAGTCATTCAGTCACAGGAGGAGAGAAAAGGAACTAAGATTTATTGAGGTGCTCAATGTGATTTATTTGAAATAGCAGACAATGTGTGAAGTACTTTTACATCTTCCCCTCTAACCCTGCAGTCCCTTCTGGTAACTGTTAATGTATCTATCAGAGACATTGAGTGACTCAGAGCAGGTGACCACTCACAAGCCCAGGTTCTTTCCTCCCCAAGGGCTCACAGACTCACAGCCGCAGGGGCCAAGCAAGCAAAACAGTGGCTGGAGCAGATCAGGGATGGGTGGAGGGTGTGCATGAGCAAACCAGCTCAGGGGTGCCCCTTGCCTTAGTTAGAGGGAGCCCTAGGAGTGGGGAGGGCTGCACAGCCATATATAGGAAGGCAGGCCCAGTTTTCCCATGCCCTTTAGCTCCCCCAAAGAAGCTAGAAATCTGGAATTTGAATGAAGTGCCCCACTTTTAAAATATCACTACTTAAAACACTCTGCTGGTCAAATAAGACATTTCTCCCCAGAAAATCACAGCCCCTAGCCGTGAGTTGCAGTTTCCCAGGTGTACTGGTTGGGAGTAGGTTCAGCTGTGTGTAATAGGGACCTGCCTAGGGTAGCCTAGGCAAGCAGGAATTTGCTTTCTCTCTTAACAAGAGGTCTCAGGACGTAGTGTAGGGCTGATGTGGCAGTTCACAATGCTGGCTCAGAGACCCAGGCTTGGTTCATCTTTCTGCTCCATTCTCTAGTCCGTGGCATGCGCTCACAGGATGGTGGCAGCACTTCCAGGCATCACTTCCTTGTTCCAGCCAGGAGGAAGGGCAGAATGGGAGAGGCACAAGCTACCGCGTCTGTCCCTTTAGGGGAGCAATAGCTTTCTTGGAAGCTCTACCCCGTACATTTTAGCTTATGTCCCATTGGTTAGAATTGGTCTCCTGATCATCCCTAGCTGAAAGGGAGTCTGGAAAAGAGAGTATTTTCTTTTTTAGGATTTATTTATTTGAGAAAGAGAGAGAGGGAGAAAGTGTGAATTGGGGGAGGGGCAGAGGGAGAAGGAAAGAGAATCCTCAAGCAGACTCCCTGCTGAGCATGGAGCCTCACCTGGGACTCAATCCCAGGACCCTGAGATCATGACCTGAGCTGAAGCCAGAAGTCAGCTGCTTAACCTACTGAGCCACCCAGAACTCCAGCAAGGGAGTATTTATAACTGAACACATTGCTAACCAGGACAAAATTTGCATTTTATTAGTAACCAGCAAGGGGAAGATGAATATTGTGTAGCAATGTCTTTCTCACCGGGCTGATTTTCTGAGTGACATTGACTGATTAGCCCCTGCTGGTAACAGCAAAGGAGGTGCTATAGTCTTGTTGGTAACAATTTACACTGTTTTTTCCTCCAGTGGGTTTCTGGTACTAGGAGTATATAACTTGGGTTGCTGTTTTTGTTGCCCCAATCCTCCTGTTTCATAATCCCAATAAAGGCACCCTAGAGCCAGCCAGATCCTTGATAAAACTCATCCGCATGGCAAATTCTATCCCCTGCTTTTATCTCAATATAATCTGATATCAGTTTTTACCCTTTTGTTCTTTTGTACCATTCATTGATAGACTTTTTTTTCCTAAGGATCTCTCCCTATTATTATGTATTTAGTTATAATTTATCTACATTCTTTAGAAAATATTACACTAGTTACCATTGAAGTTAGTCATCCAAACTACAGATAATAGGGTGTATCAGTCAGGATAGGCTTGGTTATGCTATGATAACAACCACCCAATCTCAGTGTCTTAAAACAACAGAGATTAATTTCTTACTTGTCCACATGTTCATTGTGGGTCATTATGAATATGGGAAGGGTGTGCTCATGGTCATTCAGGGATCAGAGGCTGATGGAAGTATTGCTATCTTGAACTTGCTGGTCATCATGCCACAGGGAAAAGAGGGTTCTGGAGTACCTTGTGTTGGCAATTAAATGCTTCTTCATGACAATTTATTGACTAGAATGAATCATGCCCTCAAGCAAGGGGCCCAGGAATGCAATCCCATCATATTCATGGAGGGAGATGAGCTAGAAATATTTGGGAAACAGCAAGCAAAATACTCCATGTACGTAGGCAAGGCAAGATAAGGCAACTGCCTGGTTGAAGTTTACTTGTGGTGCTCTTGTGAGGCAAATCTGTAGTGGTAACTGCTCTTGAAGGAAGCCACTGTCTCTCTGAAAGGTGCTGGCATTTGAGTTGGCATGAGCAAAGAGGAACCTAGAACCAGGCTTTGGCTCCACGAACTAGAATTTCCCCCAATTAAAATAAGGAATGTTCTAGACTCTTCCTTCAGTCAATCTCAAATGTCCTCTTACCTCACATAGTCTCTAGATCATCTCAGTCAAGAGCCACCCCAAAACCTTTGCACAGAGGTTCTCTGGCTGGATGTGGGAGGTGCCGTGGGGAGGGAGGGATGCATGTGCTGGTAGAGAGTTGGAGGGCCAGGGAGGGGTTAAGTGAGGGCATTGAGATTCATGGACTTCAGCATTTCCAGGAGACACTGGATAGATGGGGTTCCTTTCTTTCTATGTGAGATTATATTAACAATGATGGTATTTTGTTTTCCCTATTGTAGGATGATTTCCCAAGTATGGTGAGACAGGGAAAAAGCTCTCTTCCCCCCTCTGACCTCCACCCCCAGCTTGAGGCATTTTGTGATCCTGCCACTTTCATGTAAGAATGTGGGAACTGCAAGTGCCCTGGCAAGTGTATTTCCTTCTCTCAGTGAGTGCAGAGAGCTGCAGAAGATGTTAATTCACACACATCAAAGACGCACACTTGCATTTGGCTGTGGAAAAGAGAACAATGGAATGCACAGAGCTGTAGGCTGATCAATTAACTTAGAGTCTTTAACTTAGAGGCTGATCAATTTAACTTAGAGGTTTGAAAGAAAAAAAATTAGCAGGCTAAGGAAAGCCTTCTTAGCTTCCAAAACTCTAATGACTTTCTCCACCATAATTATGCTGGGCATGCTGTCAGAGGGGCATGCACCAGAGTCTGCAAGATTCCCAGGGTGGGGGTGTTAAAGCTCCAGCTGGTCCACAGACAGAGGCTTTCCAAGCCTGGCACTGGTGAGAGTTCTAGTTTTGGTCTTCCATCTTTCTATTTGGAAGTTTGCTGTTACGTTGTTGTCATTGTTTCTGGTGGGGTGGTGCTCTTTTTTTTATTTTAAGATTTTATTTATTTATTTGAGAGAGAGAGGGAGCACGCATGAGCAGGGGGAGGGACAGAAGGAGAGGGAGAGGAATAAGCAGACCCCCTGGTGAGCATGGAGCCCGATGTCAGGCTTGATCCCAGGACCCTGAAATCATGGCCCGAGCCAAAGTGAGATGCTTAACCGACAGCCACCCAGGCGCCCTGGGTGGTACTCTTTTTGGAGCAGTTTATACAATGGATAGTTGAACCTGAATTTGAACTGAGGCTCTGGCACTCCCAGCCAAGTGATGTCCCAGGCTGGTTTCTCCAGAAGCAGACCCCCAGATGAGGCTTTACATGCAAGTGCTTCGTTGGGAAATGCTCCCAGAAAAGTCAGTAGGGACCAGGGAAGTGGGATCAAACAGGGGTGAAATGTACAGCATCAAACAACATCGCCTTGGAGGGGGCTCCCACTTGGCTCAGTTCTGGGAGCTCTGGGGCCAGTGTAGGTCATACCTCAGAGCTCCCTCTCAGAGGCAAGGCAGCAGACCATTTATACTCCTGCACCCAACAGTCCCAGGTTAAGTGTTCCCCCAGGAGAACTAAATTCCCAGGCACCAAAGGCATTCCTGCAGATAGGCAAAGTGGACCCTGGCAGTCTGAGGGCAGAGGTCCCACAGGGTGACACAGGGACTGGCTGTTGCAGTGAAGGCACACGGGAGTTGGTGTCACATAGTGGACAGGCACGGACTATGTCTGCTGCAAGTGACCTCAAGTAATCTACTTAGGTCTGTGAGACCCACCTGGAAAATGGGAATAGCAATGTGTCTTCTTCACAGGATTGGCCTAAGATTGAATGATACATAAATGTACAGCACCTAGGCTATTACTTGGATAAGGTAAACACTCAGTGAATAATATTACGATTATGCAGAACAATGGCACAAACCTAAATTCTAGGTCTGTGGCCTATTAAGTTGATCTCAGAATGGGGGTGGCAGATGTGAACTCCCTTCCCTCTCCTGCCCTCATGGAAGATGTGTTCATTGACGGCGTTATCCTTCCCTTGAACCAGCATGTTGCCTCCATATCCTTGCTAGGGCTGGAATCCTGAAATAGTCTTTATCCACCTACCCGAGCTCGTTGGAAGATGAAACCATTTGCTGGCTTTCAAGTGGAAGGGTGCCTGTCCTAAAGGAGATGGGTATAGAGAGGAGAACAAAGCTTCATTGTTTCTGCTTCACTTGGCTCCTCAGAATACAAAAAAAAAAAGAAAAAAAAAACCTCAAGGCCAACACCTGCTCTCCATCCCACACCAACCTCCTTCCTTGGCAATTAATCTGTCCAAACACCTGTCCGCCACCCAACAGCAACCAGCTCACACATCGGCCATTCTCCCTTTTTCTCCTCTCTATCCTGAATACCAAGCATTGAGATTCTGTACTTTCCCAACCCTTAAAGATAGCTTTTTACAATGAATCAAAGCCCGTGTGGACAGGGACCATGTCTTAGTAAGCACTGTAAGGAATATAAAGACGACAAGGGTATGGTCCCTGCCTACCTGGAAGCCGGGTTTGCTGACCAAAGATGTCACCCCTGTGCCATGGAGGACAGTCAACAAGTGATGCTCACGGGAATTCCCCGGGCCCATCACACTTCTGGTTATTCACAAGAATCCTGCTTTTCAGTGGCTGCTGGGTGAGAGGGACCCATGCTGCTGCTGCGTGACATTGTATGGAACTATGAAACTCACTGTGGACTAAGGGCCAATGTAAGGATGTAAGGTGCTGTCCAGGAGACGGATCTGCCTCAACCCTTTCCAAACAGGAAGTGTTTTTGAACTTACTCTGTATTTCATTACTGTTGTGTAGGGTAGATTAGTGCTGGTGAAATCTACTGCTATAGTCCTTAGGTTACACAATTGTGGGTAGGTCACACTGGGCTTGACTGTTTCAGAGTCCAGAGCATGATAGATGTTAGTGGAAATTGTGGACTCTGAGAACAGTGGGGAGCGGAATCACCCCCAACTGTACTCACTTGGCTGTGACTTTGGGTGTCCCTCACTGGCAAGCAGCAAGCATGTATGTGTTTGTGTCTTTAGATCTTGGTAAGTGGAAGATCCTTTAGAAGTGTTGTATGGGAAAAGGGTGTGAGCCCATGGTAGGCAAGGGGTGGACCGTGGTGGGCAGATTTCCTGGCCTGGACTGCCTTGGCCAATTCTAAAGAAACCACCCTCCCCACTGAACAAAACAGATCAATCAGCTTTTACCTCTCAAGAATTTGAGCCAAGAGACACAGACTTTGTCCCTAGTGGTTGGCGTGTAGTCAGGCTGGTTACAGGGCCTGGCAAGGTGAGCCGGCCTGGCAGGAGGGCGAGGGAAGGGGGAGGGGATGAGAGCACCAGCTGGCTCTTGGGCTCCTTTTCCTCCCTGGCCCTACCCCTGCAGCTGTTGCGTTTTCCTGGTAGTTCATTCCCTCCCATCAGCTTCCCCTCCCAGCCTCTGGCAGCCTAACCTTCCCAGCTTTGTCTGCCTGGTCCACCAAAGGCATTTCCAGAAATACTTCAAGCTCCTGGTCACAGAGTACATTCATCCTGGCCTTCCCTGTCGTGACTGTCCAGGCTCTGGCTCACGGCAGGAGCTCCATGGCTGATGAACAAACCATGTGACTCCCTCAAGCCACATCATTCTTCCTGTAAATCAGCTGCCACCTGACCAAGGCCCAGAACAGTCACTGCCTGAGTCATCCTGGGCAATCGTGTACTAAGACAGTGAACCACAGAAGTGCAGAGGGATTTAATCCACAGTTTGGTGTGACCTCCAGCCTCTGTGGTGTGTGTGATGACATGTGCCATCTTTTGAAGCTTGTAGGACCCCCTATTGTCCCCAAGCACAAACACAAAGCATTAGGATTAGCGTACATAACAAGACAAACCCACTTGGGTGTGTTAAGAAATGGCTTAGTAATCATTAGAACCAGAACTCCCCAGGGAGGTGAGAGGATCAGTGGTCTCAGTTTACCTGGGAGCTTGGTAGAAAATCATGCTTTTGGGCCTCCCCAGACCCTGCTGGATCAGAATACATATTTTTGCATTTGCGTCCCTCTCCCCACCCTGCATGATTTGGAAACACATTCAGCCTCATTAACAGAAGATGTCTATGGTTCCAGATACTTTTTGGGGTTGAAAGTTGGCCTTGGTAAGCTTATGTGTTAATGATGGAAGGGCGCCACATGGCAGTTGAGAGCGTGGGCCTGACTTCAGATCTTGTTGCATTCCCCAGATGGCCTCCTAACTTCCCCAAGACTCAACTTCCTCATCTGCAAAATGGGGATAATAACAGCAATTTACTTGAGAAGCCTGCTGTGGACATTAATTGAGAATATGCATGTAGAAAGCTGGGGGCCAGGTCCTCACCACATTGGAGTTATTATTATTTTGCATCATCAAAATAACAACCATTTATTAGGCGTTTACTGTGTGTTAAAAACTGGGCTAAGCACTTCAAACCACACTTGGAGATATTATCATCCTACCGAAGAGAAGACAGGTCAGAGTGGGTCAGGATCTTGGGTTGAGATCTTGGCTCCCCAAGGCTAGCAGAGCTTTTACTAAGCCGTGGCACCTCCTGAGAGTTGAGGCATTGTTTTGAGATGCCAAGCAAGGAGGGAACACAATTTCTGTGTGCTGTGATATTAGCATAATGTCACACAAAGTAACCCAAGGATTGCTTGTGCAGTTTGACTTTGCTGTGAATTGCCTTTGCCAGTGTATCTTTT
Source organism: Callorhinus ursinus (assembly GCF_003265705.2). Classification (NCBI taxonomy): domain Eukaryota; kingdom Metazoa; phylum Chordata; class Mammalia; order Carnivora; family Otariidae; genus Callorhinus; species Callorhinus ursinus. The sequence goes on from NW_027397063.1 coordinate 147,211,803, forward strand.
TCTTACTGCTTTATATTTAATCCGCCCATGTGAAGTGCCTTGAACAATGCAGTGGCTGGCACTTTGTAAGTATTCAACAATATGCAATAAATATTGGCCATTATTTGGAGGAGTTTGTATAATCTATATACCAATCCGTTTTCGGTCTCATGCATTCCAAATATCTTCTCTCAGTCTGTGGTTTATCTTTTCATTTCTTATATGGTATGTATTGCATGAAAGGCTTTAAATTCGAATATTGCCAGATTTAGCAGTCTTTTTCATTAAGGTTTGTGCTTTGCATAAGAATTTTATTTTTTACTCCATGGTCATGAAGATCCTCTCCTGTGTTATCATCTTACGGTTTAAAATCTTGCTCTTCTCATTTAAGTCATTTTTTAACTTCTTGATGTGACTCTCCATCCCACCCCGCCTTCAGCCACCCTTTCAAATGTGTTTGGTGTATGTCCTTGCATATGTATACAGCCTTGTAAAATATGCAGGACTGCCTTGCATTGGCTTTTAATTTACATAATGGGATTTTGCTATAAATCTAATCCTGGTTCCACTTTTCTCACTCTGCATGTTGCTCTGTAGATGTCTGTTTTGCTTCTGAGTGCTGAATATTATTCTAAAGTATGCATTGTCACAGTTTACTTATTTCCCCTAGTGAAAGACACCAGTCTGCCCCCAGCTCCCCAACATAAAAACACCACAATAAACTATGTGGTATTTTGTGAGAATCTCCACGGGATTTATGCACCGAGGGGTGGGATTGTGGGGTGATGGACCAGTGGATTCTGAATTTTGATAAATGCTGCCCGAAAGCTGTCCAGAGAGGTCGTTCCAGCTTATACCTACCAACACCATCGGGGTCCCACCTCTCCGCCTTTCAAACTTCGGCCCCCTCTGGTGAGTGTAAGAGGATATCTGGTCTGAATTCGGATTCCTCTGGTCACTGCTGATCTGGAGCTTCTCTTCACATACTTGTTGGCCATTTGGCCTCCCCTCCTGTGCATTGCCTGATCCTGGTCATTGCTTTCTATTTATTTCCTCTTGAAATTGTGGTTGTTGTTGATCTGCAGTGGGCTTTGTATATTTGAGAGCCTGGATAGTTAACTTGGATTTTCAAAGCTGCAAAAACTTTCTCACAGTTTGTCACTAGCCTATTAATTTTCTCCTGGGTCTTTTAACTAACCAGACACGCAATATTTTATATATAGTCAAAACTATTAGTCGAGCACATACTGTGCCAATCCTGGGTGAGGTGCTTGCCTTAGTTTGGTTTCCCTGGAGCAGACCCTGAGTCAAGGGTACTGGTGTAAGTGGTTAATTTGGGCACTGAAGACCATGCCTGCAGGGGAGTAGGGGTATGACTCGGGAAGGGAAGGAGGCCAATAAATGGTATATCATCTAGCAAGGTGCTGCCTGGGTGAGGGAGACTTAGTTCTGCTGGAGACTTCTGGGAGTAGTGTAGAATTTACCACTCAGTCATCCCACCCAAGAGGCAAGGAAGCTGGGGTATTTATACACCAATTCCTGTCAGCCATTGGTTGTGGGGAGTGGGGAGGATGTTCAATCCCAGCACTTCCGGTTTGCTGCTAAGGAAGCAAGAAGAGCCCCAGTAGCAAAACAAAGGTCTCAGGCAAAGCTGTGCAGGGGCTTGCAGTCGCCCAACACCCCCAGGCCCGCACTGAAAGAGTGAGGGGATATGGGCAGGCCCACTGCTGTGCTGTGTGTACATCATCCCTTGACCAAGGGTCAGACAAAACACAGAACATAAAACAAAATAAAAAACAAAACCCCTCATACGTGGGCATTAATATGCCCATCATTAAGTCGTGGAACCAGGGGTAGGAGAGTAAATTGCCTGCAGTTAATGGCAGAGCCATGATTGAAATAAAGAATGCTCATCAGAATTGCTGAGGGGAGTTTATACCCCCAGATTCTAGGTCTGGGGTAAAGCTCAGAAATTTACATTTTTAACAAGGGTCTGACATAGGTATTTGTATTAATTATCTATTTCTGTATAGCAAATTACATCAATACTTAGCAAAAACAAACAAACATAAACAACATAACATCTCTCACAGTTGTTCTGAGGGTCAGGAATCCAGAGTGGCTTAGCTGCATGGTTCTCGCTCTGAGTTTCTCCCAAAATTGCAATTAACACGTCATTCACTTTCAAGTTGGCTTGTGTATTCCTCACTGGCTGTTGGTGATGGAACTAACTTCAGTGTTTTGACTGGAGGTGAATATACCTACACTGGTGATAAAAATGGATAGCCCCCAACACACACACACGCACACGCACATGCACACACACAAGTACAAGCGAAATGGGAAATCCGAACAAGATCTTGGAGGACTGTATCGATGCCAATGTCTTGGTTGTGATGTGCTACTAACAGTTTTGCAAGATGTTATCATTGAAGGAACCTGGAGAAAAGGCACACCAGGTCTCTCTGTATTATTTCTTACCACGGCATGTGGATTGACAACGGTCTCAAAATAAAAAGTTTAAATAAACAAAGACTTAGGGCAGGAATATTCATGGCAGCTTTATTCATAATCACCTTGAGCTTAAAACCACCTCAAGGCCCATAAAACCAAAGAATGGACAAATAGATTAAGGTATATTTACATATGGAGCAGAATAAAACGATGAACATGAATGAAGTACAACTATGTACAACATGAGCGAATTGCGCAGGTACAGTGAGGAAACCCGGCACAAAAGAGTGCACGCGGTACGGGTCCATTTACGTAAATATGAAGCCAAGCATACTATGCTATTAGAAGTGTGGAGAGCAGTTACCAGTGTCGGGGAGTATGGATAGAAGGGCCATAGGAAGGGGCTTCTGGGGTCCTGGCAATGTTCCCTTCTGTGATGTGGGTGCTGGTGACGTGGGCTCATTCAGTTTGGGAAAATTCATCCAGCTGCACAATTATGGTATGTGCACTTTTCTGTATAGGTGCATCAATAAAAGTTTTAGGAGGGTTTAATATATACTACATTAATAGTATTAATCAAGCGCTACATGCCAGGCCCTTTCCTAGCCGCTTGATATGCATTGTGTCATATAAGTTTTTGAGGAAGTTTCTCATATTATCCCCATTGTACAGATGAGAAAACTAAGGTTTGTTTTTTTTTAAAAGATTTTATTTATTTATTTGAGAGAGAGAGAATGAGAGATAGAGAGCACGAGAGGGAAGAGGGTCAGAGGGAGAAGCAGACTCCCCACCAAGCAGGGAGCCCGATGCGGGACTCAATCCTGGGGCTCCAGGATCATGACCTGAGCGGAAAGCAATCGCTTAACCAACTGAGACACCCAGGCACCCGAGAAAACTAAGGTTAAAGGAAGTAGTTTTCTAGGGCCACCCAGCTGCCCTGTGAAGGACTGGGGAATCATCAATGCCCTTCATCACCTTGGGGTTCATAGACAAGGCCAAGCCGTTAGCAGCATCACTGAAAATGGGCCTGTTCACTCAGCAACAGATGATTGTCCTAGTAACACCAAACATGGCCCTTTGCCCAAGGGAGAGGGAATTCCTACAAAGAACACTTGTGAAACTCAAGCACTTTATCTTTTGCTGAAAGCCAGGGCAGGCCCAGGGCAGGGGATGAACTGTTAATTGCTAAACACTGTAATTGAGTAGGGAGGCCTCGGTTTAAACCACCAGGCTTGTAGTTGACCATGGAAGTGTGAAAATGACCATGATTAATGAACTTGCTGATAGTGTTTTCCTGTTAATGACATTCTTTTATGTTTTAGTAGGAGTACATGTGGTGATTGCAAATCAGCAAGTGGGCAAACCAGTGTAATTTTGGCTTTCAGTTTCCAATTTCTGTCCTGAAGTCCCATTCTGCCTGGTGGTGAAAAACTTAATTTCAGTCAAATCAGGGCTTTCTCTCTTTCCCCTTGTCCCTGGGTAGAGTGCCAGGGGTGATGGCCTGTGCTGTCCAGATGTTGGTCGTGGTAAGGGGGTGCATGTGGGTCCTTATTGTCATCTGTCCATACTGGTATCCCTGGGGTGACACCTTCCCGATGTGGTGATGCACACTGACTTCTGCCACACTGGTGTCTGCCATGATGTTCTCGTCTGTCCATGGCCTACAGTCCTGCTCTGATCTACTGTCACGTGATCCTTGTCTTGACAACAAGTCTTTGCCACCAGTTCCTCCAATCACTTCCCTCAATGCCTTCTCAGAGGGAATAGAGATATTTGGCTATACTGACCACACTGGATTCCATTGGTGCCCTACCCAGAACCTTTTCTCTGGCACTCATCCCACCCAGGAGCTTGAGCATTCCCAGCTAAGAGCTCACAGCTGCCTTCCTCAAGAATTGCCCTTGGCCCATGGGAGACGTTAGGTCTTCCTCCCCACAGCAGCCTACAGCCAGGACTGATTGAGGACAGTCTACAAAAGACCAACCTCTGCTTTAAGGTGGTGTGATGGTCTTTCCCCGACACCAAATACAATTAGTCTTTTCCAACACCAGTTCTGCAAGTCTCCTACACCGACTGGATGTCCAACAGTTCAATTGTGACACTGACCACCCAGAATTAACATCAAACCTCATAGGTTTTAAGCGTTCACAGTTCCACAAGATTGTCCTTATTTCAGATGCCAACTGCAAATGGATTGCCCAGACCTCCTACACTTCTGCCTAACCTACTACAAATTTAGGGGCTTCCACAAACCCCCCCTCAGATTCAATAATTTGCTAGAATGACTCATAGAACTTAGGGGAGTGCTTTACTTACTATTTCTGATTTATTTTGGAAGGTACAACTCAGGAACATCTGGACAGAAAAGACACCCAGGGCAAGGGATGGGGGGGCAGTTAAGGGGTGTGGTGCTTGCATGCCCTCTCTGGGCCACCACTCATCCAGGATCAGTCTGGAAAGTGTCTACACCACCACTGGGGAGTTTTTATGGAGGCTTCATTACATAGGCATGATTGATTAAATAACTGACCTTTGGTGACTGAACTTTATCTACAGCTCCTTTTTCATCCTTGAATGTTGGGGCTGGAGGTTCATAGCTTTGTCTTTCTGGCCACCAACCCCATCCTGAAGCTACCTAGGGGCCCCCAGTCACAGTTGTCTCATTAGTATACAAAAAGACACTCCTATCACTCTGGGGATCCCAAGGGTGCTAAGGGTTCTATTCCAGGAACCAGGGACAGAGACCAAATATTTACTTTTTTATTATACCAAGGTGGGACCAAGTCTGTGATATAATTCGTGCTTCAGAGCTCCCTGTGGGACCAGGATGCAGCTAGACTCCAGCTGGGACCACATCTTGGCTTGGCTCTTTCTTCTGTCCTATCTTGCTCCCCTCACTTTCTTATGGGTTTTTCCTAGGACACTTCTGCAAGAATTCCCATCTTAGTTTCTGCCTCTGGGGAACTGCCCTGAGACACTGCTCTGCCCCATCAGGGTGGGCAATGTAAGGAACCCTCAGGCATCACTGCACGCAGTTGCCCTCAGCCATTTCTCCCCTGCCTCTCCCTCACCGGGCTGGTATGTATGTATGTGTGTGTGGGGGGGTGCAGGGGAGGGGGGATTGGTGCAGGGAGGGGTTGCTTCTGTGAGGCTGGGAAGTGAGGCATAGATTCCCTGGTCTCTCAAATACAGCTTTCCAACAGCTTCCATTGATTAGGGTGCCCTAAGCTGCAAGTAAGAAAATCAAACACAAACCAGCTTAAATAATTTCTCGATTGCTCAGGTGGAGGCCCAGAGGATAGGCAGGCTTTAGGGTTAAGGTAGTTGAAGTCCCAGCTCTGATTCCTGATTCTTCTTGCTTGACTCTCTTCCAAGATAATGTAAGGCCCTGAATGTAACTCCAGCCATCCCACCCACCACTCACATTCGAGGGAAGAGAGAGATACAGAACTGATTCTGGGAGCTCCTTCAGCAGAGAAAAGAAAAAACTTCCCCCAAATGTCCTGACAAACCTTGCTTTGAATCTCAGTACCATATATTTGGCCATGTGCCCATTTCTGAACCAATCTAGCCCAGCCCTGGCCCAGCTAGGGATGGGGTCTGCTTGCCATCCCAACACTTGACCTATTTTTGAAACAGGAATACATGACTCACATGTCAAGGTTCTCCTAGAAATGAGAGAAGGGAGAGTTTCATGAAGCGTGGACCATCAACAATGTTTGTGCATTACATTATCATCCAGGTGACTGGGATGGGGTGTGGGCACAGGTGGCTTTCCCAGCAACTTCTCAGGTTCAGTATCAGTGATTTCCTACTGCTGAGCCCATATGGCCAGGACGCCTGCAGAATGGTTATATGACATTATACTCTAACCTGATGGCTTGAGGGCTCTCATTTTTCCTCATCTTCACCAGCACTTGATACTACCTATCTTTGAGAGAATCTCAATATTATTTTAATATGTACTCTTGAATTCTGATCATTTTCTCATATATAGTTAGCTGGCACATTTCTTCTCTGGTGAATTATCTATTTATAGATTTGCAAATTTTCTTAGTGTCTTTCCTGCCACTCCCTGTATATTCTAGATCAGAGGTCAGCAAATGTTTTTTGTAAAGGGCTAGGTATCAAATTTCAGGCTCAGCGCTGTGCAGTCTGTCACAATGACTCACTCTGGTGTCGTAGCACAAAAGCGCCACAATCAGCCCATCAGCCAATGGGTGTGGCTGGGTTTCAATAAAACTTTATCTACAAAAACAGACAACCAGCTGCACTTGACCCTGTGGGCTATACTTTGCCAACCCTTATTCTAAATATTAATCCTTTGGTTTTACACAATGCAAATCTTCTCCAAGTCTGGACCGAGCTGTTAGTTTTGTCTAAAGTGTTCTTTCTTTAAGCAGAATCCTTAATTTTGATATAGCTAAATTCATCCAATTATTATCTGAAGTTTGTGTTTTTTTGGATGAAAACATCCTTTCTCATCCCAACAGCACAAAGATATTCTGCTCCTTTCCTTGTGATGAGCTCCTTATTTCTGCTGGCTTTCACACCAAGTGAGCCCTCATATCTGCTGGGTTTTCCCATTCGTGTGTGATGTGAGATACAGGGTAATTGTTCCCCCTGTGGTGAGCTACTCTCCTCACAGAGCAGCCAAACCAGTCATCCTTTCCCCATGGAGTTGTAGCAGATGCAAACTTTAGTTGGGGGTGGGGGGATGATAAGTCGGAAGGCCTAACTCTCCAACCAAATGCTGGGTCCTCAGCGCTTGTCCTGTTCACCCGTGTGTCCTTTCTACTCCCCCTACACCCAGGGCCTCTAGGCTCTGGGACACTGAACAGGCCGTTCCCTCTTCCCATGGTGGGCCTTTCCTCGTGCTTCATGTCCCACCTTAAGTAGCAACTCCTCCCAGATATCTTCCTCTTGTTTCTCAACCCAGTTGGAAATTACTGCTCTGTTGGGGGAGGTCGTCGAGAAAACATGACCACCAATGAGCCTGTGAAGCTGAAACTGGTTGATCTGAGGCTCCCCCCCCTCCCCTGTCCTTGGAACATGGGTTCCCCTTGCCTCCCTGCTCCCAGAGGCTGCTCTAGGGACATGGCCTTGAGGTGGTGATGTGGTGTGGAGACCATCTGGAGAGTATACGTGACTGAATCCAGTTAAGGCCTCTATACAAACCTTTAAGATGTGGTGTGTGGGTAAGAGATATACTCGTCTTTTTTTTTTTTTTTAAGATTTTATTTATTTATTTGACAGAAACAGACACAGCGAGTGAGAGAGGGAACACAAGCAGGGGGAGTGGGAGAGGGGAAAGCAGGTTTCCCACGGAGCAGAGAGCCCATTGTGGGCTGGATCCCAGGAGCCTGGGATCATGACCTGAGCCGAAGGCAGACACTTAACGACTGAGCCACACAGGCGCCCCGAGATACACTCGTCTTGCTGCCGCTCCAGACAAACCTTGCATGTAATTCCCTTTGCTTACAAAACCTGCCACCTACCAACCTGGAGTGGCTGGCCTCCTTCGTCAGTCTATCCCTGCCCTCTGATTATGGGACCGGTTTTAGATTTCACCTGAGACGCTCCCCAAGAGCTTGTAAACCAATACACTTTCATCTATGTACCTGCTTTTTGTCCCATGAGAATGTGAGTGGGGGCAGGGGCAGAGCAGAGATCTGAACACATTATTCATCAGTCCCAGCCTCCCTTGTGCCTGACACATAGCAGGCCTGAATTAGTTTTCAGAAAAACAGAACAAATGAGCAAGTTTAATTGGTTTTTCAGAGGCAGTGGGTCATTAGATAGCCCAAGCATTGTCCAATAAATTTTCTGACCCTCTTTGACAACATGCAGAATTAGAATTAAGGTTTGTCCCTCAACCCACCCCCCACACTCTATACCTTTATCATTTGATAAAACATCTCAGTAGCTTGAGTGTATTTATCACACCTGCATTTATTCATAGTTCGATACTAGGGCCCTGTTAACTCCCTTAAAATATCTGATTGAATTTCATGTGGAAGTGAATGCCACAGATTAAATATATGTTGTGTTAAGAAGCTTCCCGTTTTATCACAGCCTGTGCACTGCTAGAAAAGCATTCTGCATGTTAATTAAGATAGCTGGGGATTTTAAAGACTTCTTTCTCTCCCTTTAACTTTATAATGCATTCAGAGGACGGGAACTGAGGCAACTATTTGCAAAGCTATAAAAGTCAGTGTCAAGTCAGACGGGCCGTGGGGTCCCCGGGAGCTTCAGTGATGGGCCAGGGCACCGGCTGTGTGTCAGCGGCAGGGGGATTGTGAGAGGCCGCTGCAAGGCAGCTGGATGACGCTGCAGGGAGGAGGCTCTGACTTCTGGCTTCAGTAGGAACAGTGCCCTTCTGGCGAAGACTGGAAGCTGGCCCAAGGAACAGTTAAGCAAGAGGCAGGGGTGGGGAGTGACCAAATTCGAGAAAGTGAATAAGATGAATTGGGATACTGAGAATGTGGAAAAATCTGACCTTCCTCCCAGTAGAATGTCAGCGTAGCCAGGACAGTGTGGCAAGACCAGGGGAGTGCCCCAGACACCTGCCTCGGCTGCGGTGAGGCCACAGCACACTGGTGTCCCTATGGGCCCAGACTCACGGGTGTGAATGAAGCCTGGGTCGAACCGCTTCACATCTGGGTCACAGTCGTGGCTCAGCCTCTGGCTTCCACATGTCACTTACTGGGCCTCAGTTTCTTCATCTGTGCAATGAGTGCTGGGTGACTGCGGGATTCAGAGAGCCCAGGGCCCCTGGCACGGGGCCGGAGCGGCGCGCAGGGCGCTCGCCGCTCCTCTCCGAGAACCTGTGCCCGCTTCGCGCTGGCAGAGCCTTGGCAGCCTCAGGCTCCTCTCACGGCCCCCGCCCCCCCAGCTTCCGCCCCTCTCAGCTTCGGAACGCAGCCCGCCCTGCGGAGTACAGAAAGAGGTCCAGGTGATTTGCACCATCCCAGTAAGCTCTGGTTAGGAAAACACCATTGCACAAATCCTTCCAGAACAACACGGCTGTTGTTTGGGAATCCCTGACCCGCAGCGAAGGAGTCATGCGATATCAAAATAGTGCTGCAGCTGGGGTGCTACTGGAAGCAACAAGCCCTGTGGGCCGAAACCTCCTCCTCCCTGACGCGGGCCTGGGCCGGGTCTATTGCGGTGCCTTTCCCAGCACCGGCCAGCAGGGGGAGGCACCTCTCGCTCGCGGCCCTTTCCGCGCTCCTCCTGGGAGGGTGCACTTGGTCCCGCCAGACCTGCCTCCCCGCACCCTCCCCCCGGCTCCGCCTCCCAGGCGCCCCGAGACTCGGCCCCGCTGCTTCCTCCACCCGCGCTGGAGGCTGGCGGACCCAAAGGCAGGGGCCGTGGCGGAAGGAGCGGCGCGGAACTCCTCTCAGACTGGGGAGGGGCGCTCTGGCGTCCATGGCGCTGGGTGCGCTGGTCTTTCTCCTTCCTGGCTCCCTTCCAGGCAGGAAGGTCCCTCCGGAGAGACCCAGGCTGGTCCTGTCTCCAGCGGGGACAGAAGGCATCAAGGGACACGCCCATCGGAGACATCCCTCGGAGACATGTCACATACCGGGGCTGACACACACCTCGAAGATGTAAGATGCTCCGAAGAGGTGACATACCCCTCGGCGGTGACAAGGCCCACAGAGCTAACACACCCTACAGGGGGAGGACACGGCCTAGAGAGGTAACATGCTCCACAGAGGTGACGTGCCTCTCGGAGATGACATGGCCCACAGAGGTGACCTGCCCTGAGGGGTGACACACCCACTGTACTCAGCCCTACCCAGCCAGTGCAGGGAGGGGAACCACACCCATGGCACAGCGGGCCCCGCAAAGACCATCCTACCGGCTGCTACTGGTTTTCAAGATCTTGCAGCCCCGCGGGGCCTGGGCCAGCCCCGTTCTGTGCCCAGCCTGAAGGTGGCCACCACCCCCGCAGGCCCTGCTCAGGAGGAATGGGGCCTCCTGGGCGCCTGCCCTGCCCTCCTGCCAGTAGAAGCCTGTCGCTGTTTCAAGCCCAGCAGACAGAGATAGAGACAAGAATCAGGGAGAGGAAGAGTCATTTATGATTTATGAATAACGAACTAATTTAATCCTGGGTTTCTCTTGTGCCTCCCATTTAGTAATTTGTTCCATTTCTTAATGGCCTGAGTTCTTTATCAGGCTGTGACAGAGGAGAGCAGTGAGTCATCACACCAGGGATCTAAAGGGTGACCTATATACCGGGACTGGGAAAGCAGGTCCTGAGAGCTGGGCGCCAGCGCCACCCTCTGCACCCTCGGGTTGGGGGTGGCTCTGAGTTGGCCCAGCTCCTGTCACTGTGGCAGAGTGGTGGGACGGCAGCAGGCTGGGGCGGCCACTCGGAGCAGGCGCCCGTGCAGGGCTGGTGGCCTGCTGTGTCATGGTGAGCCCTCAGCTTGGCGGGTTTGGGTGTGGGGGAAGATGTAGTTGATGGGGTTCTAGTCACCCCCTCCAGGCCACCTCCCTCCCCAGTGAGAGCGGGACAAGACCTTGGAGCCAGGCTGCCTCGGCTCGGATCTTGGCGGCCACTTTCCGTCGTGGGGATGCTGGGTGCATCACTTTGCCACTCAGAGCCAGGAAAGATGCTCTGAATGGTGAAGGCCTTGCCTCTGTCCTTGTCCTGCTGCCTGAAGCTTTTCTTTGAATCTGAACCGGTTATCTTGAATCCGTTATTTATTTTTATTTTTCACTCAAGGATACCGAGGCTTGGGGGGAGGCTAAACCTCTTAATGAAGAGGGAAAGAAGGTGATCTGTGAACAGAGAAGGAGGGACAGAGCCTGAGAAGGCCTACAGTACGGACACCGGGGCTGACCTCTAAGGGCAGGCTCTGCTGTGCCTCATCCACGCCATCCTGCCAGGTGGCGTCTGACCCCAGAGGTGCCCCAGTACAGGAGAAGCCTGCAGGGGTGTGGGGGGCTGGACAGACCACAGCTGCCACCCAGAGTGAAATCATATGGAAGAAACTCAAGCCGAGGACTCTGGGTGTTTGGATGGGGCTGCAGGGCAGGGAGTGAGAGGGCTGGGGAGTCATAGTTGCATACTTAGCGCACCCCACTGGCATTTCTCATGTAAAACCATGACTACTGTGCCCACCATACAGGCAGATAAACTTGGGACGGAGAAGATAAATCCTTGTGTAAATGGCTTGGTGGTGTCGATGGAACCTGTCTTCCTACAGCCGCTTCTCTGCCCGTTGTCCCACTACCTCTTGCCAGCCAAGACCTGAGAGGTGTGGGTGTTTGATATAGGTGATATTGTCCTCTACCGGTGGCCCAGAGGTTACTGGTCAGTTCCATGTACCTCAGCCCCTTAGATCCTCCTGCGAGGGAGGTATGAACAAGGACTACTACATATAGTCAGCATCTTATTAAAGTACAATATGTAGCCAGAAAGGTGTGTCCACTGTGAGTGTGCGGCTCTCTGGATGGTCATACAGACAATTATTTCAATCCCATTTTGCCTGAAGAAACCTGGAGCTGAGAGAGATTGAGTGGCGTTCCCGGATCTGTTCATGTGGCCAACGCCGGAGGCTTGCTTCTCTCTCTTTCTCTCCTTTTTTCCTCTCTCTCTCTTGCCTTTTGTGAGGTGAAAATTCAAGCTTTTGTCTTTTTTTTTTTCATTTTGGATGTCTTTATTTTATTGCTGAAGTATAGATGACACACAACGTTATGTTAGTTTCAGGTGCACAATATAGTGATTCGGCAATTCTGTACGTGACTCGATGCTCACCACTGTTAAGTGTGGTCACCATACAACGTTACGACAACGTTATTATTATTATTTAAAGATTTTATTTATTCATTTTAGAGAGAGAGCACGGGCTGAGGGAGGGGCAGAGAGAGAGGGAGAGAGAATCCCAAGCAGACTTTGTGCTAAGGGAAGAGCCCGGCGTGGGAATCAATCCTGTGGCCCTGAGACCATGACTTGAGCAGAAATCAAGAGTTGGATGCTTAACCACCTGAGCCGCCCAGGCGCCCCACAACATTATTACGATGTTGTTGAATACATTTCCTATGCTGTACGTTTCATCTCCACGACTCAATGTCATATAACTGGAAGTTTATACCTCTTAATCCCCTTCATTTACTTCACCCATGCCCCCACCTCCCATCTGGCGACCACCAGTTTATTCTCTGTAGCTTCCATTTCTTAATGTCTATGTTTTGAAATGGCTTTTTTTATTTCAAGTTTTGATTTTGATTTCATTTGAGAGCAATACGATTTAATGGAAAGCGGCAATGCTTTTATCATATTAACTTCATTACCACAAGTGGTTATGTGAGAAGGAAATCTGTACAAAAACTCTTTATTTGGGGATTAGCGTTCTGAAGTGTCTTAAGCAGAATTTGTTAAAAACTTGCAGGATAGGCTTCATGGTAAAGCCTGAAGTTTGCAGATTCAGAAAGACTTGAGGAAGGAAAGTGGACTTGAACTATTTATTTTTGCAACGTTTAATTTAGCAGTCATTATTTACATCAACACTTTGGAATATTTTGGAGAAAATCAACAAAGCCTTCTTAAGAGCGGCCTGATCCTCTGCTTGAGAGTCTGTTTTTCAACTGTGAGATGGCTTTTTTAATCACATTTCAAAAAGAGGAAAACATTTTTGCTTCATTAGTGAAGGGAGAGAGGGTCATGTTATATACAATTGTCCTCGTGTGCAAGAGCAGAGACCCCTCCACTTAGGGAGGAGGCCTTCCCCTTGATGTTGGGGGTCTGGGTGCATTCTCACTTCTCTGGATGTGTTCATGGGACCCCTGGGGGAAAGCAGAGGTTGGGGGGTCCATTTGAAGGCCCCTTCCAGGCCCGGGAGAGCAGGATTTAGGATGATTACAAATCCCTCCACCTTAATCATATTTCCCCTTCAGAGAGATGTGTGGGGACTTCTGACTGCCTTCAGAGCAGAAGGGACAAAAACCCGATCAATCAGCCAATATCCACTGACTGAAACGGACTGGGGAAGCAGAGCCTGAAAGGAGATCCATCTGGCAGGGGAGAGAAGATGAATCCCCAAAATGGAGAGAGCTGGACTGGCCCGGCTGCACTGGGCTTTGTAGACAGGGGCACAAGCAGTGTCCGGTCCTGCCCCTGGGCCTGCTCACAGGTCCTGCAGCCCTGCACAGCAGCAGCCACGAGCCAGGGTGCTTTGCCAGCAAAACCTGCAAGTCATCCTGTGCAGCTGCCACCCTGCGGAGACAGACGGGCCCTGGTGGCAGGGGGTGGGCGCTACGAGGAGCCTCTCCTGGTTGTTTGTGTTAAGCTGGAACTCCCCACCCAGGCTTCAGAGCAGGCTGGTCTACAGGCCAACCCTCTAGGCCACACCCTGGCTTCCTGGCTCCGCAGCTTGGGCTGGAGGCTCCCTCTAGGGATCCCAGCCCTCAGAGGGGCCCCCTTCCTGTAGCCACAGCATATGGGGACAGTGTATTTGGTTTGGTCCATGAAGAGCTGCTTAGATGATTTTGCTATTTTAATGGAACTAGATGCCAACTTCTAAAAATTAGGACATTTTACATGGACATCCAGACTTCCTGCTTCTCCTGAAAGCTGGAAACTCTGGCGACACTGAACCCGAGTGCCCATGTAGCCATCCATGGGCTGAGTGTACCATCTCTAATGGCGACAGGCCTTTCATATGCCTGGCCCGTGTGGAGCTCTGAGCCACTGAGAGCTCACCTGACACCTGCATTCTGCCCCCTGGACTACCTACCGCCCTGGGCGGAGCAGAACCTCCTCTGCACCGGCCAGCACCTCCACCTGACATCACCGTGGCCTTTGCCCTTTGTACTGAGATGACTGGTCTACCGCACAGGGCTTGTGGCCAGGGGCAGGATTTAATCACTGTTGAAACCTTTTCAGCTGTGATTCTGCACCTGCGTTATGGCCTTCCAAGGAAGGCTGACTAGATCCCATGACTTACCCTGTTCTGAAGATGAAGAAACTGATTATCAGAGTGGTTTCCCAGTGTGCCGAGGCTCACACGTGTGAGCGGAAATCCTCTGGTGCACAGCCTCCCTCTGGAGCACTCTCCCCTGCAGGGGTGGAGCCCGAGCTCCTTCAGCCAGGGACTGTGGCGTGGAGCTGCAGGGGGTGGCCCTGTGACACCCATCCCTACGCACAGGCACACCCAGACCCCAGGGTGCTCCCCAAGAGGGTTCCTGCGCACTGCTGCCCTGCACACCAGGGGCCAGGATTCCAGTTAGCCCTTCCGCTTGGCCACCCGCATTCAGAGTCACTCACCACTGAGGTGAGCTCTGCTCCAGAGCGACTCATACACTCACTCACATTTCTTGTCTAAAGCTGTGAGCTTCAGGAGCTGGTCTCTCTGCAGGCCTGGAAATGGGAAGTGGGTCAGGAAGAGAGGAAATGGAAGAGAAAGGCTGCTTTCTCCCTCCAACTTCCTTTCCAGTCTTTTCAGCATCCTATGGCCAGAAGGCAGGCCCCCCAGCTCTGGGTATGTTTGGAGGCTCTCTCTGCTGGTATGGATGATGCCAAGGAAGGGTGTCAGAGAGGGGATCCTGAAGACTTTGATCCTGAAGCACACATTTGCAGGCCCAAGGGGTGAGGGTGTGTGTGTGTGTGTGTGTGAGGTCGGGAGATGGGTCCCACCCTCAGTAGGTCGGCGGATGAGTTGTCTCTGGGCAATTTCCACATGTCCTCTGTGAAGGGTAGGACTCCTGCCTCGGGTTGTGCTGGTTGACTAGTCGTCCTGATAGCAGGAAGCTCCATATAGTAGGAAAATTTGACAGGTTTTCAGCTCTGCCTCTGTGATTTTCTAGTTATAGGGCTTCTAGTAGCCCAGAACCTCTCCATATAGTGAGGATAATATCTCCTACTCTCCCTGCCTTGCATTTCTTCATGACCCCAAATGAGATAGCATTCACCTTGTGAACATGTTTTGTGAGGTATCAAGGGCTTTGCCAGAAAGTGAGGTACAACTGTAAAGGCCCCAACCCTGCGTCCCATTCACCTGGAGCCCAGCTGGCTGGGTGGGGAGCTGGCCTTCCCTTGGAACTGTCTGTCCAGCTCTGTTTTCCTGGACTCAACAATTGGCATTTTGGCCTCAGACCTCTTTCGTGGGGCAATGGTACGTTGCACATCTTCCCAGAGCATCAAGTGGGCTGGAAGACTGGGACGGGGGGGCATCATGATTTTTATATTAAAACAAATATACAATGACTGTATGGAATGCAAAAGTTTGTGACTTTTAATGCTCAAACAGGAGCAGAGAACTGCTGTGCTGGCACAGGATGGGAAGAGGAGGCTGCTTAGCACTGCTTTCCTAGAGGACTCAGGGGACTTAAGCATTATCCTCTGCCACTGAAGAGATTTTACTGGAAAGTGTGAGAAGCACTGTCATGGTGGGGAAGGCGCTGTGCAAGGCAGCAACCTTGAGGAAAGAGGCCTGGCCCTGGGAGGGGGTGGGGTGGCCCACAAATGGCAGCTTCATTACTGGCTACCTGGGAACACAGAGGTCCCAGAGGAAGAGAGCTTATGTCTGGCTGGAGGTGATCAGGGGAGATTTCCGGGAGGAGGAGGTGAGATTTTTAGGAGCCCAGGAGCACATACTTAGAAGTGCAAGTCAAGCTTGCTCACTGGCAGGAGAATCAGACCTGGGCCAAGGGTTTGGAGAGAGGGGGGATATGGCAGATGTGGCAAGGACCCCTGGTGGGGAATCTGGGATGAATACAACAGGTTTTAGAAGTCCTAGAAATCATTTGAGCAGCAAAGTGACATGGTCAGAGGGTTGCTCTAGGGTGATTAATTTCATGTTGGAGACGGATTTCTGGTTGTTTTCTTTTGCTTGGTTAGTTTTCTAGCTGAGGGGGTCCTTTAAGGGATTTCTCCTCCCAGAAGAGAAGAAATTCCTCCGAGAGAAATAGTCTCTTAGCTCAAACACAGCCAACATTTTACAACAATCTTTTTTTTCTCTTGCAACTCAGAGGAGGAACTGCAGCCTAGAGAGGTCAAGGGCCTTGCCTCATGTTGCCCAGCAAATTAGAGCTGATGTTGAACATCAGAGTCACAGATCACTGGGGAAGATAGGTCCCAGCAGGTCCTTCAGAAAGGTGGGCACCGCGGGCATCCCGATATATTCCCATACGATATCATGCTTCTGTTTATGCACGGACTCTCCACAGGAGTCGGCCCACGGATTCCGAGGGTGGAAAGGATAGGAATGGCAACCACCTCCTTCCTCACTGCTCTTGAGGTGACGCGGCCCCTCAGATCCTCTCGACCAGGAAGACTTCACAGTAGATTTCAGGTCTTGCTGAAGAATAATATCTGAGCACCTGTCTGGTCTTGGGGCCCAGAATGGAACTTAAGGTAGAATCTGCAGCTGCAGGATTCCGGGCAGAGAAGAGGAAGAGCTTCGGAACAGGACAAGTGGGTTCCGGGCGGGGGGAGGGAGGGGGTTACTCTGAGAGCAGTTAGCACGCTCAAGGCAAGGATAGCAGGGAGATGGTGGAGGCGTGGCGATGTGATTCGGGTGTGACCTTCTGGCCTACTCCCCTTTTACCTCCGGCCCAGGGCTATAGCAGTTGGCGAGCTTGCTGTTTGGACAAGCTCTTCTCAAACCACTGCACACGCAAAGCACACGGCGATCGTGCTACAGGGCAGGTGCTGACTCAGTGGGGCGCGGCGGGGCTCTGCGTCTGCGCAAGTTCCCCGGGGGGCGCCGCTATACGCTCGGGTTCAGGCAACGCGGTCCATTTACATTTTCCTAAAGGAAGGTGCTGTCTCCCGGAGTGGTCTAACTTGCATACGCACTGCCTGCCAGCTCCCTTTTAGACCTCTCCAACAACAACCACCTCCATCCATTCTGCACACGTTTCCCGAGCACCACCATATGCCAGGTCCTGGGGTCCAGAGATGACCGGGGTCTGCAATCCCCCCCAGCCTGGCGAGGCCTCAGAAGCTCAGGCTGCAGCACACGAGGGACAGGGGAAGGGGAAGCAGACGAGAGTGAGCAGGGCACAGATGGGACCGCACGCTAAGCCACCTGGTCCCCTTATCTGTCCTTCCACCTTTGGGGCATGAGTTAGGCTGACGTGCTGAGGTGCCAATTGCCCACAGAAGGGCCTTCTCCACTCTGGGCTGCAGCTAGAAGCCGGTGGCTAAGCATTTCAGAGACGTGTACTTCCTGTCACTCACAGCCTTGTGTCATCCCCTCCCATGTGCACTCTGACCTTGGCTATGTAACTTGCTTTGGCTAACGGGACATCAGCAAACGTGTCTCCAGCAGAGGTTTGATGAACCCTGTGCATCGAGGCTTGCCCTCTCGGAGCACACAGCCGTGTAGAGAATTTTGGCGTGCGTGTCTGGGAGACCACGTGGAGGAGAGCCAAGGTGCCCCAGTGTGAGTGTGGGCATCTTGGACTCTCCAGGTCCAGGTGAGCCTCAGATAACTAATGCCTCCTGAGTGACCAACAGGAGAACCACCTCGGAACCCAGCTTGAGCGGCAGAACTGGGGCACAAAATGGTTGTTTGCGGTAGCCAGGTGTAGTGGTAGTTTGCTCCACACAGTAGTTAGCGGGTACAATGCCTGATGAACACCTATGATCTTACTTCGGGGCCACAACAGTCCTGGGGAGAAAGCAGGTTTCGACCTCTTCTAGGGTCCTGAGACCATAGGAAGAACTCACTGACAAGGCCCTGCTGTGGGGACCAGCTGGGGCTGTCTCCACAGCTCCCTCCCTGGCTCTTTCCACCGCCCCGAGAAGGAGGCGGCAGCCTCAGTCCCAGCATCAGAGCATGAGAGGGGAAACTGGCCTGCCTCTATCTTCCACTGCATAGGCAAACCCCGCGGTTGGCTGTCGGCTGAGGTTGCCAGTCCCTGCCCCAGCTGCAGGCCACCCCCCAGGCCTGGTTCAGGATCCCTGGGATTTCTTGTTCTCTGTCCTGTCTTTATGTCTCCTCTGTTACCTTCACCCATTTTTCTAGCCGCCACAGAGCACATTTCCTTCTAGATTCTACTTCCAAAGCAACCACAAGCATAAGGCAGTTGCTTATAAGCCAGCACCTTTATTTTTTTTCTTTTTAAAAAAATTTTTTATTGTTATGTTAATCACCATTAGTTTTTGATGTAGTGTTCCATGATTCATTGTTTGTGCATAACACCCAGTGCTCCATGCAGTACATGCCCTCTTTAATACCCATCACCAGGCTAACCCATCCCCCCACCCACCTCCCCTCTAGAACCCTCAGTTTGTTTCTGAGAGTCCATCGTCTCTCATGGTTCGTCTCCCCCTCTGATTTCCCCCCCTTCATTCTTCCCCTCCTGCTATCTTCTTTTTTTTTTCTTAACATATATTGCATTATTTGTTTCAGAAGTACAGATCTGTGATTCAACAGTCTTGCACAATTCACAGTGCTCACCATAGCACCTACCCTCCCCAATGTCTATCACCCAGCCACCCCATCCCTCCCACCCTGCCCCCACTCCAGCAACCCTCAGTTTGTTTCCTGAGATTAAGAATTCCTCATATCAGTGAGGTCGTATGATACGTCTTTCTCTGATTGACTTATTTCGCTCAGCCTTAATAATACCCTCCAGTTCCATCCACATCATTGCAAATGGCAAGATCTCGTTCCTTTTGATGGCTGCATAAGCCAGCACCTTTATTAACCATGTGTGGATTGTGAAGAGTTTTGCCAGATGCGGCTCTTCAACAAGGACCTAAAATCACGTATCGGGTATCCTGTCTTTAACAACTTCTCACCAGCTTCTTTGTCCTGTTGGCACTATGTTTGTGGCCTGTCCTGTCCCATCCTGGCTCCTCACCCTGGTCCCAAGAACACCCCAGGCCTGACCCAAGATGGGGCTTCAGAGGACATCTGCCCAGATCCACTGTTTTATGACTGAGAACAAGAATCCAGTGAGATGGGGAGACTTGCACTAGGCTCCCGCCTATGGTTGGGGCTAGGACCGGAAGGCAGAGTCTGCTCTGTGTGACTGTGCCTGGATGTGTGGGGCCCTCTGTCCCCCTGCTTGATGTGGATGCCCTAGGCGAGACGAGGTGAGGTGAGCAGACGTGCTGACCTGTGCCGTTCTCTGCCGCAGCCCCTTGGTCCCTGTGGTTATGCACACGTGCCCAGCCCATAAATATCTTATTTTGTGTTCCTGCCAGCCCCCACTAATAGGGCTAATGCTTCCTGAGGAGCAGCCCAAAGCTGCATTAGTCGCAGATGTTTGATTGATTTAAAACAAAGAGCCTGACCACCAACCTCTCTCTATGGTTTCTCTTCCTGCCACTTTGCTTGCAGGGTTATCTCTAAAATGCAATTAAGGGGCTTAAAAGTACATTTTCAGGAAGATGCAGAATTGATGAGGGGAGCTGGCCCCTGTGGGTGCCTCCAGATTGTTCTAGTTCCAGGGAAGGGAGCTGGACCCCACCTGGAGCTGTATCCACACCCACCACAGTCTTGGCTCTCCAGGGCACTATCCACCCCCAGGAGCCCTGGGGCGGGGCGGGGTGGGGGGGGCGGATCGGTGGGAGGGTCTGCCTTCCGGTGGAGCTGCTGCCACTTCCTTGGTCCTGTGCCTTCGTTGAGGCCTCTGGGAGGGAGGTGGGGCTGCGGGACGGCAGGCTGCGCTGGGGGCCGATGGCCGTGGAGCTTCCCATGTGCTTCCCCGTGGGGTTGGGCTTGTGCAGGACCAAAGCCATGGTCTCTGGGCGGGGGGGTTGTCCGAGTGTTATGCCACCGATGGGCCCATGTAGGACAGAGCTCTGTTCCCTAGAGCCCAGGCCGTGTCATCCTAAAGCACTGCTTTTCTGAACGTGCCACCGAGGCCCATGCCATATCTCCCAGGTTCCCAGGGCCTGGGCACCCCTAAAGCCGGGAAGGGTCAGCTGGAGGACCAGCACAGTCTGAGAGCGAGAGGAAGAGATAAGCAAGGGGCTGCAGGCCGCTCAGTGCTGTGTTCTGAAGCTCCCGCTGATGGCTGGGTACAGTGCATGGGCCCCGGAGGTGCAAAAGTGGACTGGTGGGGTCACAGTCTCCTGGGGGGGCCTGGCAGCCCCAAACTGCAGCACAAGGGAGCAGGGAGAGGTGCTGGGCAGGGGTGGGCCATGGGAAGAAGTGAGCATTGTGGAGTGGGTATGGGAAATAGTAAATCTTTGGCTTGTTGAAACATAACAGTGAACAAGCTAGAAGAGTAGGTTGGGGACAGGGGGTGTGGGTTTCAATGTCTTGCTAGGAGATTTGGGATCTACCTGCTAGGCAGTAGTGAGCCATCGATGGTGCTAGGACCAAGGAGAGGCCAAGTAGAAATAGGTGAATCTGTCTGGGAATAGGGAGAGAATGTAGGCATTTTCATGATACTCAGCAGCTTCTTTGGGCCCCAGAAATTTATCTCCAACTAGAGAACATACAGCTTTGACATTCAATGGGTCCCTCAGCCGCCTCCTCTGTGTCAAGCACATCCTCTACTATGTCTGGTCCTCGCCCCATCTGGAAAATCCCAGACAGTGACTGACTTCCCTGGTAACCACCCTGCTTCTTCGAGGTGCTCGCAGTGCTCAGCCAACTCTCTCTGCCATCATTGGCTGAGCGGCCAGGCCCTCCAGTCACTCATCCAAGACCTTGGCAACCTGGATTACACTCTTCCTCTTGCCCCTATCCTCATGATGTCAATATCCACAGCCCACACCCTCAGCATTTCCACATCCTCGTCGGCAGTACTCTCCCTCTTGCCCTCCGCCCCTCCTGGCTTACACACTGCCCCAGTCCTCACTGGATGGCACAACTTCTGAACCCACCAAACCAGTTCTCCTCTCTATCCTAATCCGGGACCAGGCAAACTATGGCCATGGTCCTACCTGGCATGCTGACTTTTTTGTAAATAAAGTTTTATTGGTACACACTGTGTATGGGTTGTCTGTGGCTACTTTCGAGCAACAAGAGCAGAGTCGAGTAGTTGTGACGAGACCAGGTGGCTCATAAGCCTAACTATTTACTACCTGGCTCTCTGCAGAAAGAGCCTTTCCCATCTAACACCTGAACCTACCAGTTCCTCCTCCCTTCACTCCCTCCTTATCCAGCAGAGGCGCACACTTTTGATGACTCTCCCTGCTACCCCCCACTTCTGTGGCCCCTCTGGGTGAGCCCAGCTGCCCACTGTCTCTTCACCTGCCTCAAAGCAGTACTGCTAGAGGAGGTCACATGACAGGCAGGATGAATTGTCACAAATTCGTGATCACCAGCCACAAACAGACTCCCCTCATTCCTGGAAACCCTCCTGCTTTCTCTGCTCAGATGCCTCCCATTTTTTATCTGTGCCTTCCCCATTCTCTTCTGGCAGATGATGGGGCCTCTCATATTACAGAGAACATAGGAGACATCACAGAAGACTCACCATCATCTTAATACTAAACATAGGAGTTTACCTATAACCCCCCTCTGCTGTCTGGTCTCCCATGTGTTCACCTGTGGTGTCCCAACTCCTCTTGCTTTCCTAGGGAATTTGCCCTAAATTTTCCATTCAGATTCCCCCTAAGACAGACCATGTGACAGGAAGTTGGGGGAGCACACTTATTTGGTGATCCCAGGAAGCCTAGGGAGAAAGTGAGGGGGGCGCTGGGAAGAGGGAACAGTCAGCCAAGAGTGGGTCACTGAGCAAAGTACCACTCAGGCAAGTGGGCTTCAGTGTCTTATGGGGTCCTTCTGGGAGGCTGTGTGGGGCACAGCTAGAATCATGCTAGTTGAGGACGGGGAGGCTGAAGTACTTGTCCGTGATCCCATCCCCCTGCACTGAATGTTGCCTCTGGGGCCGGGTCTCCCCACACTTCCTGATTGCACCTGCACAGCACAGACAAGCAAGCGCCCCAAGGACCAGAAGAAGCCCCCAGAGAGGCGTAAAGACAGATGGGCACACAGGTGTTTGCAAGAAACTGGCATGTACCTTCAGGATCCTCATGAAGCCTGCAAGGATGTGGCGCTGGCATTCCTGACATCAGGTACCCATCTCTCTGTCATGCGTGCCGCCAGGTCCTTGCCACTAGTTTTGAAACACTGTCATGGTTCTCCCATTTAAACAAAATCCTCTCAAACCCTCACACCCTCCACAATCCCCTTCCTTTTCTCTCCTCCCTTCAATGTCAAATCTACTAGAAGTGAGCTGTGTGGTCACTGTCCCATTACCTCACCCCCGCCGGTACCTCTGCCTGCTCTAGTCTGGTTTCTTCCCTTCACTCTGACAAAACTGCTCTCCTCATGGTCAGCCTGTGTTGCTCAGGCCAGGGGACAGTTCTCAGCTCTCAACGTGCCTGTCTCTCCGACAGTAGTAAACACTGTTGAGCACCTCTACCTTCTACACACTCTTTTCTCTTGGCTTCCTTGACATTACTTGATTCTGGGCTCTCTCCTGCTTCTCTGAAGAAGCCTTTTTTGATTGCTGACGGTGTTATGGGTGGGCACCTAAGCCTGCAAAGGAGACAGGTTCCCTCAAAGTCTCCTCCCTTCCAGGACCCATCCAGGACCACAGCTGTTAAGGGGACAACTCATTGTTTTCTGTAGCTACATCTTTCCAATGGCCTATTTGACATTTCCTTCTGGAAATCTTGAAGGCATTTCAGAGTCCAAACTGAACACATGATTTGTGTTTTGCAGGACTGTCCTTCCCTTCCTGACTCAAAGTCAGAAGTAAGAAAGTCACTCGTCTCAATGCCCTTTTCCCAGATTTTCAACATCTTTGTTACTCCTTGAACAAGGTTGTTGAAGACTGACTTGGGAAGCTTTGTTTCAACTTTTGCCTCTTGCCTTCCTGGGTCTAGCTTTGGCCCATCTGCCATTCTGCAGGGATTCCAGAGAGGAAGGGTGAAAAGATGGAATTTTATTGTCAGAGGTTTTTGCTAACCATACAATTGGGTTTTCAGTAGAGTGATTCATGGACATATTTACAGCTGAAGTTGTAGATCTGTTTTTAGAAATTATTAGCAGGCATTAAACAAAAACAGGCTTTATTAATAATTCACCAGAACAAAAGATATGGTGCAATATCCCGCAATAGTAATCTTTAATGCCGGAATAAGTATTCCATTTGTTTGGTTTTTTTATTTCCTTTGACATAAAGAAGGCCCAACTCCTTTGTAAACTGAAAGAAAGGGAGACCTAAGAAGGCACATTTATCAGCTCAGCAGAGCATGATTCTGCTTCTGGAATCTCTAGAAGCACAGGACAACTTCTGGGAGCCAATGTTTAGAAATAGAATGGAATCTTCTGTAATGAAATTAGGACATGGGGTCTACGCTACAGATGCTTCTGTTCTTTAGGCCTCTGCTTGGCTTGAGCTTCAGGGCCTCATTAATTCAAGGACATGGCAAGACCCCATTTGCCTCATCCACAGCAATTGGGCCCACCCTGGGGGTCACTGCAGACATCCTTGCACCCACTGATGGTTTTCTGGGTCTTCCTGCCTGGAGGTGTTCTCCAGAGAAAAAGCAGGCTTGGCACTGAAGTGCCAGGAATTTGATGCTCCCTCTTGGTGGCTACTCTCAATCAATGAGGGGAGGAATTAGGTAGAGTAGTCCCCCCAGCCTCCCTGGCTCTTCTCTGTGGGATGGCTCAAAAATCTCCCACCAGCCTCTGGAAACAACTTGTTCCTTAACATGTACTTTTTGGGATTTTCCTCTCTTCCCTTCTTTGCTTCCCCACTCCCTCACCAGGTTTCCTGGAATCCCCAAATAAACCAACCACGTGCACCCAAATTCTAACCTCAGGGTTTGCTGGGACCATGGGGAAGTGAGAGAGCAAAAGGAGGAAATCTAATAAGAGGGTGCCAAAGAGTAGGTTCCCATCTTGCTGGGGACCCTCTGCCATACTGAGGAGGAGGGGGAGACTTTATCTCCCAACTCTCATCTCTAACTGGTTGAAGGCTGATCTTGGGGCCATTTAGCCTCTTCACTCCCATTGCTCTGACCAAGGATCCCAAGACAGAAAGAACCCCTAGACAGAGAAGAAAGACACAATTCCTGAGGTGGGAAGGTATTAGCATGCTGGAAACTGTCTACTGTAGCAGCCGAGAATTCAGATGGCCAAATATAGGAGTGGGGCATTGACAACATCTGTTATAGGTGCCCTCCTTTGGTCCAATCAATGTGGCCAGAGAGGTGGAGGGGGTGGGTCCCAGAGGCAGGATGGAAATGGAATGTAGCCACCTGTGCATGAGGAAATGGTCAGGGCCATATTCTTGCAGGGGCATGTGTGGTTGTAGCTGGAACCTTGGTCACTGGCTCTAACACAAGAAGAAATCTCCAGAACATGGAAGGTAAGATTGAGGCATAGTGTAGCCAGCAGCACTCCGGGCAGAATGTCCAGGTTGAACATGAGATAACTTTCAGTGGCTCCATGCTTCCCAGCACATTTGATGCTCTCTCCCCTTTCTTGGGATGTCTCTTTGGCTATGACAGCCCTTCCTCCCCCAGCCTCGCAGTGCCCTCTGCATGACCTTGGCTGCCAGAGCCTTCCATCCCAGACCCCTGCAGTGTTTTATTCCACAGTTAACCTCACTCTCTGAATAGACCTTCCCTGGCCTTCAAATTCATTCCCCTGCCCCAGGACCCAGTGTCCAGAGAAAGGCCATTGACTGTAGGAGGTGAGCTTGTGTATTAATTCATACTGGATTGTGAAGGGTTGGCAGCTTCAAAGCTCTCTTGGGATATTTATAGTTTAAAGGGGAACAAGAGTAATAGTAAAATACTTAAACACAAACAAAAAAATATAAAGTTTCTTATAAAACTTTTCTAGAGAAAGGCAGCATAAAATAGTGGGGGAGACTATGAGCTCTGAAGTAAGGATCTTTGGGTTCAGAGTTCATTAGCACCTCTGCCCACAAACACACCTAACCTTGGTGTGAACTTGAGCATGTTACTTGCATCTCTATGCCTCAGTGTTCTCATCTGCAAAATGAGATAATAAAACCTAACTCATAGGATTGTGTTGAGGATTAAGTAGTATAGCCAAAGGGCTTAGAACTGCATCTGGGACACAGTAAAAGCTCGATAAAGTCCAGCCATTGTTACTCTTTGGTCTTCAAAGATATCAGAAGTGAATCTTCTCTCTGATTTCAGGCAGGAATATGGTAAATTTCAGTGATGAGACAATCCAACAGAGTGTTTCAAGGGAGATCATTGGGCTGGTTAGGATAACTCAAACCTGAAATGTGCTCCTGGGTCTCTAATTGTATTGGGTCTTTGAGTTGCCACAGCAGCCAGGCCTTGGAGATACCATCTTCACAGACATGGCAGAGAGGGAACCAGCTTCTGTCTGTTTCCTTGTGACCTGAGCAGCTGAAGAAGGAATCAGAAGTCCTAACAGGTGATGTTCTCAAAATCCTTCAGGTGATGTTCTCAAAGTCCATCCATCGCTCATATCTGAGATTCAGGGACAAATGGCTAATTCAATCTGGCCAGATGGACTCAGAGACGGCAGGAGGCCTAATTTTTTACTTTGTTGGTGTGTATGTATAAATACCTCTCTATACAGATAGGTTGGTGGACATCAGTCTCTTTAAGGCAATTGTACTGTTCTTGCTTTGCTTTTCCCTATTCTCCTGCTGAACACTGCTGGCTCCATCACTTCTCACGTCCTTGTCTGCAGAAGGCCCCTAAGGAGAAGGTAGCTCAGGGGCTGAGGTGGAGGTAAATCTGGCACTTTAATTACACATTCCAGCTCATTACTTAGCAATTATCCTTGAAGTTTTCAAGCATTTTGAAGATGAATTACAATGTAATGTATAGCTCTTTTCTTTTTGAGGGGGCTAGGGGAAGAACCCTGGCTCTTGCTTAGGCAGAAAACCTCAGACTATCCCAACTATCTTGGGATTTTAAGATTTCTGCTTTATACTTAACCATTTGGTACTTGCCATGAGTTTATAACCTTGGGTTGCAACATGGTCCTTTATGTACAAGGATTAACCATCCCCAAGTGTTAGAATGGGCTGCTCCAGGGTTTCTAGGTCTTCCCAAGGACAGAGACATTTGGCCCTTGGCTGAGGCCTATCTCTAGAATCAAATATCCAGTCACTTCCTGCTCCCAATATACACAGGCAAAGAGACTCCAGAAGCCTGAGGGCTGCCTTCCAGGGAAACTTGCAGTGCTGGCTGTTGGGAGGGAGAGCACATGGGGGAGCCAGTGTGGGGGACAGGGAGAAGCCATCTAACAAGATATGCACCAACAGTATCTGTTACCCCATGAAAATCTCTGGGTGTATGATGGCAGCCATCATTTGGAAGAAACTGATCTTGAAAGGACTGAGCTCTAGGGATTGAGTTTCCCCCAATCAATTATAGAAAGATGTCATGGGGTAGGATGTAGTAGTAAGTACTGACTAGTCCCCTCATAGCTAATCCTAATAACCAGAGACAACATTCACCTTGAGAAGTACTAACAACTTCATGCCAATTGACCCAACAGCAAATGGACCTCTGAAGCCTAGAACAAATGATAGAGGCTGGAAATCCAAGCCAAAGACATACAGGCCACTGCAGATGGAAGGAGACTAAAAACAAGACACAATCAAGAAATGTTATAAGCTTGTTGTTGTTGTAAGAATGAGATCAAACTC
The DNA here is from genome assembly GCF_003265705.2 of Callorhinus ursinus. NCBI lineage: Eukaryota > Metazoa > Chordata > Mammalia > Carnivora > Otariidae > Callorhinus > Callorhinus ursinus. The sequence continues at coordinate 147,238,842 of NW_027397063.1, forward strand.
TCAGGGAACATTTTAGAAAAGGGGAGAGTGGTGTAAGCATCTCCCTCCAATTCCCAGCTGTCACCCCAGACTCCATGGATGCCCTTAGTGCCCTCAAGGGTGAATATGCCCACAGTGTTTCTGTGCAGGAACTTGGAAGGTCTTCCACCATCTTGAGACCAGAGAATTTTGGATTTCCTATCAGGAAATATAATAGCTTTCTTGGCAGTCAAATAGGATTGGGCCCTCCTTTATTTTATGTTTTTTTTGGTGGGGGGTTGTTTGGTAATCACGCTAACCTGACTCATGGGTTCTCAAAGACCAACTGCCTGGACTAAATCATCAATAAATGCTCTCAGTCTGTCCTTGGGAGTGACCCAGTAATGAACTCAGCATTCTGCAGTTTAATTCCACAAACATTTACTGAGCACTTACTATGCATCTGGCATTGTAATAGATCTTGTGGGGATAACATTAATAAGGTTTAGATACCACCCTTAGGAAGTTCTATGTTTCAGAAGTCCAGTGGAAAACAATAGCGACAGCGACAACTTCCTGGTCAGTTCATTGCACTCCCACACTGTGTAGGAATTATTTGACCAAGGCTAAGTTTGGAGTGAGTCAGAGGTTTTATATCTATCTGTATATGTGTGTCAAAGGAAGGCAGATGACACACAAACTTAGTGAGATCATGGGCCTCTGCAAGGCTGTGAAACCAAATTCAAGAGCAGCCCTTAGGTCAGAGAGATGGTGAGGAAAATTTTATTGAGCTGAAACAAGAACTAATCTTGGAAAACTCGTATGCTTGAGATCAGAAGCAATATGAGGAATTAACTGACAGATAATACACATCAATGTTATTTGTGGTTTTCTCCAGGGGATTGTATTTTTGTTGAGTTTAATTTGCTTCTCTTTTCTTTCTTTTCCTTAGTTCCTTCCTCCCTCCCTTCCTACTTTCCTTCCTTCCTCTCTTTTCTTATGTTTTGTTAGTATTTGATACATTTTCTACAATATGCCTTTATTTACTTTTGCAATAAAGAAGGTCTTATTTTTAAAAATGATGTCAACTGAGAAGAATCTAAGACATGTTATATTAGGGGATAAAGGTCAATCCAAACTGATGCCCAGGATAAGTGAGCTCTGCCCCGGGTCCCCCATCTCCTCACATTTCTCTCCCGTTCTCCCAGTACCTGGCTATATCTAGATAGGGGGCATCAGATAAGGGAATGAGTGTCTGCTAAACAAATCCAATTTCAAAATGTGTATTTATTAAAATGGTTTATAGACCCAGAGGGATATTTTTATCATTTTCCCCCCTCCTTGGAGAGTCATAAAATACTTCTCTAGAGAACAAAAATAATTAGAAAACCAAAAGTTTATCTTGATCAATTATTGACATGACTGACTTTTTTTAAAAAAAGAAACTTTCCCTTCAATAAAGTGTCAATGGCCCACACACAGCAACTGTAACCTTTGTGGATTATTGCATTTTATATCATCGAGAGAAGCCTTGGGACATGGTGATAAAGGCATCAACAAATAGTCTGTGTAGTAGATATCCCCCAAAAGAAAGAAGGAAAATCAAAATTATTTATGTTTATTTAAAACAATATATTAATAAAAATCTGACTGCTCCTGAGTAGTTAAACCAAGCAGAGCAACTGAAGAAGCATAGAATTGTGTTTGTTGTTGTCTGCTTGAAACCTGAGAGTCTGAAGTTTGTGTCCTGAACTAGCACTTTTTTGGATCACAACCTATTGGCTATAAAATCTATTTAGTGGACTGAGACCACCAGTGTCTACAGCGGAAAATATCAGGGTGCATTTTATGCAGTAAGAGCAATTATTGTTTCAAGGGAGTTTGTGTGTGTGCGTGCGTGTGTGTGCGTGCATGTGTGCGTGTGTGTGCGTGCGTGTGTGTGCGTGTGTTTGCATGCGTGTGTGTGTGAGTTGGAAATGTATTTCTCACTGTGGGTTGTGGTTAGAAATTCTTGCGGTGCTGTGGATGGGTCATGTTGCCTTGAGTTGCTTGTGTGGTGCTTGGAGTGGCCTGGCTAGAATGGCCACCCCTCTGGGACACTGCAAGGGACTCAGGTGGAGAGGAGGAATTGGAATGGGTGACCTCCTGGGCTCCTTCCAACTTCGTAGTCCTCATTCTAGGATCCAACAGGGTTATAACAGTCTGATCAATAGGATGTGGCTGTACAAGTTTTTAAAAGTTTGTTATGTACATAAGTGATCAAAATCATGGTCCCATGATGAGCCCTACAGTGACTCAGGACCCCTCCTTCAAGTGTCTTGAGGTCACCACAGGGGATATGAATATATTTTTCCACAGCTCAGTCCCACTCAGCTTCTCCTTCCATGTTGCTAACTGGTGGGCATCTTTGTGCAGAGTTTGAAGTCCTGTATGGGCAGGGCAGCCCCTTCGCTGCCATCCGTGGGGACATGGGGGCCAGTGGACAGGCTCATAACTGTGCCAGAGGAGAGCTTGTGGCTTCCAGGGTCAGGATGGAAGCTTTTCTCTCTTCCTTGGTCCTCTGTCTTCCCACTTTCAGGCAGAGCCACCTCTACTCGACATCTAGGAGTCATGTCCTCGGTGCTGCCTTCCCCACAGCCAGCTCTCCACCAAGTCCTGTCCACCCTTCCTCAAACTAGGATCCAGATCTGTCCATTTCTCTCCCTCTCACCTTGGGCAAAGCCACATCACTGGTTGCCCAGATGACCAAGTCACCCTCTAATAGGTCTCCCCACTCTCTACCCTACTTTGCTCTCTATGGCTTAAGAGGGATTTTTTTTAAAAAAGGCAATTCAAGTCATACCTCTCCCCTGTTTAAAGCCCACCAGTGGCTTCCTATCATATGCAGGATAGCCTTCAGATTCCTGATTCTGGCTCATCAGGCCCTATACAGTCTTCCCCCTGAGTCAGCCCTTCCCCCCTTCCCCCAAACTCCTGCACACTGGCCTTGCTCCTCCTGAAAATAAGCTCCAGAGATCACCAATAAGTGGGAAAATCTTTTCCAGCTTCCCCCTTCTAGGTTCTTCTCATTCCTCAGATCTGAGGGATTTCTCTGACCCTGGGCCCATCCCAACTTATGGGAGCCCCTGCTTCTCTCTCTGGCAGAACTCAACTTTCTTCCTTTAAACACTTAGGGGACATTGTAATTGTGTGTATATTTGAACTGATTCATTTAATATTGGCTTCCCTTTCTAGCCTGTAAACCCCAGAGGAACCAGCAGTGTCTACTCATAATAGATGATCAATAAATATCTGTTGAGTGAATTAATGGGAAAATAGTACCATCTCCTTCCTCCTGGACACTGAAGGCTGATTGTACCCATCAAGAGACCCCAAATGATTTCTTCTTCTGGTCTTATCCCAGCCCCTTTAGCTTGTCATTCCTAACTTATAACCTTTTAATTATCTCCCAGACTGCTGTAGTTCCCCTTCAAACTGGTCCACCTCTGTTTAGCTGAGAAGCCCAGCCTCGTATCTTGTGTTCTAAAAAATTTCTGGGCCATTACCATGGGCAGTGGAATGACAGCCCCATGATTCTGACAGGGAGCCTCCCTCTCAAAGTCTGTCACAGAGAATCCTAATCTGAAACTAATGCTGGAATTGGCAGATAATTCAGTTCTACTCAAAATCCTGGCTCACCTTGCCTTGACAGTGCTCCTTGAGAATTTATAGTTTTCTCGCACCCTCCTTCTCTTTTCTCTTGTCTGTCCTTGTTTCTCTGTCTGTTCTTCCCTCTCCTCTCTCTCTCATTCATCGCTCTCATCTGGTCATTCGCTGATTCATACTTTCTGTTTAGCTTTCAATCCTGAAGGTAGTACAGTGGCCCTTGAACGACGTTGGGGTTAGAAATGCCAGCCCCCTGCACAGCCGAAAATCCAACATAACTTTGACTCCCCCAAAACTTAGCTAGTACTAGCCTGCTGTTGACCGGGAGCCTTACTGACCACATAAACAGTCGAATAACACATATTGCATATGTTATATATATTATACACTACATTCTCACAGTGAAGTAAGCTAGAGAAAAGAAAATGTTACTAAGAAAATCATAAGGAAGAGAAAATACATTTACAGCACTGTACTGTATTCATCAAAAAAATCCGTGTGTAAGCGGACCCACAGAGTTCAAACCCATGTTGTTCAAAGGTCAACGGTACTTCCTTTCCTCTCTTGAGATGAGGACAAGAAGGAAACAGTAAAAGCTTTTTATCTTGATGAAGTCCCAATAGTTTATTTTTGCCCTTGCTTCCCTTGCCTTTGGTGATGTTTCTAGGAAGAAGTTGCTGCGGCTGGGGTCGAAGAGATTGCTGCCTGTGTTCTCCTTTAGGATTCTGATGGACTCCTGTCTCACATTTAGGTCTTTCAACCATTTGGAGTCTCTTTTTGTGTGTGGTGTAAGGAAATGGTCCAGTTTCATTCTTCTGCAT
>NW_027397063.1:147268265-147281816 GCF_003265705.2 Callorhinus ursinus
GAGACAGGAGTCCATCAGAATCCTAAAGGAGAACACAGGTAGCAACCTCTTCGACTTCAGCCACAGCAACTTCTTCCTAGAAACATCACCAAAGGCAAGGGAAGCCAGGGCAAAAATGAACTATTGGGATTTCATCAAGATAAAAAGCTTTTGCACAGCAAAAGAAACAGTCCACAAAACCAAAAGACAACTGACAGAATGGGAGAAGATATTTGCAAATGACATATCAGATAAAGGGCTAGTATCCAAAATCTACAAAGAACTTATCAAACTCAACACCCAAAGAACAAATAATCCAATCAAGAAATGGGCAGAAGACATGAACAGATATTTTTCCAAAGAAGACATCCAAATGGCCAACAGACACATGAAAAAGTGCTCAACATCGCTCAGCATCAGGGAGATCCAAATCAAAACCTCAATGAGATACCACCTCACACCAGTCAGAATGGCTAGAATTAACAAGTAGGAAACAACAGATGTTGGCGGGGATGCGGAGAAAGGGGAACCCTCCTACACTGTTGGTGGGAATGTAAGCTGGTGCAGCCACTCTGGAAAACAGTATGGAGGTTCCTCAAACAGTTGAAAATAGAGCTACCATATGATCCAGCAATTGCACTACTGGGTATTCACCACAAAGATACAAATGTAGGGATCCGAAGGGGTACATATACCCCCATGTTTATAGCAGCAATGTCCACAATAGCCAAAGTGTGGAAAGAGCCAAGATGTCCATCAACAGATGAATGGATAAAGAAGAAGTGGTATAGATACACAATGGAATATTATGCAGCCCTCAAAAGGAATGAGATCTTGCCATTTGCCACAACATGGATGGAACTGGAGGGTGTTATACTGAGTGAAATAAGTCAATCAGAGAAAGACATGTATCATATGACCTCACTGATATGAGGAATTTTTAACCTCAGGAAACAAACTAAGGGTTGCTGGAGTGGTGGGGGGTGGGAGGGATGGGGTGGCTGGGTGATAGACATTGGGGAGGGTATGTGCTATGGTGAGCGCTGTGAATTGTGCAAGACTGTTGAATCACAGATCTGTACTTCTGAAACAAATAATGCAATATATGTTAAGAAAAAAAAAAGAAGAAGAAGATAGCAGGAGGGGAAGAATGAAGGGGAGTAAGTCGGAGGGGGAGACCAACCATGAGAGACGATGCACTCTGAAAAACAAACTGAGGTTTCCAGAGGGGAGGGGGGGTGGGGGGATGGGTTAGCCTGGTGATGGGTATTAAAGAGGGCACATTCTGCGTGGAGCAATGGGTGTTATGCACAAACAATGAACAATGGAACACTACATCAAAAAGTAATGATGTAATGTATGGTGATTAACATAACAATAAAAAATTAAAAAAAAATTTCTCAGTTTTAATTTCTAATATGGTAAATAAGAGTAGATATAACCCATATAAAAAGCTCTTTGAGGGCCTTAAGAAATTGTAAGAGTGTAATGTTCCTGACAATAAACATTTGAGAACCATTGCCATAGAGCACAGTATAAATTTCAGGTTTTTTAAAAGAAATCATTGTTTCTCCTCCAATTCACAAAATGGTGTCTAATGGAGACCTCAGACTACAGCTCCTAATCTCAGGGAAAAAGTCCCCATGCCTGGGTTTCATTTTCCAGAGCAAGGCTGAAGGGTTCCAATAAAGCGCCCCAAGTCTTTCCCACAAGCCTTTGCTGATGTCGGAAAATACAGTCTCAAAGATATATTCTTTAGATTTATTAAAAAATTGTTCTCAGTGTCATGAGTTCTGCTTGGGGCCACCCACAAGCAGAGAAGCCATTCGGTTTTTCCACAGGAAAATTTCCACAGCCTCCATCATGAGCTCAGGGTCTGTCTTCAAAAAACACATGAATGTGAACGTAGCCATTCCTATCCACACCTTCATTATATTTATGCTGGATAAATTGTGTGGCCTGCCCCTCCCCCACCCCACTTTTCTGGGAACTTAACCCTTTTACCACCCTTTCCCCCATGTACATGGTTACTATGGGAGTGGCTACTTTTTAACACATGACCCTCCCCTTCTAGCCACAGTTGACTGGCCAGAGCATGTCCTTGTGATTTTTGGATGTAGAGCTCAGAGAGTCAAACCAGCCTCATTATAGCTGCGTAAAGATAGAACACATAAAACTCAAGAACTATCACTGGCCATGTTTTCTGCCACATGGACTGAGTAGCAAAAAAAGCTGATTTATACCAAAAGATGGGAATGAAAAAGATGTGCAGAGAGAAGCCGAATCAAGAGATAGAAGTAGGATCTGCATCCTAGGCCAGCTGCAATTTTTCCTGGGCCTTGGCCACATCCCTGTGAGTCAGCTACCTCCCACTCTACCACTCTCAAGCACTGGCTTTTGTTGCTTGTTTGCTTAAATAAGGCAGAGTTGCTAATGAGTACTAGATACTACTTTCTCAGCATAGCCCATACTCAGGAAATAATTTGCTGTGCTAAATGGATGACAGATAACTTTGCATCTGATGGTGGCAGTGAATCAATTGTCCTTGGGTTCAAGTAAACCTGCTGGTGTGTGTGAGTATGCGTGGGCTCAGGTTGACACTCTTGACTCCACGGAATAAAGACCTTGGTGGCTGGAAGAATGCAATTGTCTTAGAAATTTGAAAGGAGTGGGGCACCTGGGTGGCTCAGATGGTTAAGCGTCTGCCTTCGGCTCAGGTCATGATCTCAGGGTCTGGGGATCGAGCCCCATATCCGGCTCCCTGCTTGGCGGGGAGCTGCTTCTCCCTCTCCCTCTACTGTTCCCCCTGCTTGTGCTCTCTCGCTCTCTCTGTCAAATAAATAAATAAAATCTTTAAAAAAAAAAAAGAAATTTGAAAGGAGTCACAAGTTTCCCTGTTGCTTATCAAATTCAGGCTGTGTGAGTAGATGAAGGTTTATTGCTTCTATAATCTCTTTATGCTTTTGGAGAGAGATTATTTTCAAACTCAGTCTTTACTAAGGAATGCAAAGTTATTCCACTGCCATACAGGTGCAACTGGGTAGTTTAGAGTGCTTAACCTGAGGTATGAAAATAAAATTTAGGAATTTGTAGACATGCATGGGAAAAAAGTTACCTATTTATTTTCACTAATTCTGACTGAAAACTAGCAGTTCCTTCGACTATTCATGTAGGTAACAAACCATAATTGTATAAGCAAGATCCACTTATAAAAATTACAATTATTTCCATATCACATCCAAGTGTTGCAGGTATCTAGAAAAATTATTTGAGCGCATCATACTTCAAGTTTACAGTAGTTATTAGACCCCCCAGTAGATTCTATTATCTTACACATATATTCCTTTATAAAAATTTTTAGTATTTTGGTGATTACATTTCTATTTAGTGTATTTTGCTTTATGTATTTAAAAACATTATTCTAAAAATAAGTTGATAAAATTTATCCAAGGATTTCTTGGAATCCCTCCCCCAAAAAATCTGAACTAAAAACTGGTTTAATTCACCTCCTTAGAAGCATAATAACATAGAAGCAGCAGAAATTTGGTAAAAATACTATAAATGTGATTGATTGCTACATAGGACAAATTTTCTTCATAATGTTGTTCTAGCTACATATTGCTGGATAATAAAACACTCTGAAGCTTAGTGTCTTAAAATAGCAACAGTCATTTATTTTGCACCTGAATCTTCAATATAGGCAGGGCTCTGAGGCAACAGCTTCTCTCTGCTCCATGTGGCAACAGCTGGGTAAGCTCGACCATGGTGGAAAGATCCACTTCTAAGATGGCTCACTCACCTGGCCTGCAAGTTGGTGCTGGCTGTTGACTGAAAGCCCAGCCAGGGCTGTCAGCCAGGGGTCTCTGCTTCTCTCCATGTGGGTCTCTCCAGTGGTTGCTCGATTCCTAATTGCATGGTATCTGGATCCCACGAGATTATTTGAGATACTGAATGCTGCTCTTTCTTAAGACTTGAGCCTGGAAATCCAGACAGTGCCCCTTCCACTCTATTTTATTGCCTAAGCTGTCAAAGCGCCCCGTCAGGTTCAAGAGGAAGTGACATAGACCTCATCTCCTGCTGGAATGGGGGCGTGGGCAACAAATAACTTGTAGCCAGCTTTTATCTACCAAAGATGTGAACAATGATTTCCCCGGTAATTTCTCCTTTCATCTCATAAGACTTTTTTTTTTTTTAAGATTTTATTTATGTGACAGAGAGAGACACAGCGAGAGAGGGAACACAAGCAGGGGGAGTGGGAGAGGGAGAAGCAGGCTTCCCGTGAAGCAGGAGCCCAATGTGGGGCTGGATCCAGGACCCTGAGATCATGACCTGAGCTGAAGGCAGACGCCTAATGACTGAGCCACCCAGGCACCCCTCATAGCATAAGACTTTAACATTCCTTAAAATGCAATCTTTAAAATGGATAATTTATGGTATTTGCAAGTGAAATGTTACTGTAGGGATGAAGAGAACTGACCTGGCATCATATTGGCAGACTTCCCTTCCTTCCTCCCTCCTGCTTCCTTTTTTCCCACCTCAAGCTTCCTCTTCTCTTTCCCCCCATTATTTTGAAACTTCTTCTGCAATGACAGATGATAAGAAGAAGCAAAGGAAGATGAGGAAAAGGAGAAGGAAAGGGGAGCAGGGGGAAAGAGGAAGGCAGAAAGGCTAGAAGAGTTGAGGGGAGGGGACAGGGAGGGATAATGGCAATATTGAGCAAAGGTGGAAATGTCCTTTCAGACTGAGGCAACAATCCACTTATGAGAATACATCCGAGGGATCATCTCACAAATATGTGTGGAAGGAATTTATAGAAAAAAAATGTATTTTTAGGGAAGAAAAAGTTGGGAGCAATCTCAATGTTCTGTAACTCCAAAATCAATACTTATGACACTTTTGTGGTCATTTGCAGACTTGTGCAAAGCAGTGAAAAATTTAAGTCCCCCATTGTGAATGTTCCCAGTTGAGGTGGAACAGGGCAACTCTCTGCCTGTTTAAGTAAGCTCATACTGTAAACAGTGTCCTTTTCACAGTATATTTAGTGCGACTTTTTTTTTTTGTATTTTTGTGCTGTTTGTTAGTGATTTCTCTGTTTTAAGTGGTCTCCAAGTTGAAGTCCTGTCTAGTGTTCCTAAGCGCAAGAAGGCTATGCTGTACCTTAAGGAGAAAAAGACCTCTGTTAGATATTTCATTTAGGCAAGAGTTACAGTGCTGTTGGCTGTGAGTTCAGTGTTAATGAAACAATAATATATATTAAATAAGGTGTCTTCAAACAGAAATGTACATAAAACAAGGCTATGTATTGATTAGTTGATGAAAATGTGACCAGAAGCTCATAGGAACCTAACCTGGTATTTCCCCCATGCCAATGTTTCCGTTTTTGCTAATTCACTGTTCGCAGTGACTTTACAGAACATAACTACTGCAGTAATGAGAATGGACTGGTGTGTGTGTGTGTGTGTGTGTGTGTGTGTGTGTGTGTGTAACCACTGAAATGACAAAGTACAGCCATGTTTGTTGGCAGACATGACAGTGTGGCATATGTGGTGAGATCTCAGAGGACTACCTGAAAGGGTTTCTTGCCAGTTAATAATGGTTATATTTTGTTGACGAGATTTGAGGTGATTTTTTTTTCTCTTTTTTAATTGAAGTCTAATGGACATACAATATTCTACTGGTTTCAGGTGTACATCATAGTAATTCAATGTTTTTATACATTATGAAATGATCCTCAGGGTAAGTCTAGTTACCATCTGTCCCATACAAAGTTATTACAATGTTATTGACTATATTCTCTATGCTGTACATTACATCCTAATGACTTATTTATACCTCTTAATCCCCTCCATAGATTTCATCCATCTCCTAACCCCTCCTTCCTCCAGTGACAGTTTGTTTCCTGTATCTATGAATCTATTTCTGTTTTTTCATTCATTTGTTTTGTTTTTTAGATTCCACATATAAGTGAAATCATATGGTGTTTGTCTTTCTTTAACTTATTTCACCTAGCATAATACCCTTTAGGTCCATCCATGTTGTTGTGAATGGCAAGATTTCATTCTTTTTTATGGCTGAGTGACATGCCATTATACACACACAATTTCTTTATCCATTCATCTATTGATGGACTCTTAGCTTGCTTCCATAGCTTAGCTATTGCAAATAATGCTGCAATGAACATAGGGGTGCATATATTTTTTTAGATTGGTATCTTCATTTTCTTCAGATAAATACTCTGAGGTGGAATTATTGGATCATATGGTAGTTCTAGTTTTAATTTCCTGAGGAACCTCCATACTGTTTTCCATAGTGGCTGCACCAATTTACATTCCCACCAACAGGTATGAGGATTTCCTTTTCTCTACATCCTCACCAATGCTTGTTATTTTTTGTCTTTTTGAAAATAGCCAGTCTAACAGGTGTGAGGTGATATCTCATTGTGGTTTTGATTTGCATTTTCCCTGATGATGAGTGATGTTGAGTATTTTTTCATGTGCCTGTTGTCTATGTGTATGTCTTCTTTGGAAAAATGTCTATTCAAGTGTCCCCCCCATTTTTAATTGTATTATTTGTGTTTTTTGATATTACATTATATAAGTTCTTTATATATCTTGGATATTAACCCATTAGTGGATGTATGCTTTACAAATATCTTCTCCTATTTGATAGGTTGCCTTTTGTTTTGATGATGGCTTTCTTCACTGTGCAAAAGCTTTTTAGTTTGATATAATCCCATTTGTTTAATTTAGCTTTTGTCACCCTTGCCTGAGGAGACTGGTCCAAAAAAAATATTGCCAAGATCATGTCAAAGAGCTTACTGCCTATGGTCTCTTCTAGAAGTTTTATGCTTTCGGGTCTTAAGTTCAAGTCTTTAATCCATCTTGAATTTATTTTTGTGTATGGTGTGAAATGTGTTTCTGTTTCATTCTTTTGCACTGTGATTATGATACCTCCAGCTTTGTTCTTTCTCAAGACTGCAGTGGCTATTGGGGTCTGTTGTGGTTCCACACAAATTTTAGGATTCTTTGTTCTAGTTCTGTAAAAAATGTCGTTGGTATTTTGATAGAGATTGCATTGAATCTGTAGATTGTTTTGGGTAGTATGGACTCATTAACAATATTAATTCTTTTAATCCATGAGAACAGATTTACTTGTAATTTCCACTTATTTGTATCATCTTCAATTTCTTTCAATGATGTCTTTAGTTTTCAGAGTAGGTCTTTCACCTCCTTGGTTAAATTTATTCCTAGGGATTTTATTCTCTTTTATATAATTGTAAGTGGGATTATTTTTTAAGAGATGATTTTAAATATTTTCTTTAGAATTGTCTTCATTGTTTGAAAATTTTACTGTTTGTGTCATTTTTATTATTAGAAAGGTAGCTATTTTCATTTGGAAAAGAAAATTAAGTATGAGATTATTTAACAGGTTAACACTTTGGAATCTATAAGAGATAACATTTATTATTGTCATTTATTTAACAAAATTGTACTGAGAACCTACCTTGTGCTAGGTAGGCTTTGTGTTGGGATCCATCAGTGAAAAGAAACACAAAGATCCCTGTCCCTATGGAACACATGTCCTGGTTGGGGAGTGGCTCCTGGTAAATGAAGTTTAGTTTTATTATGGCCTGGAGTTGTGCAGAGCTGTCTGGAGAGAACTACCTCAGCTGGAGCCCGAGTTCAGTCTACAGGGTCTAAGGCACTCCCCACCCCACCCCACTTTCAAAGTGGAAACTTTACAGAATATAGACCCATGGTGGGAAAGAGAGAAACAAGAATCTTTAAACTACACACAAAAACAAGCAAGTCCCATTCATTTAAAAATAAAAATAAGTACCTACTTTTAAACTTGACATTAATTCTCAAAGATGGAAATGTTTTTAGCGAAGAGAGCAGGACCCAATATTTTCCTCATCTAAAATCTGATGATAACAACCTATTCGGTGAATATTATACTGGGTGAAGGATGCAAGGGAGATTTCTCTCAACTTTCATGTATGTTTGAAAGTGTCCACTAGAAAAATTGTAACATCAATCTCATTTCAGTACTGTCTCTGGGGTGCCTGATGGGAACACAAATTCACTCTGGACCAAATATGTGTTTCAACCAAGCCTCATAAAAAGTTCACAGATAAAGGCCATTGAAAATGAGCCCTAAATTCAAAATCACAAAATTCACAAGGAACCAAGATATCAAGAGTGAGTCAATAGAAAAAAAAACATACAATAAATTCTGTTTTAATCACTTTTAGATGATATAATATTTGGGTATAGAACATAAGTCAAATATGTTTAAAATATTTTTAAAATGAGGGCATCTGGGTGTCTCAGTCAGTTAAGCAGCCAACTCTTGATTTTAGCTCAGGTCAAGATCTCAGGGTGGTGAGATCAAGCCCCTGTGCTTGATGCACATCAGGCTCTGTGCTCAGCAGGGAGTTTGCTTGAGATTCTCTCCCTCTGCCCCTCCCCCTGCATGTGTGTTTTCTCTCCCTAAAATAAATAAATAAATCTTAAAAATATTTTAAAAATAAAAGGTGGATGAGAAAACAAGAGAGAGAGATGATACTCTATTAAAAAGAATCCTTCCATATCTGGGAAAATAACCAAGTTGAATTTCTAGAAATTGAAGATGTAGTTACCCTTGCAGTGGAAAGGTTAAACAGGAGACTGAACATAGCTGAAGAGAGAACTGATAAGCTGGGAGACAGATAAAGGAAGAATACAATTCCAAGTGACAAATAGGATGGGAAATGTGAACAGGTTAGCAGCCCCAAAAGATAGCATGAAAAAGTCCAATGAATGTGTAATTTTAATTTCAGAGGGACAAAAGAGAGACAAGAACAGAGAAAATATTCCAAGAGATAATAGAAGAGTAGTTTCCAAAGTTGATAAAAGAAATAGATCCAAAGATTCAGAGAGTACAATGAAGCCTACATAGCAAACTTTAAAAGAATTGGCAGAACTTCAAAGACAAAACAAAAAATTAATAGCAAACAAAGAGAAAGGACAGGTTACTGACAAGCAATAACTATTAGATTGACCATAGATTCCTCATTAACAGCAACAAAAGCAAGAGACAGTAAAATACTGTCTTCAAACTGTTGAGGAAAAATAACTATTAACATGGAGTTTTAAACTATTTAAACCTATCATCAAAGACACAATATAATAACATTTATAAAATGTTAATATAAAAACTTGTATAAACTAACAAAAACTAAGGAATTTATTTCCTAGAAGCTTGAACTTAAGGAACTTCTAAAGACTGTCCTTTGGTATGGAAATTGACACAGAAGGAAGAACTGTGCTACGATGCAGAATGGGGCTTAAAGATCTGGCGAGCCTGGACTGCCAGGTGCAGTTGTGGAGGTTGTGTACCGCACAGAGATGTCACATCTGGGGATTCCAGTTACATGGTAGACAGTGTAGCTTCTATGTTTATTAGGTACTCTGTTATTAGGTGGTGTATGTATGAATACTGCTTTTCACAGATGGAAATGAGTTTTTTGAGAAAGAAGCTCCTTTTCCTAATTTGCACAAAAATACTGTATAGGCTAGTAGCAACCCTGCACAAGCATGTGGGTAAATCTAAACAAATATTGATTGCAAAGAACAACAGCAATAGAGGTATTGGTTTATGATATAAAAAAGAAACAAGGAGAAAAAAATACTGGATAGAAATGAAATTTAAGAAGAAATGAAAATTAAGAAGGTTGTCGGGTTGAAAATATTCTAAGGTCCTTCTGTTGTCCTGGAGTACAGAGAGATTTGTGAAGGTTGCCTCAAAAAAACCCAACAACTTATCACATGAAACATTTGAAATTGGAGCAGAAGCACTAGTGTGTACCACTCACCACTGAAAGGATGTGAATGAAGAACAGAGGGCAGCATCCAACTCCGGTGGAGGAAGGGAGGCAGAGATGTGGAGCTCCCCACCTAGAGCTGCATCTACCAGGGCTCCCCCCACAAGGCCTCCCTGTTGCGACGGGCCCCACTTAGCTTCTTCAGCTCCGGGAACATACCTCCTCCAATGGGTCCGGAGGCAACCCCAGGCCCCATCTGGATGCCTAGAGAGCCAAGAGGTCAGTAAACTGTAGCCTGTACCCAGTGAGCTGCAGCACATCTCTTGGGTGGCTCTGTGTGAACCAGAGCCACTCACAGAAAAAGTGGATTACTTTTTTAAAGCCACACGTTTTAGCACAAAAATTATAGAATATTACATAATATGTCATTTATTTGAAGTTTAAAAACATGAAACATAGGGATATATTCATATGCAGGAAAACTATAAAGATCTGTCTGGAATTTATCAATCAAATTTAGGATAGTGATTACTGCTAGGGATATGGGAGGAAAATGTGGGGAGCAGTAAATACTGGCTTTCAATTATACTTTAATGTTTTATATCTTACATTGAGTGATGGATGCATGTATATTCAATTGTATTATTCTCTAATCTTTTTGATCTATTTGAAATACTTCATAATGAATGAAGGCAGATATGAGTCTTCAGATTGGAACAGCTCTTCATGTACCAAGCAGTGTTAATAATAACGTGTCAACACCTATAAACAACATAACGGAATGACAGAGCATCAAAGATAGAAAGAAAAATCTAAATAGCATTGGAGGGTAATTGAGGAAAAAAGAGAGAAATAAGAACAAATAACATTAGACTTAAAAGCGACATAGTTTTAGATATAGAATTTTGTAAATCTTATGAGAGTGAATGAGTATATTTATTTCAATAATTTTGTAAACTAATATCAACGATTACAAAGTGCAAAGAAATTAAAGGAATTAATATATTACATAGACCAATGATCAATGAAAAAATAAAATTGGTAATATAACCTATTCCAATTACACATAAAAGGAGCTGGGAAGCTGTCCCTCCAACCTAACAAAAGGTAAAAAACTGAACAAACTGAAAAATCAACACGTCCTCTAGAATCTTTGAGAGGTGAGGACACAGGGTACCATCGCCCCCAAGATTAGATAGACAGATACAGGGAGTCACAGCTTTATGGATGTTGACAAACTGATTCTAAAGTTTATATGAAATGGCAAAAGACCCAGAAGAGCCATCACAATATGGAAGAAGTACAAAGTTGGAAGATTGACACTACCCAACTTTCAGACTTATTATAAAGCTACAGTGATCAAGATAGTGTGGTATTGACAACAGATAGACAAATAGATCAGGGGAATAAAATAGAGAGCCAGAAATAGACCCCTATAAAAATATTCAACTGATCTCTGAGAAAGGATTCAAGGTAATACAAGAGAGCAAAGATAGTCTTTTCAACAAATGTTGCTGGAACAACTGAACATCCATATGCAAAAAAAAAAAAAATGAATCTAGACACAGTTCTTACACCATTCACAAAAATTAACTCAAAATGAATTACAGATCTAAATATAAATGCAAAACTACAAAACTTCTAGAAGACAACATAGGAGAAACCCAGATGATCTTGGGTTTGACAATGACAATTGTCATTGTCTTGGGTTTAGACAATTATCTAAAAGATAATACAAAAGGCATAATCCATGAAATAAAGCACTGATAAGCTGGATGTAATTAAAATTAAAAGTATCTGCTCTGTGAAAGACACTAGCAAGAGAATGAGAAGATAAGTGACAGACTGGGAGAAAATGTTTGCAAAAGTCACATCTGATAAGGGATTGTTACCCAAAATATACAAAGAACTTTTCAAATTCAACCACAAGAAAACAAACAACCTGATTAAAAAATAGGTCAAAGACTTTAACAGACAACTCACAAAAAAGATATACAGATGTGAAATAAACACATGAAAACATGCTTTACATCATATGTCATCAGGGAAATGTGTATTAAAACAATGATGACATACCACTTTACACCTATTAGAATGTTCAAAATCCAGAACACTGACAACACCAAATGCTGCTGAGGATGTGGAGCAACAGAAACTCTCATACATTGCTGGTGGGAATGAAAAATGATATAGCCACTTTTGAGGACAGGTTGGTCATTTTTACAAAACTAAACATACTCTTACCATATGATCCAGCAATTGCACTTTTTGGCATTTACCTGAAGGAATTGAAAGTTTATGTGCACACAGAAACTAGCACATGGATAGTTCCTAGCAGCATTATTCATAATTGCTCACACCTAGACATGACCATGGTGTTCTTCAGTAGCTGAATGGATAAATAAACTGTGGTACATCTAATGTCCACAATAGCCAAAATATGGAAAGAGCCCAGATGTCCATCGACAGATGAATGGATAAAGAAGCTGTGGCACGCACACACACACACAGGACTATTACTCAGCCATCAAAAA
This sequence comes from Callorhinus ursinus, assembly GCF_003265705.2. NCBI lineage: Eukaryota > Metazoa > Chordata > Mammalia > Carnivora > Otariidae > Callorhinus > Callorhinus ursinus. The sequence continues at coordinate 147,280,584 of NW_027397063.1, forward strand.
GATGAAATCTTGAGGGCGGAGCAAGATGGCGGAGGAGTAGGAGACCTGGCTTTCGTCTGATCTCAGGAATTCAGCTGAATAGGGATCAAACCATTCTGAACACCTACGAACTCAATAGGAGATCGAAGAAAAAAATAGCAACAACTCTCTGAACAGAAAAGCGACCACTTACTGGAAGGTAGGACTTGCTGAGAAGTGAATCCGAGGCGATATTCGGGAGGATAGACAGCGGGGGAGGGGGACTCAGTCGGCCACTTCTGGCAAGTGATAGAGCCGCGGAGCACAAAATCGGAAATTTGAGAAGTCGGCTCTGCTGAGGGACGTCGCTCAGTGGCAAAGTGGGGGGTGGAACCCTCGCGGGACAGTGTGGTCTCAGGACCCTTGGGGTCACAGAAAGAGGGGGGGTGCCTGAGTACGGCAGAGCTCCTGGGTATGGGAGTGGGGAAGCCGGCTGCAGAGATGGAACCAAAGCGTGGGCTCTCAGCTTGGGGTTGCCATAAACCGTGATCAGTGACACAGTCAGGCCACTGCTCCTCCAGCAGGGACCCAAGAAGCGGCAGAGCCGGGGAGACTCCCCTTCCTCCCCTGGGAGGAGTGGCGTGGGAGCGCACCGCAGGGATCTGCTGGGTTTGGAGACTCCACACGGGGTCGGGTGCCAGAGATAGAAACATTCAGTCACAGGCCGGTGAGCACGGAGTGCGGCCGGCGACCGGGGAGTCGGGACTTACTGCTTTTCTCTGGGGGTGCACTGAGGAGTGGGACCCCGAGGTCTCAGCACCTCCGGGCAGAGATTGGGAGGCCACCATTTTCACTCTGGTCCTCCAAAGCTGTACCGAGAGCTTGCAGGGAACAAAAGCTCCTGAGAGCAAACCCGAGCAGATTGCTTAGCCCGGACGGACAAGGGAGGGGCAATTCCGCCTCTGGCAAAGACATTTGGGAACCACGGCAACAGGCCCCTCCCCCAGAAGATCAGCACGAACAGCCAGCCAAGACCAAGTTTACTGATCAAGGAGAATGGGAGAACTCCAGCGCTAGGGGAATACTGCACATAGAATTCATGGCTTTTTTACCATGATTCATTAGTTTTTCAAAGTTAATTTTTTAACTGTTTTTTTTTTTGAATTTTTCTTTTTCCCTTTTTCAACCAACATCTTATCAATCCCTTTTTTAAAAAAACATTTTTTATTTTTCATTTTTAGAGTCATATTTTATCCCTTCATATTAGTTACCCTT
>NW_027397063.1:147282216-147357046 GCF_003265705.2 Callorhinus ursinus
CTTTGGGAACCACGGCAACAGGCCCCTCCCCCAGAAGATCAGCACGAACAGCCAGCCAAGACCAAGTTTACTGATCAAGGAGAATGGGAGAACTCCAGCGCTAGGGGAATACTGCACATAGAATTCATGGCTTTTTTACCATGATTCATTAGTTTTTCAAAGTTAATTTTTTAACTGTTTTTTTTTTTGAATTTTTCTTTTTCCCTTTTTCAACCAACATCTTATCAATCCCTTTTTTAAAAAAACATTTTTTATTTTTCATTTTTAGAGTCATATTTTATCCCTTCATATTAGTTACCCTTAGTTTTGGCATATATATATATAAGTTGTTCTCTCTAAAATTTTGAGATACAGTTTCTTCTAACAGACCAAAATATACCCTAAATCACTAGGGTATGGCTTTGTTCTAGTCTCCTGCCTGATCACATTCTCTCCCTTTTTTTTCTTTTTTTTTTTAAATCTTCTTTCTTTTTTCAAACAACTTCTTATCAATTCCTTTTATAAAATCTTTTATACTTTTCATCTTTAGAGTCATCTTCCATGCCTTCATTGTATCAACCCTTATTTTGTACATATATAGGTCTTTCTTCCTTTAAGCTTTTAGGAGGCACTTTCTTCTAACAGACCAAAATACACCCAAAATCTAGTGTATGGCACTGATCTATGCATCAGCCTGATCATATTTGACCATATTCTGTTTTCTTTGTTTTGTTCTGTTTTTGTTTGTTTTTATCTTTATCTTTTTCTTTTTTTTTCCTCTTTCTTTCCCTTTCTTTTCCCCTGGTTTCAGGTCTTTTCTGATTTGTATAGAGTATATTTCCTGGGGACATTGTTAACCTGTTAGCATTTTGTTCTCTCATTCATCTATTCTCCTCTGGACGAAATGACAAGATGAAAAAAATCACCTCAGCAAAAAGAACAAGAGGTAGTACCGTCTGCCAGGGACCTACTCAATACGGACATCAGTACGATGTTGGACCTAGAGTTCAGAATCATGACTTTAAATATACTAGCTGGGCTTGAAAAAAGCGTGGAAGTTATTAGAGAAACCCTTTCTGGAGAAATAAAAGAACTAAAATCTAACCAAGTTGAAATCAAAAAGGCTATTAATGAGGTGCAATAAAAAATGGGAGCACTAACTGCTAGGATAAATGAGGCAGAAGAGAGAATCAGCGATATAGAAGACCAAATGATGGAAAATAAAGAGGCTGAGAAAAAGAGAGAGAAACAACTACAGGATCACGAGGGCAGAATTCGAGAGATAAGTGATACGATAAGATGAAACAACATTAGAATAATTGGGATCCCAGAAGAAGAAGGAACAGAGAGAGAGGCAGAGGTATATTGGAGCAAATTATAGAAGAGAACTTCCCTAATGTAGGGAAGGAAACAGGCATCAAAATCCAAGAGGCACAGAGAAACCCTCTCAAAATCAATACAAATAGGTCAACACCCCGACATCTAATAGTAAAACTTACAAGCCTCACAGACAAAGAGAAAATCCTGAAAGCAGCTCGGGAGAAGAGATCTGTAACCTACAATGTTAGAAACATTAGAATGGCAACAGACCTATCCACAGAGACCTGGCAGGCCAGAAAGGACTGGCATGATATCTTCAGAGCACTAAACGAGAAAAATATGCAGCCAAGAATACTATATCCAGCTAGGCTGTCATTTAAATAGAAGGAGAGCTAAAAAGCTTCCAGGACAAACAAAAACTAAAGGAATTTGCAAACACAAAACCAGCCCTCCAAGAAATATTGAAAGGGGTCCTCTAAGCAAAGAGAGAGCCTAAAGCAGCATAGATTAGAAAGGAACACAGACAATATACAGTCACAGTCACCGTACAGGCAATACAATGGCACTAAATTCATATCTTTCAATAGTTACCCTGAATGTAAATGGGCTCAATGCCCCAATCAAAAGACACAGGCTATCAGATTGGATTAAAAAACAAGACCCATCCATATGCTGTCTGCAAGAGACTCATTTTAGACCCAAAGACACCCCCACATTGAAAGTGAGGGGGTGGAAAACCATTTACCATGCTAATGGACACCAAAAGAAAGCTGGGGTGGCAATTCTTATATCAGACAAATTAGATTTTAAAACAAAGACTGTAATAAGAAATGAAGAAGGACACTATATCCTACTCAAAGGGTCTATCCAACAAAAAGATCTAACAATTGTAAATATCTATGCCCCTAACGTGGGAGCAGCCAATTTTATAAGGCAATTAATAACAAAAGCAAAGAAACACATTGACAACAATACAATAATAGTGGGGGACTTTAACAACCACCTCACTGAAATGGACAGATCATCTAAGCAAAAGATCAGCAAGGAAATAAAGACTTTAAATGAAACACTGGACCAAATGGACTTCACAGACATATTCAGAACACTCCATCCCAAAGCAACGGAATACATATTCTCTAGTGCCCATGGAACATTCTCCAGAATTGATCACATCCTAGGTCACAAATCAGGTCTCAACCGGCACCAAAAGATTGGGATCATTCCCTGCATATTTTCAGACCACAATGCTTTGAAACTAGAACTCAATCACAAGAGGAAAGTCGGAAAGAACTCAAATACATGGAGGCTAAAGGGCATCCTACTAGAGAATGAATGGGTCAACCAGGAAATTAAAGAAGAACTTAAAAAATTCATGGAAACCAATGAAAATGAAAACACAACTGTTCAAAATCTTTGGGATACAGCAAAGGCAGTCCTGAGAGGAAAATATATAGCAATACAAGCCTTTCTCAAGAAACAAGAAAGGTCTCAAATACACCACCTAACCCTACACCTAAAGGAGCTAGAGTAAGAACAGCAAATAAAGCCTAAACCCAGCAGGAGAAGAGAAATAATAAAGATCAGAGCAGAAATCAATGAACTAGAAACCAAAAGAACAGTAGAACAGATCAACGAAACTAGGAGCTGGTTCTTTGAAAGAATTAACAAGATTGATAAACCCCTGGCCAGACTTATCCAAAAGAAAAGAGAAATGACGCAAATCAACAAAATCATGAATGAAAGAGGAGAGATCACAACCAACACGAAAGAAATACAAACAATTAGAAGAACATATTATGAGCAACTCTATGCCAGCAAATTAGATAACCTGGAAGAAATGGGTGCATTCCTACAGATGTATCAACTACCAAAATTGAAGCAGGAAGAAATAGAAAACCTGAACAGACCTATAACCACTAAGGAAATTTAAGCAGTCATCAAAAATCTCCCAACAAACAAAAGCCCAGGGCCAGATGGCTTCCCAGGGGAATTCTATCAAACATTTAAAGAAGAATTAATACCTATTCTCCTGAAACTGTTCCAAAAAATAGAAATGGAAGGAGAACTCTCAAACTCATTTTATGAGGCCACCATTACCTTGATCCCCAAACCAGACAAAGACCCCATCAAAAAAGAGAATTACAGACCAATATCCTTGATGAACATGGATGCAAAAATTCTCACCAAAATACTAGCCAATAGGATCCAACAGTACATTAAAAGGATTATTCACCATGACCAAGTGGGATTTATTCCTGGGCTGCAAGGCTGGTTCAAGATCCGCAAATCAATCAACGTGATACAATACATTAACAAAAGAAAGAACAAGAATCATATGATCCTCTCAATAGATGCAGAAAAACCATTTGAAAAAGTACAACATCCTTTCTTGATCAAAACTCTTCAGAGTATAGGGATAGAGGGTACATACCTCAATATCATAAAAGCCATCTATGAAAAACCTACAGCGAATATCGTTCTCAATGTGGAAAGGCTGAGAGCTTTTCCCCTAAGGTCAGGAACGCGGCAGGGATGTCCACTCTCACCACTGCTAGTCAACATAGTATTAGAAGTCCTAGCCACAGCAATCAGACAACAAAAAGAAATCAAAGGCATCCAAATCGGCAAAGAGGAAGTCAAACTCTCACTCTTTGCAGATGATATGATACTGTATGTGGAAAACCCAAAAGACTCCACCCCAAAACTGCTAGAACTCATACAGGAATTCAGTCAAGTAGCAGGATCAATGCACAGAAATCAGTGGCATTCCTATACAGCACCACCAAGACAGAAGAGAGACAAATCAAGGAGTCAATCCCATTTACAATTGCACCTAAAACCATAAGATACCTAGGAATAAATTTAACCAAAGAGGCAAAGGATCTGTACTCAGAAAACTATAAAATACTCAGGAAAGAAATTGAAGAAGACACAAAGAAATGGAAAAACATTCCATGCTCATGGATTGGAAGAACAAACATTGTGAAGATGTCAGTGCTACTTAGAGCAATCTACACATTTAATGCAATTCCTATCAAAATACCATCCATTTTTTTCAAAGAAATGGAACAAATAATCCTAAAATTTGTATGGAACCAGATGAGAACCCGAATAGCCAGAAGAATCTTGAAAAAGAAAAGCAAAGCTGGCGGCATCACAATTCCGGACTTCCAGCTCTATTACAAAGCTGTCCTCATCAAGACAGTAGGGTACTGGCACAAAAACAGACACATAGATCAATGGAACAGAATAGAGAGCCCAGAAATGGACCCTCCAGCTCTATGGTCAACTTATCTTTGCAAAGCAGGAAAGAATGTCCAATGGAAAAAAGACAGTCTCTTCCACAAATGGTGTTGGGAAAATTGGACAGCCACATGCAGAAGAATGAAACTGGACCATTTCCTTACATCACACACAAAAATAGACTCCAAATGGTTGAAAGACCTAAACGTGAGACAGGAGTCCATCAGAATCCTAAAAGAGAACACAGGTAGCAACCTCTTTAACCTCAGCCGCAGCAACTTCTTCCTAGAAACATCGCCAAAGGCAAGGGAAGCCAGGGCAAAAATGAACTATTGGGATTTCATCAAGATAAAAAGCTTTTGCACAGCAAAAGAAACAGTCCACAAAACCAAAAGACAATCGACAGAATGGGAGAAGATATTTGCAAATGACATATCAGATAAAAGACTAGTATCCAAAATCTATAAAGAACTTATCAAACTCAACACCCAAAGAACAAATAATCCAGTCAAGAAATGGGCAGAAGACATGAACAGACATTTTTCCAAAGAAGACATCCAAACGGCCAACAGAATCATGAAAAAGTGCTCAACATTGCTCGGCATCAGGGAGATCCAAATCAAAACCTCAAAGAGTTACCATCTCACACCAGTGAGAATGGCTAAAATTAACAAGTCAGGAAACAACAGATGTTGGCGGGGATGCGGAGAAAGGGGAACCCTCCTACACTGTTGGTGGGAACGCAAGCTCGTGCAACCACTCTGGAAAACAGTATGGAGGTTCCTCAAACAGTTGAAAATGGAGCTACCATACGATCCACCAGTTGCACTACTGGGTATTTACCACAAAGATACAAATGTAGGGATCCGAAGTGGTATGTGCACCCCAATGTTTATAGCAGCAATGTCCACAATAGCCAAACTGTGGAAAGAGCCAAGATGTCCATCGACAGATGAATGGATAAAGAAGATGTGGTATAGAGACACAATGGAATATTATGCAGCCCTCAAAAGGAATGAGATCTTGCCATTTGCAACGATGTGGATGGAACTTGAGGGTGTTATGCTGAGTGAAATAAGTCAATCAGAGAAAGACATGTATCATATGACCTCACTGATATGAGGAATTTTTAACCTCAGGAAACAAACTGAGAGTTGCTGGACTGGTGGGGGGTGGGAGGGATGGGGTGGCTGGGTGATAGACATTGGGGAGGGTATGTGCTATGGTGAAGCGCTGTGAATTGTGCAAGACTGTAGAATCACAGATCTGTACTTCTGAAACAAATAATGCAATATATGTTAAAAAAAGAAGAAGAAGATAGCAGGAGGGGAAGAATGAAGGGGAGTAAGTCGGAGGGGGAGAGGAACCATTAGAGACGACGTATTCTGAAAAACTAACTGAGGTTTCTAGAGGGGAGGGGGGTGGGGGATGGGTTAGCCTGGTGATGGGTATTAAAGAGGGCACATTCTGCATGGAGCACTGGATGTTATGCACAAACAATGAATCATGGAACACTACATCAAAAACTAATGATGTAATGTATGGTGATTAACATAATAAAAAATTTTTAAAAAATTAAAAAATTAAAGAGAAAATAAAAGAAAAAGAGACATGGAGACCATGAGCCCAAATTCTCATATTCCAAAATTGAGGAATAAAGAAGGAAGAAATAATAGAGAATTCCCTAAAACTGATAAAAGCATACTTATGATGCGAAGGCAACTAAGAATAGAAGGGAACTTCTTTCAGTTGATAGAGAATATCTATCAGAAACTTAAATAAGATGTGCTCAAATGTTGGACACATTCCCAATAAAGTTAAAAACAGACTTGAATTTTACAACTTTCTATAGATTCTAATCTACAAGTAAGAGCTATTCAAGTTTAGGAAGGGAGAGATGCAGAACCCATGACAGACTATCTACCTGTTGGCAAAGGTATGAGGAAACCAGTACTCCTGTGCACCACTGGGTGGGGTTTTATCCTATGTCTTAGGTCTCAGAAAAAGTTGTAAACCAAGACTATGACTTTAAATAAAGTATGTTCTTGACAAAAAAAAAAAAGATGAAATCTTGCCATTTGCAATGACATGGATGGAACTACCGGACATTATGCGAAATGAAATAAGTCAGTCAGAGAAAGACAAATACCATATGATTTCACTCATATGTGGAATTTAAGAAATAAGATAGATGAACATAGGGGAAGGGAAGGAAAAACAAAATAAGAGGAAAACAGAGAGGGAGGCAAACCATAAGAGACTTTTAATTATAGGAAACAAACAGTGTTCCTGGAGGGGAGGTGGGTGGGGGGGATTTGGGTAAGTAGGTGATGGGCATTAAGGAGGGCACTTGAAGTAATGAGCACTGGGTGTTGTATGCAACTGATGAATCACTGAATTCTACCTCTGAAACTAATAATACACTATATGTTAATTAAATTGAATTTAAATAAAAATTTTGTAAAAAGTGTTAAAAAAAAAACCTCGTGCATCTAGACAGTGAAATCTTATTCAGTGCTATAAAGAAATAAGCTATTAAGCCATAAAAACACTCCATGTGTTTTTAAGTGCATATTACTAAGTGAAAGAAGCTAATCTAAAAAGGCTGAAAAATACATAATATACACTTGCAACTATATGTCTCCACAGTAGAGACAGTAAAAAGATCTATGGTTTCCAGGGGCTGGGAAGAGATGAATAGGCTGGGCACAGAGGATTTTTAGGGCAGTGAAACTAATCTGTGTGATGCTATACTGATAGAAACATGTGATTGCACATTTATACAAACTCATAGAATGGTCAACACCAAGAGTGAACTCTAAGGTAGACCATGGACTTTGGGGTATAAAGATGTGTCAATGTAGATCCATCAGTTGTAACAAATGTACTGCTCTAGGGGTTGTTGATAATGGCGAGTCTGTGCAGTGTGGGGGTGGAAGGTATATGGGAAATATCTGTACCTTCCTCTGCATTTGGCTATAGCCTAAAGCTGCTCTAAAAAAAATAAAATAAAATAAAGTCAACAAAAAATTGATCTTCTAAGATTCTTTGAAGGTTTAGAAAATGCATCTTGTATCTTTGCAGGTTGGGAGGTTTGAAGATTATAAACAAAAATAATGCAAAGAGTACAACATTTATTTTAACTGGCTAGCATAATCTTGGCATGAAAAGTAGACAAAGACAACAAAAGGAAATAAAATTATATACCAAATTCACCTATGAAAACCAATGTACAAGTCCAAATAAAGTATTAGCAAATCCAACCCTCTAGATACTGCAGTGCCATGAGGCACATTTATTTTTGTGAAGATTTATTCATTTATTTTAGAGGGAGAGCACAAGCAGGGGGAGGGGTAGATGGAGAGAGAGAGAATCCTGAAGTGGACTCCCCGCTGAGCGCAGAGCCCTATGTGGCTAGATCCCAGGACCCTGAGATCATGACCTGAGCCAAAATCAAGAGCCAGCTGCTTAACCAGCTGAGCCACCCAGGGACCCCTCAAGAGGCACACTCTTCATTCACCCCCTCTAGGTTAAAAAGACACTCATGTTCTCAGGTCAGTATCTTCAGGCATGACTCTCTCTGAACTTTTACAGCTACCTAATGCCTACATTGTCAGGCTTTATAAGCATCGCAAGGTTACAATGTCCAAAACCAACAGGATTACTCCTGCTTCCACTTATGAATACATTTCCTGTCTTCTCATCTTGGTTGATGGCAGCTCCATCCTTTCTTTTCTTTAGAGACCTTGGAATCACCCTTGACTTTTCTCTTCCTTTCATATCCTGTATCCTCTTCTTTGTTTTTCTAGAAGATACTGTATAGAATTGGTGTTAATTTTTCTTTAAGTATTTGGTAAAATTCTCCAGTGACACCATCTGTGCATGATGATTTCTTTTTTGGGAGCTTTCAAATTATGAATTTAAATTTTCAGTGGCTTTATTCAGATTATCTCTTCCATCCTTGTTGAGTGTGGTTTTCAAGGAATTGATTCATTTATCCTAAGTTGTCAAATTTGTGAAATATTCCCTTATTTTCCTTTTCATGTCTGCAGGATCTGTGGTGACTTTTGTTCTTTTCCCCATGTTGATGATTTGTGTGTTCTCCTTTTATTTTTGTCATTCTTACCAGAAGTCTTTTCAAAGAATCAGCTATTTGTTTCATTGATTTTCTCTATTGTTTTATCTCATATATAGCACATACTTAAGTTTTACTTTTTAATTCCATTGGAGTATTGTATCTTGTTATAAATAAATATAGCCTGTGTGCATAATATTTTTTTGACAAAGGAGTTTGGATATATCATTCTGTCATGCTCTCCAGTTTTATTCATTCACTAAATTGTTTCTATTCTCTTTGTTTGCCTTGTATGTGTTTGTGTGCATGCATATATGTGTGTGCTTGCCTTCTAATAATTTGGGATGTTCAGATTTCATCTATTTTGAAAAAATTTTATAATGCTACTATAAAAACTACACGAAAGTTGTATATAATAAATTAAAATCATTTTTAAGATATCCCTTCAAGGTAATGTCTACTTATTTCCCAATGTGAAATTTGAATAATTACACATTTGTACTTCTAACTTCCCTCTGTACCATACACCACTGGATTTGTGTTTGTGTTTTACCTTGGCCTTTCCATTTGTCTTTTGAAAGATTGATAATTTGAGGAAAGCTGTATTCCTTAATTTTTGTATATTCGATCATGTTTTTGTATCGCATTACTCTTGAATGACAACTTTGCTGTAACCCTAAATTGGTTACATTTTCTTTCTTTGATGACTTTGTGGACATTGATTCCCTGTCTTCTGGTATTGAATATTTTGTGGACAAGTCTAAAGCAAAGCTGATTCTCTCTCCACCTCATGACTCCATGAATAAATTGGTAAAATAAAGGTAAAATAGAACCAGGAAAATGAAATGGAATAGAGTTTTGACTATATTTGAAAGAAATGAAAAATATGAAAGTCAAAGAAGAACCTACATATGCATAATTGGTATCCTTAGAAAAGAGAATAAAATATTACAAAATATTCAAAGTTATGGTAGAAGAAAACTTTACTGAAATGAAAAAATACTGGAATCTGGAGATAAAAAACCTTTACTACACTATCATATCCCTGTTTTACGATATTTCATTCTTTTTTTCTTTTTCTGTTTTTAATATTACTTTTTTAAAGATTTATTTTAGAGAGACAGAGAGAGTGCAAGAATGCAGGTGCCGAAGAGCAGGGGAAGCAGAGGGAGGGCAGAGGGAGAGAAGTAGACTCCCCAGTGAGCATGGAACCACCGACCCAACTCAATTTCATGACCCCATGATCATGACCTGAGCCAAAATCAAGAGTCGGATGCTGAACCGACTGAGCCATCCAGGTGCCCAGTTTTTAATATTAGTTTTATTTTTAAAATGCTTGTATTCTTTCTTGAGATCTTCCAGATCATTTTTCATCTTCTCCTGTTAGAATATCATCCCTTCTTTGAACATTTATTCTCTTTTTTGAGCTCTTTTTTCAGTAAAGTTATATATGACTTTTGTTTTCTTGTATGGAGAAGTGTTGGTCCATAAATTTTCCTCTGCTTTGTTGCATGTTTTCTGGCATAAATTATTTATCATTATATCTGCCTTTTGTTTGTCATGCTTGTATCATTACCATATTCTTCTGGCATATTTACATAGGTTGTATTATTTCCTTTCATGTTATTTATTTTTTAATGGAGACTAATGCTTTCTTGGTCAGTTTTTTGTTGTAGGAATCAAGCAGTGTGGAGAAGAGATGAGGGGAATAAATTGGATCAGAAACCACTTGGGCTTGGGTGGATTGTCTCCAAATACTTTTCATTAACACTTCATCCAGGGGGAATGGATTTGCTTCAGGTTAGCAGGAAGTTCTCCTGTTTCAGGTTGAAGTTCAATACATTTCTTGCAATGATCAACAACTTTCGTTTTCAGCTAGCTGACATAACAAACACAGAGTTGCTTGTCACTTTTTTACCCCCTGCCCTACCCACTGAGGGTCTGCATTTTTGCAGAGATAGTGTGTGTGATTTAACACCTTATGGGGCAACCCATGACCAATGAGAGGAGAAGCTGGTAGATAAATGCTGCCCTCTTCCATTCCACAGCCACACCAAATTTAAAGCACATTCCTCATGGCTCCTCAGAAGTCCTAACAGGATCAAGCTCCAGTTGACCATAACAATGACTGACTGTAGAACACACACTCTATTGTTTTTTCCTCCTGCCCCATAAGCCCCATTTCCATATGCCTGTTCCCTGGAGGAACTTCCTAAACTAAACTACCTGGTATAGGGCGCCTGGGTGGCTCAGTTGGTTAAGCGACTGCCTTCGGCTCAGGTCATGATCCTGGAGTCCCGGGACCGAGTCCTGCATCGGGCTCCCTGCTCAGCAGGGAGTCTGCTTCTCCCTCTGACCCTCTTCCCTCTCGTGCTCTCTATCTCTCACTCTCTCTCTCAAATAAATAAATAAAATCTTTAAATAAATAAATAAATAAAATAAAAAAATAAACTACCTGGTATAAACTCTTCTCTTAGGCTCCCATTTTTCAGACAGAAGCTCTCCTTTAAGAGTGTGTTTTGGAATTTTGGCTATTTTTACTTTTATTGAAGTCCACATTGACCTCTGTTTTGCCCCTACAAGGCATCTTGAAATGGTAGGGGCCATGGTGTATGTGTCTTTAAAGCCCCAGTATTCAGCATGGGATGTATGGGATCATACAGTATGTATTCAGTAAATATTGAATGAATGAATGAAGACAAGCAGAGAGTTGCATTCTCTTTATTGGGGGTAATAAGGATGTGGTGGCTCACAGAGATATGATATCATATGGAAATAAGAGTTCAGTCTAGAGAGTTCATTTACACTCTTCCTCTTATCAACTGTGGCCTTGGCAAATTATTTAACCTATTTGAGCCTCATTTTTTTCCCTATAAAATGGGGACAGTGATACTTGCTTCATCAGGTTATTGCAAAAATTAAATGAGATTCTCTATATAAGCACTTAGCACTATGCCCAGAGTTTGTAAACACTTATAAATGCTTGCTATTATTATTACTATTATTATTATTACTGCTACCATCTTGTATTCTTCCAATCAGGGAGAAAATAGACTGAGTTTCTGTCAATTAAACAGAAGAGGATTTGCTGATCTGGGCATTAAAACCAACTTAGGTTTGAAAAGAGTGGCTCCCTTAATAACTTAGATCTAGGAATTATGGGAAAAGAATATGCTTAAGAATGGATAATGTGAAAGAACCTAAATTCTCTCTCCCATGTCTGGGTGTGGAGGGATGGGGCAGGCAAGGAGGATGTTCTAAGGACATCATGGCACTCCTTTGGTCCAACATCTCATGCTGATCTGCAGGGAGCAATAGAATGTTCCTTTTTGGGGTAGCTCAGTTAGAGGCTAGCTCTGGAGTGGACATGGGATAAGGTGGTACTCCTAATCATGCCCCTGCTACTCCAAATGGGTGGGCAGAGTGACATTTCTGAGACCCTGGCTGGGCCCCATCCAATTGGTGGGGGCCTTCTATACCTGTAGCAAAACCTGCTGGAAAAGTATAATCCAGGGAGGGTGGGGACCAAGAACCAGGGAGGAGCTCCCTGCCCTAGTAGAGTTAAGTGGGTCCTGACAGGCAGATGAGCAGGGCAGTCTGGGGTGTGGCTGCTGTGGCTACACCCATGGAAGACTGTGCTACTCAACCAAGCTGGTGTGGCAGGTGTGGGTAAAAGGTGAAGCTAGATACACTGGAGGAAGGGCAGATGGGATCATGGAGGTGATGTGCAAGTGGTTTCCTTCTGCCACATCCATGATGCCGTGGGAAGCAGGGCAATACAGGCAATGAACATGAGCCCACACCTGCCCCTTACCAGCTATATGACAAGGGCAAATTGTTTCCTTTCCCTGGATCCAGTGCCCTCATTTGTTAGCTTGGGAGGTGGATCTCATTCTTTTACTCAACAAATATTATTTGAGTAGCTATGATGAGCCAGGTGCTGTTGTAAAGCCGTGGACACATACCTATGAAGAGGATAAATTTATCAATGAAGACTAAATTTGGTCCCATTTAATAGAAAGCCCAAAGAACAGCAGCTTAAATAAGATTGGGGATTTATTTGTTTATATCACATAAAGCAAGTCCAGACAACCTCAGATCAGAGCGGTTATGGTGACTCTGTAGTCACCAGGGACATAGGATTGTTCTATTTCTCTGTTACGTTATTCTTATGCTATTTTATCATCAAGGTCACCTCATTGTACCAGGATATTTGATGTAACTCCAGCCATCATATCACATATCAGGCAGGAAGAAGGAAGAAGGGAAATGGATAAAAGGGAGCCCCTTCCTGCTAAGAGCTTTCCAAGAAGCCCACAGCATTATTTCCTACACCTAATTGGCTGCTTTTATTGGCAAGGCATGTTGGGACATGTGGCTTTGCAAGCTAGATATGTTGCCACACCCATCATTATAGGAGTTCTGTTTATAAGGATGACAGAAAGAAATATGACCCAGAAATCTCCACCACAACAGACAAGTTCCCGGCTCTCAGGGAGTTCATGTTCCAGCAAAGTTAAATAAGCAACAAGAAAACAAATTAAAGGGTAATTTCAGATGGTGATAAGCTCTGTCAAGAAAACAATAATGTGATGAAATATAGTGGGTGGTAGGAGGGTGGTGGAAATCCAATGTAGCTTGGGAGGACAAAATACATCCTTGAGAGGAACAAGTTCTAAAAACTCTTCTAATTTTGACATTCTGCGATTTGAGGTATCTGAGTGACCTTCCCCCACCCCACTCCCATCAAAAAGGAAAATAGTGATAGTAAGGAAGTTTTCTATAAACAAAATATGCCCTCCTTCCACAAACTCTTAATTCCTCTTATTATGTTCAACCCCACCATATTGGCACAAAGGATGTATCAGATTCTTTCAGCTTCAAGAGATAGAAAACCTAGTTCATATGGCTTAGGCATTAATGAAATACACCCTCTTACAGAGCTGGAGGTCCAGAAACAAGGGCGGGCTCAAGGTTAGTTGATTCAGCCATTCAACTATATCACTTAGGACTTAGGCTCTTTCTATTGCTTGGTTCTGCCATCATGGAGGGTTGGCTCCATCATCTGGCTGTTAGCAAGATGGCTGCATCATTCTGTTATGACATTTGATGAAGAAGAAAGACAACCTAACCCTGTGTGACTATTGATTTCCCTTTGGGCTCACTGATTCTTTCTTCTATCATCTCAAATCCTAGTGAATTTTTCATTTCTAATTTTTCTTGTGCTTTCTTTGACTAATGGGTAATTTATAGAATTGTGTTGTTTAATTTCCACATATTTGGAAATTTACCAGATACCTATTGTTAATTTCTAGTTTATTCAAACTGATTAGAAAATATAATCTGTTAATTAAATCCTTTTATATTTATTGAGACTTGCTTTATGGTCCAGAATATGGTCTATCTTGGAGAATATTCTATGTGCACCTGAAAAGAGTATTCTGCTGTGTTGGTTGGAGTATCCTACAAATGTCAGTTGAGCCAAGTTCGTTGGCAGCTTGTTTCCAGTCTTCTCTGGCCCTATGGGTTCTCTGACAACTGAGACAGGAGTGTTGAAGTCTCCCATGATAACTGTGGATTTGTCTATTTCTCGTTCTTTTTTAAAAAGACTTTATTTACTTGGGAGAGAGAGAGAGAGCATGAGTGAGGGGGTTAGTAGCAGAGGGAGAAGGAGAAGCAGACTCCCCAGGGAGCAGGGAGCCTGATGCAGGGCTTGATCCCAGGACCCTGAGATCATGACCTGAGCTGAAGGCACTCTCTTAACTGACTGAGCCACCCAGGCGCCCCTCCTTTTGGTTTTTGGTGTATATATATTTGAAGCTCTATTTATTGGGTGGATAGACATTTAGGACTTCTATTTTATTGATAATTTGATCCTCTTATAAGTATGCAATCTCCCTATTTATCCCTGGTAATAATTTCTAGTACTGAATCCTACTTTGATAATAATTTAGCTACTCTAACTTCTTTACTATGAGTATCTGCAGAGTATGACATTTCCTATCTTAGAACTTTTAATCTATTTGTGTATGGATTTTTAAAGTTATTTTTTTAAAGAAAGCACATAGTTGAGCCTTGCTTTTTAATTTTCAGTCTAATAATTTCTACCTTTTATTTGGAATGCTTAGACAATTTACACTCAGTGTAATTATCCATATAGTTGGATTTAAGCTACCATCTTGCTGTTGAATTTTGTTTGTCCCATCTGTTCCTTATTCTACTTTTTTCTCTTTTTTAGCTTTCTTTTGGACTATTTTTTTAAAAGTGTTCTATTATACCATCACTTTGGCTTATTAGTTATCCCTATTTGTTTTTGCTCTTTTTGATTTTTTTGGTTGCTCAAGTATACAGAATATACCTTTGACTTATTCTAGTGTATCTTCACCCAATTATTATATCATTTCATGTGTAGTGTAAGAACCTTAATACAGTATCCCTCTATTTTCTCTACCTATCCTTGGTGCTATTATTGTCATCTACTTTGCTTCCACATATGCTATAAAGCACATAATACATTATTAGCCATTTTATTTCATATGGTTGATAAAAATGAGAAGAAACTACCCTTTATATTTATCCACCTATTTTCTATTTCCAGTACTCTTTCTTCCTTTGGGTAGATTCACGTTTTTATCTCATGTAATTTATCTCTACCTGAAAAGCTACACTTAACATATTTTTGTAATGCAAGTTTGCTGGTGACAAGTTATCTTCTTTGTTTTAGTTGTCTGAAAAAGTCTGTTTTGCATTAATTTTTGAAAGATTGGGGGGTATAAAATTCTAGGTTGATGGATTTTTTTTTTCCTTTCAGCAAATTAATGAGGTCACTATTGTCTTTTGGTTTGCATTGCTTCTGAACAGAAATTTGTGAGATTCATAGCTTTGTTCTTCTCTATGTAATGCATATTTTTTCTTTTGTTGCTTTTAAGATTTTTCTTTTAATCAAGGGTTTTCAGAAATTTGAATATAATGTGTCTTGATGTGGTTTTCTTTGTATTTATCCTGCTTTGCATTTATTGAACGTCCTGGATCTGTGGGTTTATAGTAGTAATCAAATTTGGAAAATTTTGCTTTTTCTTCAAATATTTTTTCTGTCTGTCCCATCTCTTTCTGGGACTCCCATCCACATATGTTAGATTGTTTGATATTGTCTCAGAAGCCACAGTTCTATTTTTTAAGTCTTTTTTTCTTTTTGTGCTTCATCTTTGATAGTTTCCATCCCTATGTCTTTAGGATCAGTGGACATTTTTCTTCAATGTCTAATCTATTACTAATCTTTTCTGGTGAATTTTTCATTTTATTTTGTTTTTTTAAGATTTTATTTATTTATTTGACAGAGAGAGACAGTGAGAGCAGGAACACAAGCAGGAGGAATGGGAGAGGGAGAAGCAGGCTTCCCGCTGAGCAGGGAGCCCGATGTGGGACTCGATCCCAGGACCCTGGGATCATGACCTGAGCCGAAGGCAGACGCTTAACGACTGAGCCACCCAGGCGCCCAAATTTTTCATTTTAGATATTTTATTTTTGATCTATACAAGTTTTGTATGATTAATTTTTATATCTTCTATTTCTATGCTTATTGAATTTCTGTGTTCCTTTGAACCTTTGAAAACATTTATGATGGTTGTTTTAAAGATCTTATTTGTTAATTCCACCATCTCTGTTTGTTAATTCCCCATACCTGTTTCAATTGTCTGATTTTTTTTCAGGCTTTGGGTCACCATGTCTTGTTTCTTCATATACCTCATAAGTTTTGACAGGATGCTATACATTGTGAACTTTACATTGGTGGGTACTGGATTTTGTGTACCTTTAAAGGGTGTTGGACTTTTTTATGGCAGGCAGTCAAGTTACTTGCAGATAAGCTTGATCCTTCTGAAGTTTGTTTCCAAGCTTTTAAATTTTCTTAGGGTGGTCCTGAGTAGGTTTGATTCTAAGACTAGGTTAAGCTCCACTGTTAAGATGTGACTCACCTGGGACTCCATCGAAGGCCAGAGAGTCTGAGAAGTCCATATTCCATTTGATGAGATTTGATTTCCTTTCAGCCTTATGTGAGATCTGTGAATTGTTTTGCTCACAGCTCCCTGGTTTTTCTTAGCTTCATGGATCTTCACTCTATGCTTATGTGATTTACTAATCAGCAACAGACTCAGGGGATCCCTGTGCACTCCTTTGGAGCTATTTACTTAAGCAGCTTTTCCCTCTCCAGTGCTATGCCTCAAAAAATTCAGCTCCTTCATTTTTTTCTGAATGACAACCTCTGCCTCTTCAACTCAGAAAGAGTAATGCTCTGCTTGGATCTCCTTCCTTGCAGAAAGTGCCTTCCAGCAGAAAGCGCCTTCCGACAGAAAGCCAGGGTTATAGTAGGCTCATCATATTTGATCTTTGTCTCTGAGAGCAGTGTTGCTCAATGTCTGAAAACTGTTGCTTTATATATTTTGCTCAGTTTTGTAGTTCTTAACAGTGAGAAGATAAGTCTGGTCCCAGTTACTCCATTATGGCTAAAAATAGAACTTCCTAATATCTTTTTAACACCCATGTCAATTAACATAATTCTAGCTCCACACAGTTACAAATTTTGAATAAAAAATTAACAAAACATTAATTTACTGAATTATTACTCATAAAAATTGCATGCATCTGTGCTTTCCTGACATTGTACTAGGCACCATGGAAGTCTGCAATTTATGGAATAATCTATTTCTAAGAATTCCATCTCATTAAAATTTAAGATAGTTTAAAATGTATTCACAAGAAGCACAAAATAAGATTAACTGTGCATAAAAGTGTGGTTTGGAATGCATTTAAAACAAGTCACACTTTCACAGGCATTTAAATAAGTCTGGTAAGGTCCCATAGGGGATGAGAGAAAGGGATGGAAGCAAGTCATGCTTGTGGCAAAGGCAAAAGTGTAGTCAAGAATTGTTGCTCATTTCCATAGATGGTCACATAGGGGAAATCTGGAAAAAAACTGATCCAGAAAAAAGTCAATCTACTGTATTAAATATTTCTTCACAGACTCTCTTAAGGCATAGCTTTATCTGTTCAGGGGAAACTACCATGAATACAGAATTAGCTTCTTCACAAAGGAAATTTGGTCACATATTCTGGGAACATTTGGAAAGTTTTTAGTTTTTGCTTTGTCTAAAAGTAAACAGATACTATGTGAGTTTAAAAAAACCTTTTCAAAACCTCTTTTCTGTTGAAGGCAATTGGCTGTGAATTTTTCCTTCTCTGAAATCCCAAACAACTTCTTAACATCACCTGTCCCAACCACATCTCCACCTTCAGCTCACCACACTCTTCCCCTCTTTTTATGTACAGGCTGGCCACAGTGCCTTTGCACATGCCTAGAAAGTTCTTTCTCTCATGGCCACCTCCTGTTGCTTAGACAGCTTCTTGTAATCTTTTATGTTTCAACCTAACTGCCTCAAAGAGGCTTCCTATGATCATCCAGTTTAATAACACTATCCCTTTAATTCCCCCTCATAAGTCTGTTCTTTTCCTTCAGAGAGTGAGTGCTGGTTCTTCCCAGCCTGTTTGCTCTCAAATCTATCTCCCTATCCTTACCCAGTTCACCTTGTACCCGTGGGGGACTGACTGACTCCTGTAGACTGCATTTCCTAGACTACCTTGCTTCCTGACTTCTGCAGAGGCTCAGCTGTTGGGAAGTACTGATGGGTGTCACAGAAGCAGGAAGAGGGGACAAAGTGGAGTTTTCTGCCTTCTCTTTTGCCTTCTATTCTACCTGCACAAAAGCTGAGTTTCCCCTGCATCTTCCATTCATACTAGACATCTAGTCATTCCATGGTCCCAATTCTCCTTGGGCAGTTTCTATCCTGGTTCCTATCTCCCAGATGGCCTCAGGTCCTGGACTCTAATGACATCACCTCCTCCCTTTGTACCTTTGTTGAGAGGCTTCCTGCTGCTAACAATCTCTGAGTACTTCACTGTCCCAGTACCAGACTGTGTTACTGGCATCTAAGTAATGGATCCCCTGCATTCAATTCTCTCTGCTCTATGTACTCAGAGTAGTTCTGTCTTCCTGGTTGGACCCTGACTGTCATAGCACATATCTCAAATTGTAGATATAAACTTATCATCTGCTGTGTCTTTTAATCTAATATCTGAAAACCTCCCTCTTTCCCTCCCAACACTCCATGACAAAATAACAACTATTTTCTTCACTACAGAATCTTTAACACCCAGCACAGTGCTTGGCTTTCAGGAGTCGCCCAGTTGATATTTGTAGATTAGTGTTTGAAAGGGAAGGTGGCAGTGATGAGATCAAATTTACCCTCAGTCCCAGGTGGCCCAAGTGTTCTACCGCAGCTGGAGTTCTATAGACTGCGGAGAGCAAACCCATGTGTGCTGTCCCGCATGGTTATGCAGAGAAAAGGCTTTACTGCCGGGAGACCAGAATGCTAAGCTTTGCTGCTATTACCATTTTCCCCTTTCTTTTTCTTTTGTTCAAGACTCCACTGTAGTGGAGAGAAAACTTTCTCATTTCCCATTTCAGCTTGCTGAATTATTCATCAAAAATGTTCCGCTGGTATTTCCTCCTCCGTCAGAGTTCTGCAGTTCCAGAAACACTCTGCCCTGGAGTCGCAATCAGAGCAATTAGCAGCCCCTTATGGGACCCAGCCTGTCCAAGCCCTCAGGTTCCCAGCCTGGGGCTGCACAGATGAGAGCCAGCCCTAGCCAAAGTCTGATTTTTCTGCAGGGGCGGGGCCAGCCTAAATTTGTAACCCCACTGAACCCATGCGGCTTTCCTTCCTCCTTCCTTTGCCGGGCCAGCTGATCAAGTAACTCTTATGCCAAGAGCTCAGGAGTTCTGCTCACACCACCCCTTGTCTGACTGGCTGATTCCTTTGAGCCTCAGTTTCCTGAGCTCTAGAGTGGGAAGGACAGCCCTTGCCTGTCTGCCTTGCAGTGTCCTTGTGGCTCTCTGGGGCCCACTTTGGCCTCAAGCAATGTCTACTGCTGGGATCCCAATGGGCTTTGTCAATTGGTAGAAGTTTCTTCAGAAATTAATTTGCCTCAAAGGATGATTTTTCTCTAGAAGGCGTTCCTGTTTTGTTACGAGTTTATTCCTGTTGCATGACCTCTATCTCCGGAAGGGAGGATGAATTCTGCATGCCTCCTGCTGTCTCTCTTTCGCATCTGTCCTCAGACCCATCCCCATGAACCTGCAACTGTGTCCTGGTCAGAGCAGTGAAAGATGAGAATCACCCAGCAGCTCTTTGCACAAAATAGGAGAGAGCATACTTCCCACCATCATAGATCTCTCTGGGCTTTTTCGCCTTGGGAATCCTGCGTGGTGCTGTCGACAAGCCGACACCTGGGCTGCCAACATGAAGGTCGGCTTCGGTGATGCTGGGCCCCACATTTCTCATTTGCCAGCGTGCATGTTAGATTCACCGCCAGGGGGCGCTCGAGAGACCGAAAGGCGGGAGGAGGAAGGTGCTCCTCTCCCTCCGCCGCCTGGTCCTGGGAGCACCTCACACAGCTACTCCCCAGCAGCAGCAGCTCCTTCCCAAAGCAGCCACTGGATCCACGTTGCATTTTTTTCCAGTTTCCATTCTGCAGAATTAGCTGCATTGCCCACTCTCTGGCCAGAGACACTACACAAGCCATCTGGCCTCCCCACCCTTGAGTCTGGGTCTCAGCCCCAGGGGCATCCTCTGAGCTCAGAGACACCAGTACCGGTACCAGCCAGCTGCCTCCTCCACCTCACCTCTGGATTTGCGGGTCCCACCTCTGCCAGGTCCCCCTCTCCAAGCTTCTAAGCGCTTCACTAATTCCAATCTCTTCCTTAGGGCCCCCAGCCCAAGGGGAGGGGGCTTCTTCCTGTAGTTCCGGCCTGTGATACCTTAGAGTACTCTTTACCTTCTCAATTTCACTTAACACTTCGTCAATACAGTGTTAGGTGTCAATTATATCTCAATAAAAATTATTATTGGGAACAATAAAGATTTCCATTAAATCATAACAAATTCTTCATATTAAATTCTCTCTGTTCAAATACCTGGGGGTTTCCGTCTCCTTACGGGACCCTAACTCATCCAGGAATGGGAGTCAGGAGTGGAGGCAGGGATGGTGGGCATCAGGAAGTGAGGGAGGCCAGTGGGGCCTGTGGTACACGGCAGGTGCAGGTCAGGGTAGGAGAATTACTGCAGACTGCCAGGCAGCTGTGCGTGAGCCCTGAGACCCCTTCTAGGGCCTTCCAGAAGCACCTGCATGCACTGACTCTTCAGGGAATCTGGGTCTTGAAAGCAGAGCACCAGCTTGTTCTGGGCTCAGAGAGCCAGTCATACTTGGCCGAAGGGGCTCAGAGAGCCAGTCATACTTGGCCGAAGGGGCTTTGTACCCAGGAAGCCCTCCACACAGCAGTCTGTCTGAGCAAGTGAGGAGGCAAATGAATGAGTCCTCTGCTAGCTGCCCTGTGGACAGAAGAGATTCTTCCTGAGGGGGCCCTGGTTGGACCAGTCTCTCCCACGACCCTCAACGTATTGTATCTGCTTTCAGTCCCAGAGTTGGGCAGGACAGATGGTCTGGGTGATACACTGTGGACCAACCCCAAGCTCATGATTCTTTCAAGGTCAAGCTTAGGGGCTTCTGCAGCCATAGGGCTTCTGTTATAAAACCCAGCTTACAATCATCTCTCCTCTCTCTGCATTTATAGCAGTGATGGTCATCAGTACAACTCACGGGGCCTCGAGAAGAGGTCCTGGGGGAATAGACCTGTTCCCTGCCCTCAGTGGGGTATCAGTGGGAAAAAAAGAAAACTCTGTAGCAGCTATCTATCTATCCCTCTATCATCATCATCTCTCACTTCATCTATCTATCTAAAGTAACAGTACCTAGCAGGTGTTTGATAAGTAATTACCGAGTGGATGGTGGGGTAGATGGATGGATGGATGGATGTCTCCCCTAAGACTGTGAGACCAGCAGACTGGAGCCAGGCCATCTCTAGCTGATTCCTCCTTGCATTCCTGACACCTAGGGTACTGTCTGACATGCGGTAGTCACTTATCCTTGGGGGAGTTTGTGACAGCAAGGAAAGGCATGGAGAAGGAAAAGCTAGAACACATACATGATCGGGAGATGTGAATCCCAAACCAGCGGGCCTTCTCTGCTTGCCAGGCCCTGTGCCTGGTGTCTGCCATGCTGTCCTGGAACTGATTGCCTCTGTTCGGCACCACAGACTCTCTGGCCCTGCTTCACTGGGAGCTGCGATACCTAGGCAGCTTCTGGACCAAGCAGTTGGTCCAGAGCTGTCTCCCTTAGTGGGAGGAACCTCGGAACAGGAAAGTCCTGGGGCTCCTGAAGGTCAGAACACAGGGGAGGACATGGGGTTGATGAAGGAGACAGTCCACTTTGGGCCACCTTTGCCAGGTTGGGGCCCCGCCAGGTAGGGCTGATCTCCTTAACCTCCCAACAGCGCTTGGAATGAAAATCACCTGTGGAGATGGGCCTTGTTACAGAAATCCCAGAGCTGTACTCTAACATAAGGCAGCTCTGCAGGGCCCTGCCCAGACTCCCTGGAAGCATGCCCTGAGGCCAGGGGGAGCCTGCCAGACTGCCACTAGGGCATGCTCCTGGGACTGACACCTGTGGAGGGAGCAGCAGGAAGCAGGGCAGTGGGAGCAGACTCCCTCCACTCCTTGGGGCTCTGGAGTTGGGGTGGCCCTGAAGAACGTTCCGCGTTGGGGGAAATTGAATGCCGGTGTTGCTCAGTCATTGGATGGGACTGTCTCTTCCTAGTGGCATGACCTGGGATGGGGCCATTTTCTTCATCAGAGGCATCTCTGGGAGGGCTGACATCTGAGGGCATCTCTAGATAGCACTTCTAGGGACAGGGCCATAAGTTATCATGTATGGAGGGGAATCTGGGGAGCATCTTGTGGAAATGTTCACTACATTTCTGGAAGCATGCCGACCTGTACCCCCTGCTTTGCCAGCCTCAGGCCTGTGGGGAAGCCTCCCTTTCCTCTCCCACCCCCAGGGAGGCCTCCCCGGGCCTCCCGGCCAGCCTCCTTCCCACGGCCTCCAGGAAGAGGACCTGACCAGAAAACTGCGTGCGAATTACTAAAACAAGAAACACTGCTAACCTCTCCATTCACTGCCTCTCTGCAGAGATCACCTCAGCTCTGCAGCTTCATGCTGAAAATGGGAGAAGCAGAATACGCTTAGTGGGCACGACTCACAGGCCAGAAGGGAGGGGGTAGCCACACTCACCAGGACCCCTCCTCTGCCTTTGTTTGCCAAGTTTTAGCACTGACCAATGGTAAGGAGTACAAAAGCACAGGTCCTTGCTGCTGTGTGCTCAAGGCTCACCTTCCAAACTTCAGCTCAACCCAGAGGTCACCTGAAAAGGCCTGTGCAGAAATCTATCTATGTGATGTCTCTTCCTCACCAATTCAAGGAAAAGGGTACAGACTTTGATTTGTTTGAGGCAGGAAGTTTTGTCTGCTCATCCAAAACCATTTTAAAGAGGAAGAAAGCTATTTATAACAACACAAATTCAAAATTAAAAGAGTCCACTTATCTTAATGATTAATACTAACAACAATTAAAACTTACGCAGTGCTGACTGCTTATCCCATCCAGTGCTCCACAGATGTTAACTCACAACTACCCTATCAAGGGGTGGTTATTATTATTGTTATTGTTACAGCTGTCCTCATTGTACAGCTGATACAACAGTGGCACAGAGAGGTTAAATAACCAGCCCAAGTGCACACAGCCAGAACGTGGGAGAGCGGGGATTGACCCCAGGGCCCGTGCTCTAATAGGTCAGTTCAACACACGTTTGTGGCAGGATAACTTAGAGGTCTTAATTTTTTCCTCCATCTCCCTTGGCCCCCATTCCCCACTTCAAGAAGGCAACAGAGCACTTGGTATTTCCTCTCCTGGGCTTTTTCCAGTGCAGAAGGAAGATGCTGCTCCAAGACAGCCATTCCTGCAGCTTTCTGTGCTAGGCTGCATTATCCCAGAGAAACTGAAGCCATGTTTTCTTACTGCTTACCTTTGTGAATGCTAAGACTTGGAAAACAAAAGGTGTGTGTGTGGGGGGGTGTCCTTAAGTGTGGGGATTCCGGTGAGTTCAGCCCTGCAGCTAGCCTCTGGGTCTCATCTGCCCTGACTGCCAGCTTTGCCAGTGCATGGGGACAGCTAGAAGTGCCCCCTGGGGCAGCTCTTGACCAAGGACTGATGACAGGGTTTTAGCTCCTTGTCTCTGATGGGGACACTCCCAGCGTGACTGCACACCCAGCCCTCTCAGCCCTCACACCCCTGCTGGGCTCCCTTCCCTTCCCTTCCTGGTCCCACCTCCCCCTCCCCTCCTAGATTTTCTAGGAAACACTTGCTAATAAAGCTCATTCACCCAAATCCCCATCTTTCCCTCCTCTTTCAGGGAATGCTTGCTGCCTAAGACACCACCTACCAGGCTGTGGGCCAGAGAGGGAAGAGCCTTCTGAGTGCTTGGGGAGGGGGCGACAGGGCAGGCAGGGAGGTGGAGGAAGGTTCCCATCTCTCTTCTCCTGCTGTAGGCAGGAGTTGACGTCTGCCACATTGCCCAAAGCGAGTCACAAGTCCCATCCAGACTGCAGGAGTGGGAAAACAGACTTCAGGGACAAGGGCAAAGCTGGGACATTTTTCTGATCATGGCATGGCAATGTACCCCCTTGGAAAGGCTTTCTGTTCCCCAGTTTTGAAATTTCTGAGTCAACCAGAATAAGTTACCCAAAACACCTGGCTAGTAAGTGGAATCCTGGGAAATGGATGCCAAGCCATCTGGCTCCATGGGGTTATGAAACCATCACTCAGTGCTCTTTTCAGGGCTTAGAACATGTAGCGTGCAATCAAGGTGCAGTGCTCTTAAATCTGTCACCACAGATATACAAGAAACATTTTATTTCTTCTTTTTAAGGAAATCATGAAACCAGACTTTGCACTCCCATGGAGATGAAGGGAAATTCGATTCCCTCCCACAAAGGCATGCCAGGATGCTGGTATCAAGTGAGAGCACAGCTTTCTGGAAGGACCCTTCCATCTTCGCTCATGCTGGTTCCTGCTGAGATGTCCAGTGAACAAGCCTGCTGGGCTGCCGGGACCTGGCTTGGGGCCTCCCAACCTTGTGGGTGGGAAGTCCCTCCCTGCACACCCCCAAGTCCTCCCTCCAGAGAACTGGGGGTTCCCAACCTCACACGCCCACCAGCCCCTAGCCCTCTTTCCAGATTGTGGGCTCTCTGTCTTTGCAAACATTTTGCAATATAGGACCTAAAAACAATGGAATTTACATATCTGATTTTGTATACCCTCTGATTTTTTTTTATTTTTTCTAATTTTTTATTGTTATGTTAATCACCATACATTACATCATTAGTTTTTGATGTAGTGTTCCATGATTCATTGTTTGTGCATAACACCCAGTGCTCCACGCAGAATGTGCCCTCTTTAATACCCATCACCAGGCTAACCCATCCCCCTACCCTCCTCACCTCTGGAACCCTCAGTTTGTTTTTCAGAGTCCATCATCTCTAATGGTTTGTCTCCCCCCTCCGACTTACTCCCCTTCATTCTTCCCCTCCTGCTATCTTCTTCTTTTTTTTTTCTTAACATATATTGCATTATTTGTTTCAGAGGTACAGGTCTGTGATTCATCAGTCTTGTACAATTCACAGCACTCACCATAGCATATACCCTACCCAATGTCTATCACCCAGCCACCCCATCCCTCCCACCCCCCACCAGTCCAGCAACCCTCAGTTTGTTTCCTGAGATTAAGAATTCCTCATATCAGTGAGGTCATATGATACATGTCTTTCTCTGACTGACTTATTTCACTCAGCATAACACCCTCCAGTTCCATCCACGTCGTTGCAAATGGCAAGACCCTCTGATTTTATAACATTATTCTTCCCAGACTTGGAGACATTTGTTAGGATATCTTGGGGGAGGGCCTATATTAATATGGGGAAGGGAGAGAGAACATGTACCCCTCTGCCATGCTCACAACTCTTCATGTCCCTTTCCAGTGACCTGGAGAAAGGGGGTAGGTAGGAAGAGACATGTCATCTTACCCAATGTCTGTCCCTCTCATCCCTGTCTCCTGTTGTTCACTGGAGAATTGCCTAGTAGATAAATGCTCTTTGTTTATCAACTGGCTCTCCTTTATAAAAGGGTTAAGGGGGTTAAGGGGTTAACTGGCTCTCCTTTACAAAGGGATTAAGGGAACAATTCTTGAGGTGGGGGCAGACTCACTAGTGAGTCTGCTGGACTCCAGCAGAACAACACATCCTCATCCCCCTCACCTCTGTGATCCAAATTGGGATGAATGACAGGTATCCTGGGGCCAAGAGCTCTGCTTCTCCTTTCTGGGGGCTATGTGGCCTGGGATCAGCAACACTACCTTGTGAGCCTCAGTTTCTTTCCAAGTCTCTCTCATGGATGTGGTCCTATATAGGAGAGGTGACCTAATGGGTTCTAAGGAGACAGTTTGTGGCACCACAGGGTGGATTGGACAGGTGCAGGCCAGACAGGCCCACAGGGCACAGACAGATCCCAGGGGCTGACTCAGACGCTGGGGACTTACTCTTGGCGGCCATTGAGCACTGGTTGAACACCTGATGGGTGTTGGGCATCGCAGCAGCGGTGAGGGGTCTTGGGGGCCCACAGTTCAGTATGAATGGATCCCAACCCCCACCCCCACCCCCACCCTGTCAGCTGATGGCCTTGCCTTGAGGTGAATGCTATGGCAGCTGCAGATACCAAGTGCTTGGTGGCTCAATAGAAGCAACCACAAAGAGGGTGACCTTTAAACTGCACCTTTTCACTTGGAGCTGAGAATCTGCAAAGGGCATTCCAGGCAGAGAGACTGTGCTTGCAAAGGCCGGGGCGGGGGGGCGGGTAGGGAGGGTGTGTGTGTGTGTGTGTGTGTGTGTGTGTGTGTGTGTGTGTGTGTGTGTAAAGAAGCACAACAGGTCAACAGATTACAAGAAGACAGCCTTAGAGAGGCTGGAATGCTGGAATGTTGGTGGTGCTGGGTGGGTGGGAGGAACAACATTGGGGTTGCACGGTCTCTTAGGTTGGATTCCCCACAACTGAGCTGAGACTTGGATCTTTGAGCATATGATTTATTGAGGGCATGATCTCTGGTGAAGGGCAGCCAGGGAAACAGGAGGAGTGGGGTAGAGGGGAAGCAGGACGTGGCCTCAGCCAGGGTCTAGCATGAGCTGCATCCCACCAGGAACTCTGGAGCATGAGGTAGTCTGGACTTGAGACAAAGGTCTGTGAGCTGCAGGGTCCACGGGGTAGGAAAATGCCCAGGTCAGGTGATTCCTGTTCAGCCCAAGGCAATTCTCTAGGCAGCTCTGCAGCAACCACACTCCCAGTGGCTAGGGCACAGTGCGCTGGCGGGCAAAGGGGTCTGGGCTGGGCTTGGGCAACCTTTGCTGTCTGCCTGTCTCACTGGATCTTCCCACTTCCCTTCTGGAGCCCTCCCAAGGGAACAGGACTAGTCTGATCTTCCAGTCTGCAGGAACCTGGGCTCCTGAGGCCCCTGTGAGCATTCTAGACAGTCAAGAGATGCTCTTCTCAGACTGCGACTGTTTGAAGAGGTAAGTTTGGCCCACGGAGAAATGTCAGGGGAGATTGTCTCGGACACACCTGTCAGCACAGCCCTCTTGAGAAGTATAAGAAGTCTGGTGTTGGCCAGTTATAAGTGCACGTCGACCACAGGTTTTCTGGGTGACCTGAATCCCCCTGCCCATCCGGGTGGGGTTCTGGGCTGCCTGTCCTCCCTCTGCCTTCTTGGGAAGTTGATACTCCATTACATAAGGTAATGTTTAGGGGAAGGGGCACAAAGCAGGACTCTGTGCATTTGACCTCTAACCCGAGATTACCTTGAAGTTGCAAATGCTTAGACTTAAAGTCAACACAGTTCACCTGGAAAGAACCAGAAGGATCCTCCCCACCCTTACTCCCTGTCACCTGCACTCATCAGCTCCAGAGAGCAGCATCCCGCACTGGGTTCCCATGAGATTGTCCAGGCCAGTCAGGAGATGGCTGAGAGGAAAGAGCTGAGGTGCTGGAGCTCACAGGGCTGGGATTCAAATCCAGGGGGTGCCCTGGTACAAGCTACTTTCTTCGTTTACAGACTGGATCCGGTCATGGTGGGCCTTTGTGGAGCACATGCCATGGTCCCAGTACTTTCTGTACTTAGGGAATCCACAGGCACATTGTAGATGAGGAGACTTGGCCCTGAGAGAGCCAAATCATCCAACTGATGAGTGATGGTTCTGGGAGTGGGTCCCAAGTGGAGTTGTGAGTCACTGCCCTCACTCAACTGGCTCTGTAGGCTCCAGGGCTGGTTGGAGCATTGAGCCGAATGTCGTATTTAGAATGTCCTTAGCCTAAGCGCACAGCACAGTACATGGGTTCTTATCTCTCCCTTTCCATGCATCTGTGCACCTTAGATCACTCCCTGCTACAGAGCCTTCAACTCTATCGCTTCCCACGTAAAACCAGCAGCTGCAGGCCCTGGCTTTTGCTTAGCTGACCAGCACCATTTCTCACCATTCTTGCCTTCCCTCCCTACTGTCCAGATCCAGCCATGGTCTCTCAGGCCCCCGGGGTTTTGTTCACATGGAGCGTCCCTTGCGATGCCCCCAATCCCTGCTTGGCTGACTAACCCCCGCTGAGAGTTCCTATTCAGCTTTAATTTCACTGAGCCTCCCTGAGAGCCTCCCCAACCCCCGTCCTGGACCCCCTTCACATCCTGGGCTCACCTCCACCACTCCGCAGCATGCTGGCCAGCCATGGTCCTTGTCCGGCTTCCCGGCTACCTGCTGAGCTTCTTGGGGCCACGGCTGCCCCTCATTCCTCTCTAGGTGCCATCTTTGGACCCAGCACAGGGCCTGCCACCAGGAATCACCCAACACTTAGTAACCGCACAAGCAACCCTGAAAGAAATGAATGAACGGCCAAGCCTAAGAGCCTTTTCCTCCTGCTGGGCTTTCCCTGTAGGACCGGCCTCTGCAGAACGAAGGCAACCCTCAAGGGCTCAGGGAGTCTGAGGTGGTGGTGATCACCATCTTGGGACCCACAAGGATCCAGGAGGGGGAACCCTCCTCAGGGTGATATCCAGGCTGACGCTAGAGCTTTGGAAGGAAAGGCAGAGAAAGAGAAGCCTCATCCTAGGGTGGACAATTTTGTGGGTGACATGTTTGAGCCAGCCCCCACCTGAGTCAAAACCCCTCCGTGCTCTCTAGAGTATCTTAGATTAACTCTTGACAACACAGCTGTCTTAATGATGCCATTCCTAAGCTTTCCTCGTTGACATCTGAGCTTTGCAGAAGTGCTTTTTAAAGAGATTTTTGTTGCTCAGTGGTTTTTTAAAGGTATTTTTCGTCCCTGTCAGTGCATCTGGAGAATTTTTGTCAAGATTTTGCAAGAATAAAATTGTTTTTGAAAGAAGTGGGAGGGGTGGGGAGTGGGATGAGGGAGGGAGAAGAGGGTAAGGGGGCAGAGGGAGAGGGAGAAGGGGGGGGGGAATGGAAAGGGGTGAGAGGACCAGAAAGAAAGGGAGAGGGAGAGTGCGGGAGGGGGGGGGAAGGGAGGGAGGGACAGGGGAGGAGTCATAACCTGTTGGACCTTCAAGGCTCTAAAAATTTGTCCAGTCTTTTATTTTTATTGGTTTTTTTTGTGGGTTTTTTTTTGGGGGGGTGTAAATGAAAAACTGAGGTGCCACATAGGAAAAACAGTTTCCCCCAATCAGCTAGTGACACAGACAAAGCCCCAACCCAGTCCTCAGGATACACGGTTGCTGTATCAGTCAGCCAGAAGCTTGGGGTGGTGACAGTGGGCAGGGTGCAGTGGGTGACCCTCGAGTCCACCCTTCCCTCTGGGGTTGGCTGCAGGTGAGGGCAGGAGGTGCGGTCATCAGGTAGCCCCCACCCAATAACCAGGTGAGAGTCAACAGGGCTTCCCCCAAGCAGGCAGCAAAATCTTATTCCTTCCTCTCTGTTCTGCCTCCTGACTTGACGAGTGTCCCTCCATCACAAAGAAGGGCCCACCCTGTGGCACCGAACCTGAAAGGTGAAGAACAAAGAGCTCTCGGGTTTCAGCCAAGGTGTGGGCTGTAATGGGAGCCATCTTTGCCAGGAGGTAATGGCTGCAAATCAGACCATGCTGGATGGAAATTCTGCTACGTTTTGAAGTCCATTTGGTCTTATTGCTTGTTCAGCTTCTTAATGCATTAATGATAAAACATCAGGGTGAATATGTATTACAAAAAAAAAATTGCAATTAATCAATACTGCACTTATTCCATTTGGCTGCGACTAATGGTAAGCAGCAGTTAGGCAGGGTCCACGAGCATGCGGCCTTTCCCAGCAGAGGCAGGGTCTGAGGGGCATGAGCTCCGGAAGGAAGCAGCCAGCCCCAGGCCCTGCGGCCAAGTGTTCAGGCACACTCTAAGCTCCTCCAGGGAGAACCAGCATCGCAGCTGGCACTGCAAAAGACTGGGCGCTGCCTCAGCCCTGTGCCCTCTCTGTCCTCCAGCCTTAGGTGAATGCCCTCCCCCACCCCGCCTCCAATTCTCTCACTTGTGAAATGGGGATGGGATGCTAGCCTCACACCCCGAATGGAGACGTCCACACTCTGAAATTCGGCAGGTGTTTGATTAATATGGGTGTCACTGTAAGAATTAGGCGGGTTAATGGGTGTCCAGTACTCACGTGGTACTGGCTGTGGTGAATGCTCTGAGCATGCTGGTTATTGTTATTTTCATTCTACCCCCCCCCCCAGGCTCCTGGGGTCCCAAAGCATGGTCCTCAGCAAAAGTTGCTTGCCTGGCTTCAGCAAGGGCTTCTAGTCCAAACCTTAGCTTGTCCTTTTACAGATAAGGAAAATTTTAAAGCCCAGAGAGATGTGATTTGTTCAAAATCACACAGCTGGCTAGAGGCTGTCATCACTGAACTCTACCATCTGACCATGCCGGACCTAGGGATCTGGGATAGCAAAGAGTGGGGGTCTCCGTGAATAGGGTATTCTGTAAATATGTGCTCCACACTGATTTAGGGGAGGGCTGAGCACTGTGGCGGGGAAGAACTGTAGCAGGAACCCAGCTGAACCCAGGAACCCCAAGGAACCCGCCCACTCACCTGAGTGAGAGCCCTTCATTTCAGGGGACCCACCCCACCTTGGGAGGCAGTTGTGAGACCCTTTGGTGTTTCTCAAGCATTTCTTCAACAAATTCTTACTGAGTGACCACTGGCATCAGCCACCAGGGTGTGGCTCCATGTCCCTCCAGAGCATTCTTTCTTCCACGCAGCTTATCCAAAAGTTCCTTTCAAACTCATGCTGCTTGGAGTCTTTGCTCCCCACAGATCCTATAAATACCATTTACGCCATTCCCTTCCACAGCCTGGCTCCTGGTGCTGGCATGATCTGCCTCTTTGCCTGGCTTGGCCCCTGGGCAACTGCTCCCTGCTGTACAAACAAAAGTATGTTGTACAAAGACACTCATTGACCAGGCTGTTCCCAGCTCAATACTAGGTGTTCTGGAAAATTCAGGGAGGTCAGCAGCCCCAGGAAGTGTGCTGACTGCAGGGGTAGACACTTGATAGCTGCTCAATAAAGTCCTCTGGCTAAATGTCCTTCAAATGGCGAAAGGCTGGAGCCACGTCCTCTCCGGGCCAGGCGCTCCTTGTTTCTTCTCATTTCCTCCTCCCTTCTTCATGTGATGCACGTATTAAGTTCTCTCTTCAGGACAATTCCCAATTGGTCCATCTCCAAGCAAGAGGCTTGTGTCTCCATCCCCACTGTTGTCCACAATGGGGTGGGGATGGTAGGGTGTCACAGCATCAAACTCCCCAGTGCCACCAGCGCCCAGCCTTTTGCAGTGCAAACTCCCCAGTGGGCCACCATACTGTTGGGCATTCCACACCAAGTCCTGCTGGGCCCACTATATTGGCTCCTTTCCTGTGTGCCTACCAAGACCTGGCTCCTCACAGGGCCTGATGGGATGGACCTGAGGCACAGCCAAGATGGAGATTGGGTCCTTGCCACCCCAGAGCTGGTCACAAAACCAAGATGGAGTTTACCTGCCCATTGGCCTTTTGAGAAAATTCAGGGCTCAGTGCCTGGGTGCTGCCTGCAGGCCTCAGCAGAGTTTCTTGTTCTGGGTGTGGCATTTCCCTGACGAGAGTGAGCCACACAGCTCAGCAACAGGGCCAGTGCTACAAGCGCCCAGCTTGAGGCAGCCAACTCCATTTCCAGAGGAGGGGCTGTCAGATCCCTATTTGTCTTCTCACTGCCATGCAGCATCCTGCATTAAAGTCTCGGCAGATTTCCAGCAGAGTTTTGCTTTTAACTTTATTATGGTGGTTGGGCAACTTGGGATGTCTGAATTCCACTGACACATTTACGACCCTCTTGCCTTCAGCCCATGGAGAAAATCTATCTCATAGACACAGGGTCTTCCTGAGCTCTAGGCTCTACAAAGTCAGAGACTCCATCTTGTTGGATGGGATATGTAAGCCTCACTGGGCAAAATGATGCTGATAGTGAATGTCTTTGTCTTTGGGCTTCTTTCTCCTTGGCTTTTCACTGAGACAGTGACTCCTGAGTACAGGCCTTTGTGGTTGCTCTTTGGGACACTTTGTTCCCTTCAGTCACCACCCTCAGACCCATTTTCACCACAGGGCCCATGAGCTTTCCAAGGGCTGCAAAAATGTTCCAAGGTCTGGAAAAAAAAATGTTGGCTACACAATGCCAAAAAAGAAAACTTTATTTGAAATTAAAATTAAATAGCTACAAAATTTAACAGTTTGTTGGCAGGTCAACTGCAACTCAACTTGTGTGGTATTTTCACATGTGAAATCTATCTGTGTGAGGTGTGGGCATGTTGTATATAATGTGGGATGAGACCCTAAAACTCAGGAGGCTGTATTAACCAGTGTCTATGGAGGAAACAGAACCCAGGCCAAGTAGTTGAAGTGAGGGGATGGATATGAGGAGAAGCTACATACAAAGGCCATAAATACTACAAGGGAACCAGGAAAGGGTGAGGCAACCCAGAGTCTGGCCACCACCCCTTGGGCTGGAGGGTCCCAGAACTGGAATCACCTGAAAGGTGTCCCCTGACAGGACCTGAAACAGTGGAAGGGCCCATAGCAGGGTGGGACCAGAACCATGAAGGAGCTACAGCCATTGTCTGGGATACCACCCAAAGCAAGGGCAGTAGGGAGAAATGCCTTGGCTTCTCCCTTCCTCTCCTCCAATCCCTCCTCCAGGGCCTTCCACTTAGCTATACTAACTGGAAGCCAAAGAGCAAGAGCTCCCAGGACACTAATTTGCAGGGTTCTCCCCCGCTATGGACGAGAGAAGAATGGGCAAAGCTGGGACTAGTGAGCAAACGGGCCAATGGCCTTGACTGTTATTTCAGAGGGACACTGACAAGTAGAAGTGTACTTGCTTATAGTGATGAAGGTCATGGGGTGTTGATTGTATAGGGAGAAGGAAGAACTGGGGATGTTAGCTGAGCACAGATCCTCAGGGCTCAACCTAGGGAAGACTTCCTTGGAGCATGTTCAGGGAGGGAGTGGGCTGCCCTCGGAGGCAGTGACAGATGGAGACTGGAGGGCCAGGCTGGATGATCCTACAGCTGCACTCCCTTTCTGAGATCATGACCCTGCACTCTCCCAATAGAGTGCTGAGAGCAGGGCCATGCAGCACCAGCCAGGCTAGAATGCTGTCAATGCAATGGTAAGAGGCTTCTGCTGGGATCATGGGCTGGAACAGACAGCCCCAACAGCCCTGTGGCTTATGACAACCACCACTGAGTTTGTGCCCACAGTGTGCTGGTTGGCTGCAATTGGGCTGATCTTGGCTGGGCTCAGCTGAATCTGGATGAATCAGCCTGAATGCTAGGCTGCAGGTTGGGATCAGGTCTTTTCCTCCACAGGCCTTTATGCTGAGGCTCAAGCTGAGAGTCAATGGCTTCTTCATGGCATAGAGTGGAAGTTCTAGGAGGGCTTGCAGAAATGTGCCATGCCGTGTATGGCCTCAGCTCAGAATCCCACACTTTGGCCTCCATCCTCATTCCACTGGCCAAAGCAAGTCACACGGCCAAGGCTGAAGTCAAGGGTAGAAGATCTGCCCACAGAAAAGTCATATCAAGAGAAGGGAAGGAAGGAAGAACTTCAGGGCAAATAATATACTCTACCATAGACAATGAGACTCTTCTCATAGTAATGCGATGATATAGCAAATGGCTCAAGACACAAACTGATATGGGTTTGAGTCCCACCTCTGCTACTTCTTGGCAAAATGACCAGGGGCAACCTGTCCGGGCCTCAGTTTCCACATCCAGAAAATGGAAACATTAACATGCAGATATTCCAGTGTGTTTGTGAGGGTGAGTTGAGAAGACAGACATAAACTGCTGAGCTGAGTGCCTGGCATCTAGTAAGAACCTAATAGATGCTGGCTGGTATATTGTTAGGAAGAATCTATTGAAAATTGTGCCTCCTGGGGACAAGGCATGCAGCAAGGTGTGGGGAGAAATATTTGAGGGAAATAATTTGAAAATCCCTGCATTGTAGGCTCGTGAAAGAAGGAAATAGCTCAGTAACTGAGTCATTCACTGAGCTCTGGGAACAGAAAGCCTGCAGGCTGGCACTGTCCTCCACTGCAGAGTTGACAGCTTGTGGGAGGAGGGATGGCACAAGGTGGGGGTGGGGGGCGATTTCCTCTCCCGATCGTTTGCTCTGGCTTACCCACAGCCGTGTGCACACAAGGGTCCAATTTCTGGAACAGCCTCACTGGCTTGTAGAAATGCTGGGTCCCTGGAACTGCCACTCTGCAATTTGAGGAGTAAATATATGTAGATGCTTTTTGTCTCTACTTTTAAAGAAAGACACAGATCCCTCCTAAAATGTATTGTCCTACATCATTTTTTTATTCTTGTGCCTGCCCAAACCCAGCCCTAAGCTGATGGAAGGGAGAACATAAACAATAGGAAAAGCGAAACTAGCAACACCCAGCTGACCAGCTTGGAAGTTGCCCCAGTTAGCCCCCTCCGTGGGGTGCCCAGACAGCAGGTGTGGGTGTGCGGGTCTCCCCTGCAGCACAGTGGTGAGGGCCTATCTTTTAGAGTCACATTGCCTGAGTTCAAATCCCATCTCTCCGCTTCCCAGATATGTGATTGTGAGTAAACAAAGCCCTGATGACTCAGAATCCCTACCAGTTGAAAGGGGTGAGGATAACTCACAGGTTATTCCAAGATTTGCATGAAATACTATGGCTTTGAAGCACTTGCTGTGCCGTAGCCACATGCATTGCTCTGCCCCGTGACTGCTAAACACAGTCGATCAGCACTCCATTAGCCAAGGTTAAGAGTTTTATTCCCGTGGGGAAAACAGTGTCTGCTTTGTGGGGGGGGGACCCGGAGGGATGGAGGGGGCATGCAGAACAAAACACCACTGCAGGCCGGATTCAGCCTGGTGGCCCCAGCCTGCCGGCTCGAGGCACTGAAGGCTCAGCACCTCAATTTGTTCCTGTATCTGTCTTAGGTAGTGCTCTCCAAAAGCAGACCCTGAGATGAGGACTCATGTGGAAGCGATTTATGAGGGAATGATTTTTTAGCACGTGCCTCCTAGAAACACTGGTAGGAGAGTGGGGAAGTGAGATGGAGCAGCAAACGCAAGACACTAAACCGAGAGGGTGAGTTTTGTTCCATCCTGCTGCGGACGGTGCGCATCACACCACAGAGTATCTCTGACAGGGACAAAGTTGGGGAGGCTTTAGCAGTCCTTGGTCAAGGGTGGCCCCAAGACGAGGCAAATTTCCAGGCATTTCCGGCTCTTCCTCCACACAGGCAAAGTGGGTTTGGCAACCCCAGATGTACCCTCAGGTGCCGGCTGCCTAAGAGAAAGCTCGAGGGGTGCCAGTGCACACAGACAGGGTGAGGGCATCCGAGGAGTTTGGGCAGAGCCCCAACAGCAGCTGGTACAACATCCAAAGGTGACTGGGTGCCAGTGACCGGTTCCATGTGAAGCAAACTCCCAACAGATGGCACTTCTCCAGGGAAAAACAGAACCAGCAGGCACTCCAGGTTCCCGTGTCCCAGGATCAACCCATGTTCCCCAGGCAGGAGATCCTGTCACAAACAGACCGCAGGGGGAGGGTGCACTCAGCTGGAGGGTTGGCTGGATTTCGCCATGGCTGAGTCCCAGAGCTCCAACGGTGACCAGGCAAGGAGGGGGTGTTTGTGGGTCGGGATCCCACCTGGTTTTGACAGTGCTGGAGACAAACTCTCCTGGCCTTACCTGCAGCAGTGTGGGGTGATAAGAAGCCTTCTGTACTCCGAAGTCAGAAGCCAGGTTCAAATCCCAACTCTTCATGCACCAGCTGTGGAACCGTGGGCAAAGCTCCTGGCTTCTCGGAGCCTCACCACTGAAGATCTGGCTGGAATGACTGCCATCCCAGTCCCTGCGGGCTGGTCTCAGAACCACTGTCCCAGACCACTTCCTTAGAGAGCCAAGGGATTACTACTTGATCCAAGGGGACTGTCACTCAGAAAAGGATGGGTGACAATCATTATAGCCTGTGTCTTCTTCAGGGCTAGCCTGCCCTATTTTGAGGCTCATCTTCCCCTTCTTTCTGAGGAAAGTGGTTTCTTCTCAAGCTACTCCTAAACGAGTGTTCCTTAAAGCCTCTCCCTGTTGCCCCGAGCCAGGCTGTTGTCCCCTCTCCTCAGCCAGCCTGCTCTCGAAACTGCCAGCATTCTGCCTTCCTTTCCCCAAGTGCCACCACCAGGATGCTGCTGTGGGACATGACATTTTACTCAAGGCTTGAGAGAACGGACGGGGGGTTATGACAGAGCACGGAACGGGAAACAACGTTCAGTGCAGCGCTGGGGATCCCGTGCTGGAAGGTTGCCAGCCCTTCCCACCCTGGGCAGCTCTCGCCAACCCTGGGCCTCCCCAGGAGTCTCCTCATCCTCCTGCTGAGCCCCTCTTTTGAGAGCCTCCCCAGGGCACCCTCCCTCTGCCTGCCACCTCACAGGCTGCCCCAGGGCAGGTCTCAGGGCCTGTGACCCTGTCCTGTCACCGTGCAGCTCCCTGCTGCACTGTCTTCACCCGTCCTGCTGAGCCACGCGTGGGGGCCTCATGTTTCTCAACCATAAGTAGGCAAAAATGGAAATCGCCTCCAATTTTTCATTTTGTTTGCTTTTTATTTTGTTTTTAAACCAAGATGCAGCACAGCCCAAGAGGCTAAGAGGGACTTTTTCCCAAGAAGTCTGGCTCAAACGGCAGCTTGTTTTTAGGAAGAGCATCCCTTCCTGTCCCCTGATGGCTGCCACCGTCCCCGCCTGCCTCTGTGGCCCCCGCTTCCCAAGTCCCCAGGGCTCTCCCCACCCTCTCTCGCCTTCCTTGAGCCCTTCAGATCCTCCAATCAAATCAAGTCTGGGCTGGAGCCCTCCTGCCTCTTTAAGGTGACTTGGCATTTCTCTGCATGGATCCATTTTGCTGGCTTTATGGTTTAACTGGCAGAGGGACGCCTCATTTCCTTATTTCTGAATTCTTCCAGGCACATCTCTCTGGCCTCTCCTCCACCTCACTCCCCACCCCCACGGGTGCCTGCAGAGCTTATCCACAGTAATCAGGCCCCATGCTCCTCACTGCCGCTGCCCTCCTGTTTTCAGATGCAGCCCCTGGGCTTCGCCCCATCACCTGCAAATCTTTGGGTTGCTTTGAGGTATTCTAAAATATTTTTATTACAATAAGAATGCATGTTCATTGCAGAAGAAAAAGGAAATACAGATAAGCAAATCTAAAGTCAGTCTTAATCTGCCATGAGAAATAGCCTCTGCTAACATTTTGGTAAATCTTCTCCGTGGTTTTATTTTCCATGAACACTCATGAATCTTAGTCAGGTTACAGGCGACAGAAACTCAACTTGAACCCTTCGTTAGGAGCTGAATTTTGTCTCTAATCACAGCCCCCACCTCCCCCAATTCAAATGTTGGATTTCTAGCCCCCGGGACCTGAGAACACGCCTATATGTGGAGACAGGGCCATTAAAGAGGTAATTAAGGTTAAACGAGGTCATTGGAGTGGGCCCTAATCTGGGATGGTTGGTGTCCTTCTAAGAAGAGCTGAGGTCATGGAAAGGAGAGAGCAGAGAGGCCTCAGAAGAGACCAGCCCTGCTGACATCTTGTCCTCAGACTTCTGACCCCTGCAACGGTGGGAAAGCACATTTCCGTTGTTTAAGCTGCTTGCCTGTGGTGCTTTGTTGTGGCGGCCCGAGCAGACGAATGCGCCCCTCGAACTGGCTGCAGTGCAGAGGGGACGTCTGCAGGGAGAGCAGGGTGCAGCTGGGCCGCAGGTGGTTCACAGGGGACAACTGAATCAGGGACTTGAAAACCACCCAGAGCTCCCATTCCATCTTCCACCGTTGCTTCTCTCTGGCTTTGTGCTCCCCGAACCAGCTTCCTGAACCCGTTAGGAAACAGCGTCCCCACCAAAGAGGGGTGGACTTTTCGTCTCCCTACTTGCTAGGTTACAGAATCCCAGGGATGGCTTTTGACTGGCCTGGCTTAGATCACTGCCCACTCCAAGCCCAATAATAGGGACACAGCAGCTGATTTACTGAGCAACAATTCTGCGTCAGGTGCTGTGCTCAACTCTCCATTCATTCCACCCTTTAACTTGCTAAGCTTGTGGGCTTACTACTATTATTACCACTTCCCAGATGAGGACCCCGCATCGGGGAATGGTCAGGGAGCTTGCCCGGTCACTGCCACATTGCTGGGTCTGGGCTGGGGTGGTCAGTGAGGACAGCTAGAAGGCCCCATCTAAACCAAGTGAGCCCCTGCAGGCGCCCCCATCCCTGTATCTGGCCCTTCAAGTGCTGTCCACCGTGCAGCCACCTGGCACAGCAAAGTGTGCCTTCCCAGGTCCTGAGTAAAGGTCACAATGAATTCTGGCTGGGCTGCTCCCATCAAGCTTTCCATTCAAAGGTGGCAGAGGCCAACACAAACTGAGGCCAGCAGGGTGTCACCCCGACTCTAAATGGAGAACGTGAGAACTCCAACAAAAGCCCAATCCACCTGCGGTCCGGGGCTGGCCTGCTGTGAGCTGCCGCATAGCTGGGCCCTTGAGTCCTCCTTGGGCTTTCCAGGCAGGAGTCTGCAGGGCACACGGTGGGCGGGCTTGTTTTCGACCTCTCCTTGCTCCTCTTCTTTCTCCTGCTGCAGCTGTGGACCGGGGCACAGGCTCAAAGGCAGCTGTCTGCTCTCATCAAGCCCAAGACGTCGGCACTCCCAGGGCCGCCAGCAAGCACGGCCAGAAACGGTACTGCCTATCAGGCCACCAGGGCTTCTTTTGTTGGGCTGGCTGGCTGCAGCAAGGAGCACGGTCTAGCCCTGGAAAACTGCGCTGTGACCCAGCATTGCAGGGGTGAACTGTGCTCCTGATGCAGGTCATCCCAGTAGGACGGCACCGAGTGAAGATGGCTATATTCGTGTTTCCTTGACAGCATTCAGGTTGAGCCCAAGGGGTTTTGACAGCCATTCAAGGCTGTACAGGAGAGCAGGACCATCTTCCCAGCACTTCATGTCACTGTCTGGTCCTGCTGGCTCAAATCTGTCCCCATAGTAGTCATTCAGGTCATGGTGCTGAGGAGCGGGGCTGAGGCTAGGGTGAGGCGAGGGAGGCATTCACCTTATGTGCAAAATTTATCAGGTGCCAAAAAAACCCTCAGAAATCAAGAGAAATAATATTCTCATGCAATATTTAAAAAAATCAAATCAGCAAACTATGGCCTCAAGGCTGTCTGCCTGATTTAATAAATACAGTTTTATTAGGACACTGTGGGCTCACCCATCTTGCAGTACTTTGCTGCTATAATATTAGAGTCTGCCAAAGAGTGAACTTCCCTGAGACACCTCTGACTTTGGTACCGTATTAGTCAGGATTCTGAAGGGAAAAAGAACCAATAGGATGCATATATAGAGAGAGAGCGAGAGAAGAGATTTTTTTTTTGTAAAAAATTGGCTCACACAATCATGGGGGCTTGGCAAGTCCAGAATCTGCAAGGTAGGCTGGTAGGCTGGAGGCTCAGGGGAGAGTTACAGTTCAAGTCCAAAGGTGATCTGCTGGCAGAATTCCCCTTTCTTCTGGGGAAGTCAGCCTTTTTCTAGCAAGGCCTTCAACTGATTGGGTGAGGCCCACCCACGTTCCGGAGGCTCGTGTGCTTTACACAAAGTCCACTGATTTAAATGTTAATCTCATCTACGCCTAGAATAATGTTTCACCAAATATCTGGGTACCATGGTCTTGCCAAATTGACACATACCATTAAAAATTACAGGTGCCTTCTATTATTACTGAATCAGTGATGGCCACTTTATTTTCTCCATGCATAGGGAGCATTCTTCCCCACAGCAAGGGAAGAAAAGCCTCCGTTTGCAGAGAAGCAACTGTGTTTATATCTCTTTGCACGCTCTGGCATTTTCTAGCATAGCACTTTGCACAAAGTAGCACATGTTTGTTATTTGATGAGTGGCTATTAATTTGGCTACTTTTTGGCCTCAATTCAATATTTTTCCCCCTTTGGTCAAAAATTTGCAGGACCTTAGGAAGAAACTGGTTACTTTTCAAAATCCAAGTACAAAATAGTCCAGGTAGAAATATCAGAAAAATAGTCCTTTCAAGAATAAGTTCACCTGTTCTTCCCGCTCATGACTTACAATCTGTTTCTAGCACTTGGCCTTTGAGAGAACTCTGTCCATGAGGAATCAAAAGCCCAGGCAGTCTTTCTCTGTGGAATTCTGGAACTATTCCTCTTACAATTTCTTTCTCAAAATCTTAATCCTAATAATAATGAAAATGATTTATCAGATGAAGACAAATTAATCCTGCCTGAACAATTTGATGTTATCATATTTAATTTCAAATTTAATTATTTTGGTATTTAATTACAAAACAGTTAATTACCTTATTGTAATTATGTGTCTTTCTAAAGTAGAAAGAGGGCAACAATCCCTGATAAGGGGCTACCCTCAGGCATGGCCATTTTCTGGTTTATCTTGAACCCGTATCAGCCCTGCTTCTTGATTTTCCTATTGCTCAAGCTTCTCTGTCAGGTCCTAATTCCTATCTGTTCTTGGTCTCTTCTTCCACTTCTAGAACCAACATCCAAAGCCACCTTCTGCCCCTCCATTGATTTCTACAAGCAGGCCTTCCAAAGCCTTGTTGTTTGACAAGATCACTTTAAACAGCACTACTCCACCCACCTCAGAGCCAGGAGCTTGTGTGGTGCTTTCAAGTCAGGGGTTGTAAGCCTCGGATTGTAATTGTCACCCTGCCTATAGGGACCTAATACCAGAATAGGGCAGGCATCATCTGGTCAAGGTAGATGCTGGTCCTCACTCTGCTACCAGACTGTGGGGTTTGCAACTTCATCCCTTTGGGATGAGGGGTTCTAGGGAAGATACCAACACAGCTGATGTGGTGGGGGTTGTCTGCGGGCTCAAGGAACTGGCCAATTGCCTACTGGCACAGAAGCATTTCGACATTTTCACAACTGGTACGACATCAGCAGTACATCAGGGCTCAGTCTCCTCCCTGACCCACGGGACAAGGAGGGTAAGAGAGTGCATGAAGCAGGCTGTCACACGTGTGCCACAGACAGCAGGGAACTGAAGAACCATGCCCCACATCAAGGAAGCAGCCTGGTGATGATCACAGAGGGCAGTTGTTTTCCAAGAGAAGCCCAAAGCCAGATTTTTATGAGAAAATTTCAGATTTAAAAATGTTGGAAGCTACCTCAAGTTATTGTTGTTTTTCAAATGCCTGTGGGTCAACCAAAAAATAATTGAGGGCTGGAGCTAACCCATGGGAGGGCCCCTCCTTGCCTGAAGTTATTGCCTTTCCAACCAACGTGGGGGTTCTATTTTCCATCTTCTGTTTAAAAGTGAGGCTGGACTTCTGGTGTCCACGTAAGATACAGAAAGCTGGGGAAACATCACTCCCACCCTTACAAGAAAAACAAGCTGGACATTGTACAAATTCCCGGAACCCCTAGCAGAGCTGAGGCCACCAGCTTAACAACTAACCCCAAATCTAAAGAAAGACAGGCACCTCCAAGAAGCCTGCTAGACATCACCAGATGCCACACTAGTGAGCAAGGAAAAGCCCTCCAATTTGTAATGATTTGCTAAAGACCAAGTGTGGGTGTTGTGAGAACACGGAGCCCCTGAGAGCCACAGACACAGGGACTTTGGCCCACCTGCAGGCTCCCTGCACGGACCCAGAAGGCACTCAGAAGAAGATTAGGAGCACAGCGAGAGTCCTGAGCTGCAGCAGGAAAGGCAAGCAGTCCTCCTGCCCAATGGAACAGCATTAAGCTGACGGGGGAAGGACAGCACACTCTTCCACCTTCAGAGCACCCTGGACCCAGACTATGAAAGGTCTCCTCCGGCTGGGGGTAGTCTGGAATGCTAAGAAGGCCTCCCTCCTGTGGCACTGAGACACCATGCCTGCCCAAGACTGAGTCTGAATCAGAACAAGGCTGTGACCGGGACAACAAGTGGCAGCGTCCATCGCCAGGAGGGGGGCCAGCGCAGGGAGAGATGTCTTCTTGGAGGGACAACTGACAGGGGGACCCCTGAGGCTGAGGGTGGACCAGACTCAGACAAAAACCCCAGTGGTTCCATGACCCTACTTTTCTCAAGACTTGCAGGACTGTGCACTAAGAAGGGAGACTTTTACCCTGTGTAAAGTATGCCTTAATAAAAATAAAATAAAAAAAAAATGAGGAACACAATATTATCAGATCAAGCATCTATCCATTTCTTTTGATTTTTTTGTTCCTATTTAAGTTTTTATTTTAATCCCAGTTAGTTAACATACAGTGTTCTATTAGTTTCAGGTGTACAATTTAGTGATTCATCACTTCCGTACATCACCCAGTGTTCAGCGCGAGTGCGCTCCTTAATCCCCATCACCTATTTACCCATGTCTCTACCCACCTCCCCTCTGGTAACCATCAGATTACCATCAGAACAAACGTACCCATTGTTCTCTGTAGTCAGGAGTCTGTTTCTTGGTTTGGCCTCTCCCCACCCCCACCCCACCCCACTCATTTGTTTTGTTTCTTAAACTCCACATATGAGTGAAATCGTATGGTATTTGTCTTTCTCTGACTGACTTCACTTAGCATTATACTCTCTAGTGCCATCTTTTATTTTAAGTTGGTCTTGCTGTCTTAAGAAAAGTGAAACTTAGCAGCCCATCAACTGGTCAGGCTGCTTTTCTACTCAATCTAGCTTAGATCTGAGGGGTAATTTGATGAGAGGACTGCATCTCTCTCAGACCGGCAGCCTGGGTGCTGGGAGGGATGGGAACCAGGGGCTCACTTCTGTCCCTCATCTCCCTCTCTCCCTGAGTATACTCTCTCTCACTGCACACTGATGTCTGAACATGGCTGCCAGGAGCTCCCAGCCTTACATTTCACAGCTTTACCGACTAAGAGGAACTCCATCCCTTATT
The DNA here is from genome assembly GCF_003265705.2 of Callorhinus ursinus. Taxonomy (NCBI): domain Eukaryota; kingdom Metazoa; phylum Chordata; class Mammalia; order Carnivora; family Otariidae; genus Callorhinus; species Callorhinus ursinus. The sequence continues at coordinate 147,325,403 of NW_027397063.1, forward strand.
CTAATTCCAGTTAAAAAAGATCCCAGGAAGCACTCTGATTGGCCCCCCTGAGGACAGCCAACAGTGGCCAAGGGACAGACATCTTGTGATTGTTACCTTCCATTCCACATGGTTGGAGTGGAGAACAGATGCTCCCCCCAGAAGGTAGAACGCAAGCAGACAAAATATTGTCTCTTGCAGCTCATCATCATCTTACGCACTAAATCTTCTTTTTTGTTCTCCAAAAGAGGTTGGAGTTCCCCTTCTGGCTTCAGTTCATTTCAGTTTTGTGAGCCTGATCTTGGCCGAGAGGTCGAGCAATGAAGATGAGTAAGGAAGGTCCTTTCCCTCAAAAACCTGCACCTCAGTCTCGTGGGGGAGACAGACACATAAATGGCTCATTACAAAATCCAGCAAGCGCAATGGGAGGGAGCCACCTAACCAAGCCCAGGGTCTCAGACAAGGTTTCCATAAGAAGTGATTCCAGGACAATTTGAAGGTCGTGTAAGAAGGGGAAGGGCATTTCAAACAGAAGTGTAAGACCCCGATGAGTTCAAAGGAATTACTCTCACAACTGATGGATTGTGAATCCCTCAATGGGGGATGTCAGGGCTTTTATGATAAAGATGCAATTCTTAGCTTTTTAAAAAAAGCGCTTTATAGTTTTCAGAGCACTTACAAATCCTTTTTTTTTCTTTTTTGCCTCTCCCGCAGCCTTACCTAACAGAAACAGTACCAAAAATAGGGAAATAAGAACAAAACAAACTTCTGAGAAAAGGATGGGTAGATGTGCTTCAACAGTGCTCAGTCCACACCCCGCTCTCACCCCAGTCGCAGGTATGGATGGGACTGGCCTGCAGATGGGTTGATTGCTCCAACGTTAGGGGTTTGTAAGATAGGTGGGGCAGAAACAGAAATTGGCCGGGACCTTCCAAGTGGCTAAGTGATGCCTGTGGGATCGAGACTGGGCAGGGAAGGTGGATGAGGAACTGTAGTAAAGTGAGGGGGTGGGGACAAAGAATTAGAGAAGCAGAACACTGGGAATAAGGACACAAAGGGTTAACAGGTAGAGCGTGAAGTCTGCGATTCAAAGATTTCTGAGGTTGTGTCATTCTAGGAGGGGGTGTGCTCCACGGTATAAAGCCATGTCAGTGGTTTGCTGAAGGGCGGAGGTGGCGAAGTCGTTATTGGAGTGATTGGAAGAGGTCAAGGATGAACAGAAAAGCTGATGCCACGAGCTGTATGGAGGAGCTTGGAGTGGAGAAGAAAAACAAGCAGGTGCCAAAGTTTTAGGGCAAGAGAGGGAGCGATGAGAAGGCTGGTATAAGGTGGCCCCTGGAAGGGGAGAGGGAGATAGAGATCAATGACAGGAATTTCAAGACGGAGGTATCTGCTTGGGAAGGGAAGAGCAGTGTCCACGAGCAGGTGCAGGGTCAGTGGGAGACAGGCATTGCTCCACGGGGAGCAAGGCAAGACAGAAGCACTGGAAACAAAATGAGCAGGAAGTACATGGCACAGCCCAGGCCGGGATCGAAGGAGCCAACACAGAGAACATTTACTGGACACCAGATATTGCCTGAATATGCACACTAGCTCCATGTCCATCAAAGCGTAGCACTGTACCACTTTCCATAGATGAGACAGTGTCAGGTAGTCCGTGATGATCATTTTCTCAATGTCAGACTAACAGTTTCAGACAAACATGCTCATTCTAGTGTGTATTATGAATATGTATATAAACAGCTTATCATCCTGCAGAATTCACAGACATTTTTGCTTAGAGTAAGGCTAAAGTTTAAAATGGAATCAATTTAAAGAAAGATATCAAATAAATAATAAAACAGATGGTACATAGGTAAGGGGCAAAGTGTGAAGGTAGTACAAATGCCCCAAATGTGGGAAAGACTGGATTATCTCATGCACTCTGCCTAACTCCACGAGTGAGACATAGCTGTCGTTCCCACCTGCGTGTCACGGCAGCCCTGCTGTCTAACCACTGGGGCACACCACAGCTCCAACTCACACTCCGGAAAGCCATCCCAGGTCTCTGTGTTGCAGAAGGTTACCACGGTTCTTGGGCACAGGTGTCTTCACAGCCTGGAATGGAGCAGAGAAAACCCTGGGTATGCTAAAGGGAAGCTTCTTTCCCAGGTTACCCATCATGTATCTTTTATACTGAGACATTTCAGATGTCATTTTAGCCTGATTTCAGCCCAATTTCTTCTAGAAAATGTAAAAAAGAAAAATCTCCCTCACTGTATCAGACACCCATGTGCTGCCTCTTTTTCTGAAGTGGCCAGCACCATGCCCGGCCTCTGCCATGATGGCCTCCAGGAAGCAGCTAAATTCTACCCACCTGAGGCCTCTGTGCAAGTCTCTGGCTGCTCCCATGACTTTGAGACTCAGATGACCTGCCACGCTGCTGGGTAGTTCCTGGGATCTGGCTTCCCTGGTGGCTCCTGAAGGACTCAGGCCATACAGCCCAGAAGCACCTTAACTCCCTGGGGGGAGAACTCAACCAGTGAGAGACAAGAGGTGGGAGATGAGCCAGAAGACAAATTCCCTCTCCATTCCACCATAATGGACTCTTTCAAGGCATGGTGTTTCTGAAAAATCTGTTCACACAAGTCCCACGTGGCAAAATGACCAGTTGTGTCTCTTCTTGAAGCAGGGCCTGCTTGGCAAAGCCCCACCTTGTATGTTCTCCCCATTTTTGCCTGTGCCACTGCCCCCCCCACCCCCCGCCCTGGGATTGCAACTTCCCATAAAGTACTCATGCCGTCTATTCAAGGGAGCCCAGGCTACCTGAAACCAAATAGGGATTTTTTTCCCCCTATTTCTCATCCATAACAATTTCAAAAGTCTATTTCAAAAGTATAGTGGGCCACTCTCCTCACCTCAAAAGATTGCCTGGAGGAAAAGAGGGATTTGCTGGCAGAGGCTGGGGGGTCAGGGGTGGTGGGGACGGCCTGCTTGGGTAAGGGGGGTAGTAGCAGCCCCTGTGCTTCTGTGGAGGCTCAGCACCTGGGTGGGAGGGGCCGACCCGCTAGACAGCCCAGAGCCCTCAAACATGCACAGAGATGGCGGCTGAACAAGATGGAGCCGAGGTGAGAACGGCAGTCCTGAGGGACACGGCTTTGCCACGCTTGGGTTCTGGCTCGCCCTGTCCCTGCTCGCCGGGCTGTGGGCTTGCCGGAAGTCCCTGAGATAGTCCCATCCGGTGGAGGAGGGGCAGCATCTTTCGGAATGAGAACTTTGAACTGGATTGTGATTGAATTCTTGGATTAGACTAACATTTTTATTGGATTAGACTGGCCTTTGCTGGAGTGGACTGAATTTAGTGTTCCTGCTGCCAAGTGGGAACGAGAGCTCATTAAAGAAAGTACATGCAATTATTATTATTTTTTAAGTGCATTTGTACTTTCTCAGGCCCCACTTTAATTTGGCCAGGAGCCCTGTCCTTGAGCGTGAGCCCTGAGGAGAGCCAACCAGGCTCCGGCACTTGTACAAATAGGGTTTGTGTTTCTGTGGCTGGAGTAACAAGGCCTGGGGTAAGTTACCAAGATGTGGGGCAACGGTTGAGTGGCAGCGCCGGTCTACGCAAGAGGCCAACTGTATGCTCCTGGCCGCAAAGGTCCCGGGAAGGAATGAAACGTCAGCACTTTGACTACGTTTTTAATATGCTTTACTATGTATAGCCATTGTGAACACCGTCCCAATATCACAGTTTGCTGGTGGTGGTGGTAGAAGTGGGAGGTACGTGTGTTTGTGTACACGTGCGTTCAAAGGCATGGCTAAGAGCTCAGGCTCTCTGACCAGACAGCTGTGGATTGAGACCCCGCGTTTACCCACTCACCAGCAGAGTCAGCTTAGGAATTCGTAACCTTTCCAAGGCATGGCTTTCTCGTCTGGAAAGTGAGGATGATCCCAGCAACCTCATGGGACTGCTGTGAGACCCCATACGGCCGCCCCGCATCCCGCCCCATGCTAGTCATTCTCTGCTCCAGGGCTGCCGTGTCCTACACCCAGCCTCTGCCCAGACCCACACCCCGGGGAGGCTGACCCTGGGGGCTGCTGCCAGGCTCCCTGCCCAGGGAAGGCTCTGGCCAGAGAAGAGAGCTCCAGGGGATAAAGGCCTGGGTCCTGGGCGCCTGGGTGGCTCAGTCGTTAAGCGTCTGTCTTCGGCTCAGGTCATGATCCCAGGGTCCTGGGATCGAGTCCCACATCGGGCTCCCTCCTTGGAGGGAAGCCTGCTCTCCCTCTCCCACTCCCGCTGCTTGTGTTCCTGCTCTTGCTATCTCTGTCTCTGTCAAACAAATAAATAAAATCTTAAAGAAAAAAAAAAGATGTTCTGTATCTATTTAAAAAAAAAAAAAAAAAGGCCTGGGTCCTTCTTCCTGTTCCTCCTCACTTCAGTGTCCTCTTTCTACAGCTGGACCCCTTGGTGCCTCGGCTCCCTTCTTTAACCTTTTGGGCCTCAGTAGTAACAGCTGCCCTTGGGGCTACTCTGGGGGCCTTCAGCATTTTTGGGGGGCTCCATCAACCCTGTCCTGGAGATCTACGAGTGGTCGGTCCCCTCATCAAGTCTTGGGGACCATCAGGGAGGATTCTTTTTCCTACCTAACCCTGGGCGATACACTCCTGGATTATTGTTTGACCGGTGTTTTCTTAAACAAACACATTTTAAAAATCTAAATGATTGGTTTTATGGGGATTTTATGTCTCCATGTCATTGTGGACCTGATATGCTGGTTTTAACCTTTGTAATACACATTAAAATAACACACTTTTAAAATAAAAGTGCTCACTGTGTGCCACTCTGGTGCCTCCGCGGCCTGTCAAGCCCCTTTGGGAAGGACTGAGTTGCTCTGTGGCGAAGCTCTCAGCTCAGAACACACACTTTCTGTCTGAATGCCATCCTTAAAATTAGGACCACGCTGTCACAAGGCGGCCGCTCCAGACAGGTGGCCAATGCACACCATGCAGGAACATGTTCCTTCTGAAACCATACTTTTCTCATAAAATCTGACATATCACCCTGTTGCTAATAAAGAATGAATGCCCCCTGTTGTGACAGCCCTCTTCATGAGAGACACATTCTCTCCCCTGCAGGAAGGGCAACGAGTTCATTTCGAAAAAGAAATCATCTGCAACCACCCCCAGTGCAAACATAAAGTCTTTCTGAAGTCCATCTTCAAATTACAAGTATTTTAAAAATAAATTTGGTGGAATCTTGCTGGGATTTTCATACCAAGAGGCTGAATAGTTAAGACAGAACATTATCACTCGGTGTTAAAAAAAAAAAATGGAATATGCCCCGAAAGCTGGGTTCCACCTCTCAAGCACCCTTTCTGCTTCCTCTGTTCCAGTTCTACCCACCACACCTTCCAGCCCCTCACACACAGCCGTGCACGCCCACACACATGTGCACACACGCGCATGCGCGCTGCCACCCCACGCCCCAGGCCCCACCTGCGGCTCCCAGCGGCAGCGGCCAGACAGCGGTCCAGCTCCCTGCCCTCCAGCTTCGGGGAGCTTGCTGCTTTCTGTACAAATTGCCTCCAGAACAAAGCAAGTTGGCCTGTGAGAGGATTTTGTCACCTCTGCTGGAACAGTGCAGCTCAGGATCAAGCAAGGCTGACAATAAAACTTTTTTAAAAAATTCTTTTTGCTTTTTCAGGCGCTGCAGATGAGGAGCTGAACAGAGATGTGTAGAGAGAAGGGTGCGCTGTTGGGTGCCCTATAACTCCAGCTTGGTTATGGGAATGGGAAGGAGAGAAAATGACTTTAAGAAACACACTTTGGTCATTGAGAGATTTCTTTTTTTTTTTTTTTTTTTTTTGAGGCGAGGCTGTCTGTGTCCCAGTGCCAGTTGGTCCTATTCTCTGCAGAGGTGAAGACAGCTGTGTGGATGTGCTAAAGCAAAGAAGAGAACCGCGGGAAACTCTTATAAGCCCCACGTCAGTAGGGCTCCCCTGACCCCACCAGATGGAGGTATGAGGACTGCAGACCCACAAGTCCACATTGAGGAGCCAGGTCCCATGTCCTCCACAGATCTCTGCAAATTCTCAGCACTTACTACCAGACCCTCTGCCTGCCCCCAGACCTTTCTGTCTCTGGAATCCAAGGGGGTGCTCCCTTCACCCCTAGGCAGCTCAGATGCAAAATATCAGCCCGTTCACTGATTTCCATAAAATAATCCACTCTTACAGGTGCAACTCTTCACCACATAACATCCTCCGTTTACACCCCTCTCCCCTCCAACGGGCAGGCATAAGGTAGAGGTATTTTGCAAAAAGGCCCCAACTATTTATTTCAACGGTCCATCCATGACGATGTTCCAAAACACATACTGATTTTTCACGCACATAAAATCCTTATATATAAGCGAAATCCCTAGTTATATATAAGATGAAAAGTACAGATTTCTTATTTAAAACACCAGTCATTTATTTCAATTACTAAAGCAGCACCAAAAACACTCTCAAAGGTTCCTGTGCATTGTGAGTTTCTCCAGCAAAGAACAGTGCTGAAGGACCTTCAGCACGGCGAGGGCAAAACACAGCAGAAGAAGAAAAATAAACCAGGACAACAATGATGCTATGGACTGAATGTTTGTGTCCCCCCAAATTCATATGCTGAAGCCCAAATGTGAAGGTTTTGGGAGGTAATGAGGTCGTGAGGGTGGGGCCCCCAGGACAGGGGAAGTATTCTTATAAGAAGGGGAAGAAGGCTTGCCCGTTCTCTGGCGACCATGTGGGGACACACTGAGAAGGTGGCCATCCACGGACTGGGAAGTGGGCCCTCACCAAGAACCAGATCCGCCGGCACCTTGATCCTAGGCTTCTCAGTCTCCAGAACTGTGAGAAATAAATGTTTGTTGTTTATGCCCCTCCACCTACTTATTAGAGTTGCCTAAGCTGCTAAGACAAGCAGCAACAAAAATGGATGCTACAGCCAGGTCTTTTGAGTGCGAGAGTGAGAGATGAAGTTACAAAAAATCCGAGTGGCCATCTTTTGTAACTTACCTCTCAGGTTTGCTGAGAAAAGCCAAGGGGCTGGAGACAGAAATGGGAAGAGTAGCTTCCCTACATTGGCCACCACTTACTGTGGGCCAGGCACGGGGCTCAGCCTTGTTTTAAAATTTAATTCTATTTCTACCAAAGATTACTTAACATATTAACATGCATATGTTTTAAAAAGCCAAATAGCACTATAACAGTAGTGAGAAAAAGAGCTTTTCCCTTCCCATGCTTTCTACCCCAAGATCCAATTCCGTGGCAAATAGATGTTGTATTTACCTCCATTTGTCTGAGCAAAAGGCTTATACAATTGTGTTGATTTTTCCCTTTTAGACATCGTCCCCTGCCTTCCTGCGATGGGTGATGAGGGTTTTAGCACCCACACCTTCACCTTGTCTACTTTCCCTCCTATGTCCTCCCCATGTAATCGTATCACAGTTTTTGTTCAACAAATATTCCATGAATATATTATTTTTACTCAGTAAACATTGGTCAAGCCGCTCCAGGAGAGTATTACGTTTCCTCTCATATATGACTTTTTGTTTTCCTTGGACTTAATAATTGGCTTTTTTTCCACTAGCATGATTTCAGATATCTATCACTAACTCTCCCCAGAAACTCTCCAGAAGAGGTGTAAAATTCTCCTCAATATATTCAAATGCATTGGTGCCATCTGTATGTTGGAGCTGTCCTTCCTCCTGTTCCAGTCTGGGCTGGTGGCTTCCATCCTTGCTTCCCAGGGGTCATCCTCGGGCTTCACTCACCAAACCTTGAATTCCCTCTGCCTTTCTCCTGTATTGAACCTATTTTCTGGATCCTATGCTTCCTGATTCTTTGCTAATTCCCCTCTTTTGGTGTTTCTCCTCTGGTATCCAGGGGCTACCCGTGGTTGCTTGACTGGGTACACTAATCCCACTTTATCCATAGTTTTGCATTTTGTGGTTACAGTTTTCCACGGTCAACTGCAGCCCAGAAGCAGATGATCCTCCTGACGGATGGTCAGGGCATCAGGAGCCCGATGCTACATCACAGTGCCTACGTCAGTCATGTCCCTTCAGCTCACCAGGTAGGCCTTTATTTTATCATCTCACATCAGTACAAGAAGAAGAAGGGTGAGTAAAATACAAGAAGATATTTTGAAAGAGAGAGACCACACCCACCTAACTTTTATTACAGTGGATTGTTATAATTGGTCCGTTTTATTATTGTTGTTGTTATTCTCTTCCTGTGCCTACTTTATAAATTAAGCCTCCTCATAGGGATGTATGTATGGGAAAAAACATAGTACGTAGGGGGTTTGGCATTATCCACAATTTCAGGCACCCACTGGGGATCTTGGAATGTATCCCCTGCAGATCAGGGGGGACTACTGTATAGAGTTCTAGACCAGAAATATGTTTTCCTCAGCATTTTGAAAGTCTTGTTCCCTTATCTTCTAGATTCCAATGTTGCTGAGATGATTGATGCCACTCTGACCCCTAACCCTTTGCAGGTGGTATGTTTTTCTTACCCTGACTGTGCCCTTGACTGTCCCAGAGGGGTTTTTTAGCATCTGCTCTTATCCCTGAAATATTTAAATTTCATGACAATGTGCTTTAGCTGGGGTCCTTTCCCCCTTCTAAAAAAATTCAGTGTGCTGGGCACTTTCTGGCCCTGTTCGGTGTGAAAAATCATATTCTTTAGTTCTGGGATATTTTAAAATATTGTTTCTTCTGATAATTTTCTCTCCTTCTTTTTGTGGGTTTTTGTTGTTGTTGTTGTTCTCTATGGAATACCTTTTATTTTCTCTTGGACCTCTTATTTTACCTAGTATTCTTTTTTTTTTTTAAAGATTTTATTTATTTATTTGAGAGAGAGAGAATGAGAGATAGAGAGCACGAAAGGGAAGAGGGTCAGAGGGAGAAGCAGACTCCCCGCCGAGCAGGGAGCCTGATGTGGGACTCGATCCCGGGACTCCAGGATCATGACCTGGGCCGAAAGCAGTTGCTTGACCAACTGAGCCACCCAGGCGCCCTTACCTAGTATTCTTTATCATACTTTCTGAGAGATGACCTTGGCCTTAGCCCCATCCTCTTTATTTCATTTTATTTGTTGTGTGTTTTTTTCAACACCCCTATTGCCATCTGAACACTCTCGTCTTATCGATGGTGTGACTTCTCTTGCCTCCGGGGCGGGGCATTATCTCCCTTTATTCCATTCCTTCTCTTGTTTATTTTGATATCTGCTTTCCATGTTGACGGTGTTTCTTGTGATCTTTGCCTGTCTCTCTAGGACGGTGATATCAAAGTTTGGCTGGAAACTCTAAGTGGGAATGGGCTTGCCACCTGGTGCTCCACTGAGGGTGATCAAGCAGCCCTACTGTTCATTTAGAAGATTCTCCCAAATTCATCATTTTTGGTTTTTTCTCTGGTTTCTGGCTGGGGAATGTATGCTGGCAACCAGCATTCTGGGAGCCTACTTGGGATAGAGGACCGAAGCGGGGGTAAGACCTCACAATTTCACTTCCTCTCATTTCTGTCTGGGCCTCACCTCCTTCACAGCTGTGCCTGACATCTCTGAGCCAGGAGCTGCTCTGGGTCGGTTTCTCCAGAGGGAAAACTCCAGGCTTCTGCTGGCATGGGGAAGGGCATGGGCTCAGGTTGTGTGGGGCAGGGAGTTTATTGCCCTTCAGACAGACGTATCGATTCTCTTCCTCAGCCTTACCACTTACCCTTACTTTCAGAGATACCTGGTCCTTCGATTCTTGAGTTTTTCTAGGTGTCTGCAGCATGAATGGGTGTGTTGCTTGTTGGCATCCCCCTGTGCACACTTTTAACAGCAGAGAAAGCTGTGCACTAATTAGGTTTTCCATTTCTTAGTCATGCTGGGTGTATGTCCTATTTATTGCTTGAATACGAGTCCTGGTACCTGGTTTCTCTGCATTCTCTCTCAGACCCATCTGCAGTATCCTGTGAGCTAGGTACTATTATCAACACCACTTAGAGAGGGGGATGCAGCCTTTGAGCAGGTAGGTAGGTGATCTGTTAGGGCCCTCAGCTGTGGTGTGGACCCAGGCCATCTGGCCCCAGAGCCTTTGCCCTGAGCCACCACATTAGGCAGCTTTGGGGGGGGGCAGAAGCAGAAAATGGGGGACAAGGTGTGACAGAAGAGTGATCCTATATTGGGGTCCCAGCTCCTTCTGGTCGCCACATGACAGACCAGTAAGTCAAGAGGCAAGATGCTGGGACAGGAAAGCTACTTTATTTGGAAAGCCAGCAAGCCCAGGAGATGGTAGACTGCTGTCCCAGTGGCCCATCTCCCCTAGCTTGAGGTTTGAGCTTCTTTTATGTCAGCAAGAGGTGGCAATGGGGTGGGGGAAGGTGTGGGGAGTCAAAAGGTGACTGACACCGGTAGACATCCCAGGAAGGTCACGTAACCTCTTTGTCCTTAGTCAGTTGATCTTTGTGTGTAGGAATCAGGTCATGTGGTTCCTGTAAATCTTAAACATGGTATAGTCATTTCTGTGTGTACTTCCTTATCTCCTCAAGTGAGGTAGGTTGCGGATAAAAAGCAGTTTCTGCAAATCTTAGCTGTAACATGCCTACGTGCCGGGCTAAGTGGGAGTTTCTAATCTACAGGTCACAGCGCAAGAGAGATGGAAGTCTCTCCCTGTTAGAATCCCAGAAACTCCTCTGAATATCTGCCATTGGCTAGTCTTCCATTGAGTCTTGTGGTGAAAATCTATTACAAAGAAGTTTTAGATGGTGGGAGCAGTGCCTCTGGGGAAGAGCTGTGGTTAGTGAAGGCAGCAAACTTTGTGTCCAGCCCAGGTACTTCACAGGGTGTCTGGGTTTAAACACGATTTGAAAAAGGAAGTGTTCTGAGATCGTTTGGTTCTGAGGGGTTTTCAAACATTCTTATAATCAAATGCCGTTATAATCATCTGAGAGACTTTAAAAACCCGGAGGCTCAGGGCCCTTCATCCCCAGAGCAATTAAATCAGAATCCCTAGGAGTGTGACTCAGGACTATAGTGTGTGAAGCTCTCCGGGGATTCCAATGTGCAGTGAGTGGAGAACCAATGCTGCAGACCAGCACTTTGCAAACTGGAAAGCGCACCTGAATCACCTGGGGATCTTGTTAAAAAGCTGATTCTGATTCACTAGGTCTATCCAGCTCCCATGTGATGCTGCTGGTCCTGGGACCACAGCGCACGTATTGAGGTCGTTGATGATGCTGAGCAGTACAATAGCAGGAAGTGCTAGCCTGGGAGGCAGCATCTAAGGTTGGCATTAAGGTATGATTTCAACTTCATGATTAACTGCTTTTTCATAATTACTATAACAATTTATGGGAGCACCTGGGTGGCTCAGTCAGTTAAATGTCCGACTCTTGATTTCGGTTCAGGTCATGATCTCAGGGTTGTCAGATCCAGCCCGGCATCGAGCTCTGAGTTGGGCCTGGAGCCTCCTTAAGATTCTCTCTCTCCCTCTCCTTCTGCCCCACCTCCCTCTCTAAAAAAATTTCTGCATTGCAGAAAGGGATATGAATTCTGTAACACAGTTCTAAACAATGTAAGGAGAATATTAATTAGCAAAGGCTTTTATGCTTTTAGAAAGTATAGATGTTACTGAAGATGTCATAAAGGAGGGGGGGTGGCTTACAGGTCACATTAGGTTTATAACCTAAACAACCAGTTGAGCACCCAGCTCTCCCCGATCTCAGAACACCCAGGGGCCACCACACCTCTCCATGACTTCCTGTTCACTCAACTCCTCCCGTGGTTTTCCTGCTGACTCCCCTTCAAGATTAACACAAAAATCCCTCCCCTTGAATAAAAAAGAATAATCTACTCTCTCCCTTGAAAGCACCTACCTGCAAGCTCCAAACACAGATGTTTCCAAAGACAGTACTGTTTCTTACAGGAATTTTGATATGTTAAATATTCCTACTTTATTAGACTATGAAGAGAAACCTAGGCTTACAAAATAATTATGTTTTTGTGCATTTCTACATGATGGTTAAAGAATTCCAAATTTTCCCCAAGGGGTCGAAGCATTCAGGAAATTTCCAAGGTGCTAAAATGGCCTTTATTTACTTGTACCTCCTTCCTCCCATCCCCACCTGGCCTCTCATAATCTCTCTGCTTTTCTCCACCAGCAGACACGGGTATCACATATCAAAGAGAAAGAACAGTTCAAGAAGAAATCTGTACTGGCCTTATTTTATAAATTGGGTTTAATAATTCATCTAAAAGAGAATTTTTAGCAACAAGGTTTGCATATAAAAAGGGAACATGCCTTCCCTAAATAGGCATCTGTTACTCTTGCTGCAATGCTGAGTGGGGAGAAAAAAAGACCAGTTGGGTCCAAGTGCCTCTCTCAAATTTGCTAAGGACACATGGTCTCCAGCCCGTTAGGCAAAAGTGACTTGAGAGCAAGCTCTGCAGGAAAGGAATTTAAACCACACCCTAAAAGCCTCCTCTTTGTCACTGCAGAAATCCACCTAGAGGTCATCGCAACAAACACGTATATTCCAAAAACGTCTGCAGACTGTAGGTCTGTTCATTTCCTGGTCATAAAACACCACCTGCCCAGACTTCACCATTACCTCAAATACCAAACCCGTGGCGTCTTGTAAGTCAGATGGTGTTGGGTTTGAGGGTCTGCAGGTCTCCACACGCACACACAAAGCTGTTCAGAATGTCAAGAAAATCAGTCATTCACACAGCTGTGCTGCTCATGCGTGACAAGCTGACTTTAAATATTTGTCACTCCAACTTGCTGATATGGGGGGAGGGGGCGCTGGTAGAATGAAAGGGGAGGAAAATGAACAGAAACCTCTAATTGCCCAGGTTTGCTGCCGTGATTATTTCTGCAGTAGCTCTGCGACAGGCAGCACCATCAATGTTTTCGGACCTGACAATGAGTAAGTTGCCAGGGAGCGAAGGCCCAGCAAAAGAAGCAATTAATACTTCCTTTTTCAGTTTATAGACAGCATCTGTCTCCCTGCCTTAGAAAAAAATTGCTTGAGAATTAACTTTCCTAGTTTCTTTTTCTAAAATGTCCCTATTTTACCATATCCTTTGCAGAGACCCATTCAGTCAGGCAAGCATCTGAATAAGCTAAATTTCCCAAATGTTTAAAAAATCTGCAATAATATAAAGTCTTCCTCTTGAAACGTAGCATATTCCAACAACATTACATAAGTATTTTTTTAAGGATGTCATTTGTTTGTTAATAAAGATTCCCTTGAACAATGACACCCTGAATGGGGAAAAAAATGGACACATTCATTCTACCTAGAGGTGTGTGGAGTGAGTCCACTTTTCTGGCAAGTATGTGACCCCTTTAAAAGCATGCTGTTCTTTGACCTGGCAACTCCATTGCAAGCCATTTGTCCTAAGGGAATAGTCAAGGTGTATCAAAGATTACTGTACTCTGATGTTTACCATTTATAATAGCAAAACTAAATGTCAAAAAAATAAGTCTAGCAATTAAATTATGACGAAATCATACAATGAAATACTGTGTAGTCATTAAAAAGAGTTGTAGAAGATTTGATGGGGGAAATGTTCATGACGAATTGTTAAATTTTAAAAAGTAAAAACCAGAATGTACATTATGATATTGCTTTAAACTTTTTAATGTATCAATTTTAATTTATTATAATATATATGCATAGAAAAATGACTAGAAGGATTTTCAACAACATATGGTATAGGGGGCGCTGAGATTATGGGGAACTTTTTGTTTTTTCTTTGTGTTTGCCTATATTTTCCCAATATAGTGCATCACTAAAAGGAAAATAATAAATCAAGAACCGAGAATCAAATGTGTTAAACTATATTTATTATTACAATTAGAACAAAAGATGCTACCAATCGGTTTAAAATGATGGTGGGTGACCTCTATTGATAAAAGTGTTGAGAGATTCCACTTTGCCAAGCCAAAGTCAATTACTTCGATGCTTTCTGTGCCTTAATGAGCAGCCCCTGGGTTTTAGATTAACTGAAATGGTGTTTTAGATGGAGGGAAGTGAAAAGGGTCCCTTACCCTATGACTTTCCAACAGAAGTCTAAGGGCTCCTGCAATTAAGAAATAAGGAGTAGTGGCTAAGATGTAGATTCCGAAGCCACGCTGAGTTCAAAGCTCGTTGGCTTAGCTTCTCTGTGCCTCCCTTCCGCCTCTGGAAACTGAAGGTGACAATAGCACCTACTTTCCCGGGTCGTCGCCGAGAAAACCTGAGTGAATCCGAGTCAAGTGTGAGAGCGGCGCCCTGGCACAGAGGAAGCACTCAGTGCACGTTGGCTGAAAATCGCGCCTTGCGTCTGGCAGAACGGCCCGGAAACCCAGCGCGCTTTGCGAGCCAAGGCACCCCAGACCCCAAGAAAGGCGAGAGGGCTCGCACCCAGCCAAATGCCCGCTGGGGACCCCGTTTGAAGCGGAAACAATGAGCGCGCGCACGCACGCCCCTGCTCCCCGAGCGCGCGCCCCCGCCCCCCGAGCGCGCGCCCCCGCCCCTGCGCGCGTGCGCGCAGCTCGGGCCCGTCAGGCCCCCGTCACCCGCTCTGCGGACTTGCGCGGGCTTCTCGGCCCGGCTTAAGTATTTCTTGCTGTCACCAAAGACCCGGCAGCGGGTAGAATGAAAAGGAAAAATAAATTAACTGTAAAGAAGTAACACAGACCTCTCCACATTCTGCCGCCTAAAACGGCCTCTCGATTCCCAAGCGCTCTCTCAGGGTCACCACCCGGCTTGGAAAAAAGCCGGAAAAGATGGTCGGAAGGAGCAAGGTGGGCAACAAGCCAGATGGATTAACGAAGGGGGTGGGGAGACGAAAGCTTCCTCCTCGAATTGCATCCCACCCACCCACTCCCCCAACCCCCGCCCTCCCCCGTCCCCCCCGTCCTCCCCCGTCCCCCCCGCCGTCCGTGACCCTCGCCGCCACACTGCAGGGCCGCAGAACCAGCCCGGGCGGGTGCGGGGCGCTCCCTGCGCGGCCAAGGTCAGGGCGTCCGGCTGGTGCTTGCAGCTGGGGGCGACACACCTGCCAACGACCTGCCAGAGCCACTGCCTCTAAGGACGAGGCCCCGCTCCCTATGTGGTAGTCCGGTGCTCCGTCTCCTGGTCTCCTGCCTCGCCGCGCGGCAGAGTCAGCCCAGGGGCCTAGTCCTTGGCCCAGGTTCCTCCCACGTAATTCAAGAAGGCACTTTTGAGGGCACTTAAGTGGCGAACTGATAATCATTTTTTTATTTTTTATTGTTATGTTAATCACCATACATTACATCATTAGTTTTTGATGTAGTGTTCCATGATTCATTGTTTGTGCATAACACCCAGTGCTCCACGCAGAATGTGCCCTCTTTGAGCATTTTGTTTTTATGATAGGAACATCAGGCACAAAAATCACACAAATTTTATTTATATGGGCTCAAGATCGCTTTCTCTCAGCCACTCAGAGCTCTTCAAAGTGAATATAAACTAATCTCTAAAGTTTTCTCTTATATATCCTATGGAATGTATATTAAAATCCTGAATGCAAAAATTCCATTGGAATTTTAGTTGTCTGTCAGGTGAACTTGACCAACTGAACAAACTTTGAAAAACATAAAGACAAAAGTAAAATGATCAAATAAGAATGTTGAAAGCCCGCTAAGCATTTTGTAGCTGGTGGTCCTGTATTTGAAATCAGTTTTTTACTCTTTTCTTTCTTGTTTTTTTTTTAATCTGTACATTATTGTCTTACAGATAGTGTGGTCTCCCTTTGGAGCTGATTTGACCCCACTCCCCTTTTGGCAAAGCTTTTATTTGCATTTCCCTTGTGCACCCAACAGGTCTGTATATTAACAACATGCTTCATTTTTGGCACAACAGCCTCATTAATTATGTCAGCAGAGAGCTGGCGTCAGGGCTCCTGATAATTCTGTTTCCTCTCTGTTGGCATTGTTGCTTCTGAGCTACCAACCTACCATCAGCAGGCTTCATTTTCCCTCTGCCTTCCCATCCCATTCCGCACTCCTTTGCTCGAGTCTGCCCACTTCCCGATTCGCAAAGAACAGAACATGAGGTCCTGGAAGAATGAACTCTACTAGTTTGGTTATTATTTGGCTTGAAAGAGATTTTCTGGGCCTACATCCCAGATCCTTCTGGACTCTTGGATCAACTTTTGATGATGATGATGATGGTGGTGGTGGTGATAACAGTGGTTACCCACTTATTGAGTACTTACTATATATACAGTGCTTTTGTTTTTTTTTTTTTAAGATTTTATTTATTTGACAGAGAGAGACACAGCGAGAGAGTGAACACAAGCAAGGGCAGTGGGAGAGGGAGAAGCTGGCTTCCCGCCGAGCTGGGAGCCCGATGCGGGGCTCGATCCCAGGACCCTGGGATCATGACCCAAGCCAAAGGCAGACGCTTAAGGACTGAGCCACCCAGGTGCCCCTGTATACAGTGCTTTTTTTTTTTTTTTAAAAAAAAAGGTAGATTATGTCATTTAATTCCTAAAACAACCCTAGAGGCAGCTATCATTATTAATTCCCATTTAACAGATGAAAAAGCTGAGGCTCAGTGAGTTAGAGTGACAGGGCCGGGACCGGTAGGGTCACAGTTGGACTTTGATATGTCTGCTGTTGCCATGCCATGAGGCAGTCCTCTCTCTCACAACACACAACAATGCTGGCAAAAGGTAGCTGGGGGCTCAGAGGTGTGAAAATTGGAAAATCACTCCAAAAAGTTAAATAGAAGGTAATGTGGCCTAACAAAAGGTCGGGAAAGCCATCTTTGAGAGCATGGATTTGGCTGATACAGCCCAGCAAATACCATTATCAAAAACACAAAACACAAAACTCTGGTTATGGGTTTTTGTTTTAGTTTCTGAAGTTTCCATAGAAATCTGAGATTCTGGCCAGTAATTTCCCCTTGAAGCCTTGCCCAGTGACTAGGTAAGTAGGGGAATAGCAGTTTTTTCACAGATGTTACTCCTGGTTTTAGTATTATACCATCATTCAGGCCATCAGGTTCCCTTTCCAGCCACATCCAGCATCTTGGTTGACATCCCAGGTAAAGCCCGTAGAGGACTGATGGTTTGTGTCCTCCACTCCCAGGCCCTGCAGTGGCTGCCTTATAAAACAACTCAGTGGTCATAAGGAGTTCCCTGAATATAAGGGTTCAGCCATTCCTCAAAAACATTTATAAAGGATCAACTTTATACCTGGCACTAAGCTGAGGCATTGCAGATTAGTAAATGTGGTTTCCATTCTAATTTTACTTAAAATTAGGGTTTTGGGGGCACCTGGGTGGCTCAGTCATTAAGCATCTGTCTTCAGCTCAGGTCATGATCCCGGGGTCCTGGGATCAAGCCCCGCATCAGGCTCCCTGCTCAGCGGGAAGCCTCCTTCTCCCTCTCCCACTCCCCTTTGCTTGTGTTCCCTTGCTCGCTGTCTCTCTCTCTCTCTCTCTCTGTCAAATAAATAAATACAATCTTAAAAAAAAATTAGGGTTTTAAATAAATCAAAATAGCTGACTCTCGGGGCAGGTAGAAACCAGGATTGAGGGACAGTTCATATCATGTTAGAGAAAGCAGACAGCAGGAAGGATCCAAATGCATTCCCGAGAGAGAAGGAGGCTCTAAGGATTGACTTCATCATCAGTTATCAAAGATGAAGAGACGCTCTCAAGAATAGATAGGACAGATGCCTGGTCCATACCACAGGGTAAGGCAAATGGCTTATCATAAACTACATTATTTTTTAAGGTTACCGGAATTTGATATATTTGATATGAAAACTTCAAACCCTGTAGAAAGAAAACACCTTGGCATTGCCCTTTCACTGTCCTCTGCCCTACGAGCTCACTCTTTAGAGATGACTACTGTGAACAGTTCAGTGTTGAATCAAAGGAACCTAGTGCTTCTTTCCTGAACCTGACAGAGAAAAGGATCCCAAAGAACATGGCCCAAAGGAAAACAGACCGCAGAGCTTCTTGCTGGGTTACAAGATCCTTCTGTGGGGTGACTCATTTATGCCTTATCCTTGACTTCTGCTATCTGTGTTGGAAGAAAAGCCTATAAGATAGGTAATATTTGCCTGTCATATGGAATCTAGGACTCAGTGGCAGTCATCAGGCAAATGACCATTCCATCCTCTGGATAAGGCGTTGTTAACAGGTTCTGGTTAAACGCCAAATGGCTCCATCTGGTTGCTGCTGCAGTTACGCCTTAGCCAACATTAACGTCTTCATGTTACATTAACTTATCACATTATTAGTGCACAGAACCTTGGGGAATGGAACAGGTATGTTTTAAAGCAAGGAGGAGAAACTTGGGCTGGTGAATCTGCCTGGGGTGGGACATTGTAATAGGGACTCTGAGCACCTGGAACCCTGGAAGGAAGTTGAAAGGGAAAGAAGGGGACGTGGCTCCCGGGTTGGGCTACGTCTAGGGGCTAAGCTTTACACACTTGACAATTTTGCCTTGGAGCAGACAGTAATCAGGATGGTATAAAGTTAGATTTGTGTTGATTTTAATTAATTTATATCAGCACACACTCATCAAAGGACTCTACCTCTATACACCCGTTCCAGAACCTGGGCCTTGAAGGAGTTGGAACAGACCTTGAAGGCTGAGTGAAGAGGAGAAGCCACAATGACAGCAGACCCCCTAATATCCATTCTCCCTCGCATGGCCCATCACAGAGGACTGCCCTGTTCAGTGAGGCCATGTGACTGATTTCTGCTCCAGGGTGATGAGTGGGAGTGGTGTGTGCAGTGTCTCTGTAGTGCCCTCCATTTTAGGCTGGCTTCCCCAGAAATACATGCTGACAACAGGATTCCAGTACAAGTTGTTTATTTGAGAAGGTGATTCCAGGAAGCAGAAATAGGGGAGTGGGGATAGTGTGTCAGTCTGGATTTTCTGAGAAGAAGGGACCAAGGTGGGATTAAATATACAAGGATTTTATTAGGGGAAACATGTATGTGAGGGACAGTGGGGACAGAGCCAGATGAGGCCAGGAGAGCTGGCAGACCCCCAGGCAAAGGTGCATCTGACCCTAAGTGAGGAAGAGAGGGAAAGCCTTCGACTGCCTGCCCGTCTGGGGAAGGGTAGCAAAGCCAGGCTCAGGGGAGCCCCAGTTCTCCTGGGAACGCCCGGCTTTGGAGTCCTTGTGACAGTCATTGACTGGAGCAGCCCCTGGGAAGCTGGCCTTGCATGAACACAGCTGGCAGCTTCACAGCAGTAGCCACCCTTAGCAACCACACCCTCTGGTTGGAGGCAAGTGGGCTCGGTGTATTCTCCTGCTACCGCAGGAGATGAGGCAGGGAGGACAGGGGCATTAAGAGTGAACTGGTGAGCAACAGGGGGCAACTGAGGCACAACCTGCTGGGGCCCCCTGGGAGGCTGGGTACCCCCCCACCCGCTGCCGCCTGAGGGGCACGGAGTGGCAATACACTGCCACCCTCTTGCTGCTGCTGATTGTCTGGCCCTCACTACAGGAGGGAAACTAGTGTGGCAACCAGCACGGGTTCAACCCCAAGTGTGAATGTGCTAGAGACACTTTTTAAACTTCACTTTGAGAAAGCATTTCCATTTGCTCCTGCATGGAATCTTTCCACTAGAGTTGCTAACAAACAGAACATATGACTGATTGGGGTTATGCTTCCTCTTTCTTCACACCCCTCACCTCCCTCCCCACTCAATTCTGCTGGAGAATTAGAAAAGTGAGAAATGCCCCCAGAGTGAGGAACACAGAGGATTCTGGGAAAAACCAGACAGAACAATCCCCCCCTCCCCACTGTAAGGACACACTACCAAGTCCCTGATTACAACCATTTCTCTTCTTTACAACTCTGTGTGGAAACTTATGGTCAAGAAAACAAAACAAAACAAAAAGACTAGAAAGAAATATACTATACTGAGCTGGTGGAATTATGGATATTTTTCTTTTATTCCATAATGAAATGTGATTTTACCCTTTTAAATTAAATGTTTATAGTAGACTATTTTTTTTAACTTTCCTGTATGCTTAAATGCTTCCATAATAGAAATTATAATTCAAATTTCAAAACAATTATTCCTCTTACCTTTCCCATTTTTGCTACCTTACTAGCCCCTGTTTCCTGGTCCCTCTGTTTCACTGCCTTCTCCCTGTCATCAAAAAACAAAAGATACCATTAGTTCCAAATCCTTGGTGGTTCGTTAGGGCACATGTGACCTTGGGTGGGTGAAAAGCTTTTGTTATTCCTGGCTGAGGAGTTCACTGAATCTGAGGGGTGACGGTGGTGGGGCCTCACCTGAAGGGAAGGTGGCAGATGAAATTTGGTCTGAGTTTATAGTCAGTCTTCCGAAGAAATGTCATCTCCTGTAGCAAAACCAACTAGCTAGTCATCACATCTCTTCTCCCTGCAAACAATAGCAGGACCATATTTCCCAGATTCCCTTGAAGTTCATAAATATCCATGTGAGAGCTCAGCCCATGGGACAGGAGTAGAAGTGATGGCACTATTTCCAGAGCTCAAGATGTTAGGTGCTTGGGTCCCTCCTAAATCATCACTTGGAGGGGAGCTTGCCACCCACCAGGAACACCCATTCAGGACTCCATTTGGCAGAGAAATAACCTTCAATTGTATTAAGCCATGGAGATGTTTGTTTGTTACAGCAGTGAGCCTACCCCAACTAATACACCGTTAATCTCTCATGTCTGCCAAACTGGCTCTAAATCCACAGAGTCTGAGGCGAATTTGACTGCAGAGAGTGGTGGGGCTCCACTTTTTTAAAGACCTGCAACCTGGACTCTTTTGCAATCACAATACGATGGGGAGGTAGTACCCTTGTCCCCAGTCTCACAATGTCCTCTAGATTGCAGTAACTTTCCCCAGTGGAAAGTTTCCCCTAGGTATTCCCCTAGTAAATATCAGATTCAAACATAGGCCATCTAATTCCAGGGCCAGAAACGAAATTCTCGGGATTCCGAAATGCTGAGATTTGCACCAGAATGAAATCTGTGACTGCAATGCTCTTGATGCTGGCCTTGTGATGGTTGGCACTTGTACTTGGCTGGTCATTCCCTCCTCCCTCACTGTGCTCCCATCCTGCTCTTGACATACAAACTCCTCCTGCTGATGGCTCCAGCTCTGGAAATGTACAGCCTTGCAAGGGATGACACCATCTCCCTCTTCCTTGATCTACTTAATCTGATTAGACACAAATTGTAATATGCCTTGATTCAGGGAACTTCCCTTTGCCAAATTAAGTCTCCTGAGATCTCTCACACACAGACCTTGATTTATGAACACCAGACTCTTTCAGTCCTGTGATTTTCTTTATTGAAACCATGCAATGCCAGCTCTCAAGCAGAACAGAGCTGGTGATGAAATCTTGGTTTCCTATGAATTCAGAGAATTCAGGGAACATCAGAGGTCATGTGTTTCAAATACAGAATAAATCACTTTGACTCGACTCACCAGGATAACAATTAGAATAACAACCAGACAAACCCTAGGCTTTGATAGGACCCTTGGTTTAATATTGAAATACTAATAAAATGATGTTATGACTATTTTCAGTAATTCAACATTTCTCTTACAAAATGCCTCATATATTCTGAATTTCCCCAATCGCAGTACACAGTGCACCTTTCTGGACCATAATGAGGATAAAAACATTTACCATTTATTAAGTACCCACTATGTTCCAGCCCTGTGCCAAACAAACACCATCTACTTACTGTTTCATCCCCATTTTAGAGATAAGGAAACGGACACTCAGAGAGGTTATGTTACCTGGCCAAGTTGTGGCAGGCAGGATAACGAATCCCCAAAGATCTTCATGTCCTAATCCCCAGAACCTGTGAATGGTTACCCTGCAAGGCAAAAGGCATATGGTGAGTGTGATTAAGTTAAGGACCTTGAGAGGCGGAGATTATCCTGGATTATTGCAAGAGTCCTTATAAGGAAAAGAGTTAGGCAGGAGAGTCAGGAAAGGAGGCGAGACAAGTGAAGCAGAGGTCAGAGTGATGTAGGGCCGTGAGTCAAGAGCGTAGGGGCAGGCTTTCAAAGCTAGAAAGGCAAGGAAATGGATTCTTCCCTAGAGCCTCCCGGAAGAGCACCACCCAGTCAACCGATTTTAGACATATGACCTCCAGGACTGTAAGATAATAAATTTGTGTTGCTTTAAACTACTAAGTTTGTGGTGATTTGTCAGGGCAGCAATAGGAAACAGCTCAACAATTATCACAGGGATGCGAAGTGGTAGAGGCGGGATTTGAACAGTGTTCTGTAAGACTGCAGAGACCGTGCTCTTTATTTATAAGTTGAATGGCCTTAGCACTTAAATATATGGCCTTGAAAATATGATTTTTATGTTACAGAAAATACTATATTAAGACACAGAATATGCAACCCCAAGGATTTTTTTAAAGATAAAATATGGGAGGTCAAAAAAATACAATAGACCAAAAGAACAAATAGAGGGCATAGAACTAGGGTCATCTTTTTTTTTTTTTAAAGATTTTATTTATTTATTTATTTGAAAGAGCGAGAGAGAGCATGAGCTGGAGGGAGGGGCAGAGGGAGAGGGAGAAGCAGACTCCACGCTGAGCAGGGAGCCCAATGCGGGACTCGATCCCAGGACCCTGAGATCATGACCTGGGCCAAAGGCTGATGCTTAACTGACTGAGCCACCCAGGCACCCCTTGGGTCATCTTTATATGGTAAATTGGTACAATGATGAAGGTGCTATCATAAAGCCATTGTGTAAGGATGGATTGTTTAGTTGATGGTGATAAACTGGAGTCTAAAAACCAGTAATAAAGTATGTGCAATGCAGGCAGATTGCAGCTTTTCCTCACCCTGAAAGAGAAGACTCCAGATTGATTAAAGCTTTAAATGTGAAAGGAAGGATGATAAAACTAGTAGACAAAAATGTATGAGAAGATCATAACCAAGAGATGGGCAACTGTAAGGGAAACAACAATAGATCTAATTGTATTAAGTGAAAAGATTTCTGTTAGATAAACAAATATAAACAGGTATCAATCTGGAAAGTTGGAGTCACAATAACTTAAAAAGAGAAAGGAATTTATTTTTATACTCTACAAAGAACTCCTGCAAATTAACAAGAAAAACACAGGAAACTTAATAGAGAATGGGCAAAGGGTATGTGTCGCCAGTTTACAGGTGAGATTCTCAAACTCATATTAATGCAATCAGATAAATGCAATTAAAACAGTGGACACAACATATTATGCCCATAAGAATAGAGGAAAAATAGAAAGGTAATTAACATGAGGGTTAATGATGTGAGGAAATGGGAAATTGTGTGCACTGCTGGTGGAAGGGAGGACTGAGGCAGTCACGCAGGAAACCTGCCTGGCATATGCCCTAGGACCCGTGGCTCCTCTCCTAGATAATATCCCAAAGACCTGCTCGTAAGGGATTGTAAGTGGGCATTTATAAGGATAATCCCATCTGTATTATTGGGTAGTAAAGAGTTGGAGCAATCCAGGGTCTCGTCCTTGGACACAACGGATAACGTGCTGCGGACACACCACAGGGCACACTCCGCAGCAGTGAGCCAACCCACTAGCTGTACCCCCATGTGGACGTATCTTAAAAGCCAGTGTTGAGTGAAAAAAGAAAGAACCAGAGCAAGTTTCAATGCCATATACACAAATTAAAACATAAAATAACACTATGTTCTACAAAGAAACATAACTTTCCAAGGGCTTTTATCAAACACATTGAAGTGGATGCCTAGGGGAAGAAGGGAAGAGAAGGAGAGATCAGGGATAAAAAGGAAAATAAATCAATAGAACAAGAGTGATGATTCCTACAGAGCAATGATGCTAATATGCTGTAACTTCAGATCTTTCTACACCTAAAATATTGGAAATAATAGTTTAAGGCGGGGGAAGGGCTCTTCTCTGTAAGCCACGCCATACTACAGAACAAGTCCCCAGGGGAAGCCACTTTTCCTGTCATGTCGGTTAGAAAACGTGAAGTGTTGACAGGTACCTAATGTCCACTGATTCAGTAAAACACTCTGAGAGTTAGAAAGAACAGAAGCAAGGTAACCTGCATCTTGAAAAGACCTCTTAAAGTAAATTCACTTAAAATAGGAACCAAAATGTCATTTCAAGTAGTGAAAAAAAAATTAGAACAGCATCTTTTTATGCTTCAAGAGTGAAACAAAACATTTCAAGGATATGTTTTATCTCATACTTTACAAAACTGTATTTTTAATGCAACACTGGTTTGCTGTATTGCCCAGGGCTGGCAACCGGGCAATAAATTTTTGTTGGAAGAACGAATGAACAAATGATGACCAGCTCTTAGAAAGAACAAAGGATGAATCAAGTGTTACTTTTTTCTCCAGCGCTTGCCATCATTCTTTCCCTCAATTTTTAACTGGTTTAATTAACTCTGAGGAGAGATGTTTTGATTTTGCTGAGCTTGCCAGTGACTCTAGCAATGCTCCAACTTCACATTTATCAATTTTGTGAAAACCTGCATATTCACAGGTAGCATGCTTTCTCTTTGCAGTTGATCTGCATTTTATTTGCATTCCAGGCATGCACAGGGACATTTTGACGGGAGCCACTTTCATAACTGATCGTTAAGAAGTGACTTTTTGATCCTTATGTTCACTTCTGCTCACCATGCAACCCTGTTCCTCCGAAAATCAATGAATGCTCTGGTTACAGAGATACTCTCTACTAGCTCCACTTTGCAGGTAAGAAAACTGAGGCTCACAGAGGTTAGATGCTTGCCCCAAGTCTCATGGCTTGAAAGTGGCAAACCACAGAAAGCACAATGGGATGCAGCCTATTTACTCAAATGACCCTCAGGCAACTCTATCGGGGGGGGGTAGTTTAACTGGTCCCACTTTACAGATGTGGTGCCACTGAGGCTCAGAGAGATTAACTGCCCATGAGGAATCTTAGAAAGCAGAACGCAGTCTGAACCCAGGCCAATTTGGGATTTTCACTTCCTCCACCTCTGGTTTCTCAACTCTTAATTTTTTCCACTTTTTTTGGTTGTAAAATACACAAAACATAAACATTACCATCTTAATAATTTGAAAGGGTACAAGTTCAGTAGTATTAAATATTGTTGTGTAACCACACCACACCCATCTTCATAACTTTTTTCATTTTATGAAACTGAAACTCTGTACCCCCAGTTAGTGTTACTCGGTAACACTAACTCCCCATTGCCCTCCCCTCCCAATGCCTGCAACCAACATTCTACTTTCTGTCTCTGTGATTTTGACTACTAAGCACTTTATAAAGTGGAACCATATATATTTGTCTTCTTATGATTGGCTTATTTCACTTAGCATAATGTCCTTAAGGTTCACCCATATTGTAGCATATTCCAGAATGTCCTTTCTTTTTAGGGCTGAATAATATTCCATTATATGTATATACCACATTTTGCTTATTTGTTCTTCCATCAATGGACGTTGGGCTGTTTTTACCTTTTGGCTAGTGTGAATAATACTGCTATGAACATAGGTATATGAATATCTCTTTGAGACCCTGCTTTCAATTTTTTTGGATACATGCCTACAAGTGGGATTGCTGGGTCATAGGGTAGTTCTATTTTTAATTTTTTGAAGAACTTCCACAGCAGCTGTGCTATTACCTTCCCCCCAGCAGTGTTTAAGGATCTGCTTTTCTCCACATCCCGGGCAACACTTGTTGTGCTCTAATATCTTGATAATAGCCATACTGATGGTGTCAGGGGGTATCTCATTATAGTTGTGATTTGCATTTCCTTAATGATCAGTGATGTTGAGCATCTTTTCATGTACTTGGTGGCCATTCATACATCTTCTTTGGAGAAATGTCTGAATAAGTCCTTTACCCACCTTTAATTGCTTTCTTTGGTTTTGCTGTTGTTAAGTTTAAGGAATTCTCTATATATTCTGGATATTACTCCCTTATCAGATGTATGATTGACAAGTATCTCTGCCCATTCTGTGCATTGCCTTTTTGCTTTGTTATACATATCTTTTGGTGCACACAGTTTTCAAATATTCCCACAAAGTCCAATTTGTCTTCAACTTTTAATTTTTAAAAATTTTAAATTTTATTTATTTATTTATTTTAGATTTTATTTATTTATTTGACAGAGAGAGAAACATAGTGAGAGAGGGAACACAAGCAGGAGGAGTCGTAGAGGGAGAAGCAGGCTTCCCGCTGAGCAGGGAGCCGGATGTGGGGTTTGATCCCAGGACCCTGGGATCATGACCTGAGCTGAAGGCAGACACTTAATGGACTGAGCCACCCAGGTGCCCCTCAACTTTTAATTCTTGTTCACAATCTCATTCCTGCCCTCTCCTCACCACCATTTCCTTTTCAGCTTTTTGGAAGGTTTGGAGAAACAGCATGGTTGATAATCATTTCTCTGATGACAGATCCCAGCTTGGCATTTTCACAAAGTCATACACTGTAAGTGCCATTATTACTAAGTCTTTATTGACATCATCATTCACATGAGTTATAGCCTGGATGCTCCCCATTCCAAAAGTAGACTCTGAAATGAGGACTTGGGTGCAGTTGATCTATCTAAGAGGTGATTTCAAAAAGTAGGAGTGAGGGAGGGTGGGACAGGGTAAAAGGAAAAGCCACTAAAAATTGTCATGTTGAGGTCATCACTATGAGCAACTAGAGTTAAAGACTCCGGTAGACACTCTTGCGGGCTTATGATGCTTCTCAGAAGCTCCTACCCTCCATGTATTGACACTCTCCTGCATGTTTGGGCTGTGTATGGTGGCTGCTGAGGTGACTCCGGATTCCCCTGCTGAGAGGAAGACTTGTTTTCCTGGTCTTGGTAGTGGCCATCAGCTATCAGCCTTCCTGGGGATGACACAGGGGAGGAAAACTTCCTCATCCAAGTACATGCTTCCTTCCAGGGGATCCCACAGTCTGTCAATGCCTGGGTATAGAGGCCTGACCCAGCCCCCTAAATTGGGCAATTCTGCAAGTCCGTCATGGCTCCCGAGCATGGTGAAGGGTCAGCTCAAGGTCTCCTTGGGAGCGCATCATGGCCTACTTTTTCCTCTGCCCCCACCTACCTCCATAACCTTCCTTCCTCAGGGGTTGATGCCCAGAGTACTCCCCAGCAAGCCAGACCTGGCATAGCCTATCTATATACCATGTATGGGCCCTCCCCTTGGGGCAAGGGAGGCCCCAGAGAAGGAAGTGGAGAGCACACAGCTTATGGAGGGATGCTGCAGGCCCAAGGAGCAAGGAGACTCACAGCTCCCCAGGGCTATAACTTCACGCGAGGCTTGAGAGGTGGCAGGGGGGCAAGAGGCAGGGCTCAAGGGGCATCTGCTACCACATGAGTCAGAGCTGATTCCCAAACTGTCAAACAAATTTGGGTTTTGCCCTACTGAAGTTTAATGATAGTAATAATTTGTTGCCATTATTTTTGAGCACCTCAATGTGCCCAGGTAAAATAATGTTAATGGGAAGGAGAAGTGGAAAGTTATGACATCAAGAATAGTCATGATGAGAACAGTCAAAGGCTAAGGACACACTGGCCAGTGAACCAAAAGCAGAAGTCCTGTTCCTTTCATAAGCCCCACAGCTGACTTCCTCCATCTAGTGCCTTCAGTCCTGCAGGCCAGCCCCGCTGCAGTGAT
Organism: Callorhinus ursinus; assembly: GCF_003265705.2. Lineage (NCBI taxonomy): Eukaryota > Metazoa > Chordata > Mammalia > Carnivora > Otariidae > Callorhinus > Callorhinus ursinus. The sequence continues at coordinate 147,353,029 of NW_027397063.1, forward strand.
GCTGGTAGGAGCGGGAATCATCACTATTCTACTGCTACCCTCCAAGCGCTGCATGGAGAGTGCCTCATCACCAAGGAGAGCCTGCATCCTGCTCTTTTCCACCCAAGTCACTGAGAGGAGCTGAGACCCATAATCAGAGGAAGAAAAAAACGCTTCTGTCCATACTGCCAAGGGAATCCTAGAGGATGCAAAATGGTGCCAGAAGGAAGGTTGTGGGGAGCTGAGACATGAGCAAGGAAGAAGGGCTGAGAACAGCATTACTGATCTCAATTATGTGCTCACCTGGGCCTTTGCCTATGCACGATGCTCTGCTTTGTTTTGTTTTAATCCCTGTTTCAGGGTATTCCACAGTTCATTTAAAGGGACTATCCAGAAGGGAACCAGAAGGGAAGAAGACAGCAGGGTTGAAACTCTAATAGGGGATATAGGGATTTTCTTTTATTTGCCTAAGAACAAAATACAAGAAAGGATCAGAACAGTGAAGAAAATAATTGCAGCAAACACTGGCTGGACTGAAAAGATGCTGAAGGAACTTCAGAATAACTGAATTGTACTCAAGGTACTTAGTCCCCTGACTGGGGCTGGTGGCTCCTTCCTAATGAATATTTATGAAGTCTGGGGGTCTCAGAGTCCAGAGATGCTCCAATTACATCTGGGGAAAAAGAGAGTCACTTAATAAGACAACAAAGGTGAATAATTGTGGAAAGACATGCAAAATATCTAGTGGCACCCCAGTCCCATTCTTTTGGCATAGAGCCAAGCAGAGTGGCATGTACAATTTTTTCTTCCCTCTTGAATGGAAATTAACATAACAGTATTCAGGAGAAGAAATTTTTGCTGACCCCTGAGTACCTGCCTTTGCAAAAATGAGACTCAGAATTTCCCACAGCAAAGTGAGTGGTGATGGAATTTTCTGGCAGACCAGGCATTGGGTTTGACAAAGTCAGTTACCCACAGTTAACGGAAAGCATTGTTGAGAATTCTCTAGAACTTCCAGAAGAAAAAGGCAAAATTATGTGGTTGTCATGTCACTGCCAATTACCTTTAACCTATTCTCCAATTTACCCAACTGGGAGAGGCTTTGATTGGATTAGTCAGGCAATATCATCACTACCAGATCCTTCTTCATTGAAGTCAATTAACCTGACACGAATTCCTGTGAGACTGTGAGTTTCTGGAGGGCGAGAACTGTGTCCTCTTCTCTTGTGGCTGTGCTGTGCTTAGCATATAACATATGCTCAGGGTCTGTTGGCTGAATGGGTAAAGGGAGCTAGGAGGTTGCTGATGGGATTACCCAACCTTCATAATTCTCCCTCTTGCCCATCTGTCTTTCTTCCTACTCCCTACCCACAAATGCCTCAGGGGTTCCTTTCTTAAGACCATATTAGCTACTGTTGGGATTTGCTTTTGGCATGGATTTTCCAGATGATCATATCCAAGAGATCTCCAAAATAAGAGGTTAGTGGGAAATACAGAACAGAAATGAATGGCACTGATATTCCAACAGAAGAATCCTAAGCAATTAGAATAAAAATGCAGGAGGCAAGGCAGGGGGAGTGTGGAGCAGAGGGGGATCCAGTAACACTGGTTTTGTAAAATTTAATAAAACGTATAATTGACCCTCATTAGATTTATTCACATTACAAAGAGAAAGCTGTTTGCTAATGAGAAAAGCTTTATTCCCCAAATTTCAGATCACGAATTCATTTCCCCTCTTCCTTGCTGGTTTGGCACATTTTTAAATGGCTTGGTTAAAACAATTATTAATCCTAAATTAAATATCCATGACAATTAATCCCCCAAGAGCCAAGGAAAGTTGCTATTGCTTCCTACCTCATTTTCTCTGTGACCAAGTTGTTACTTGCTCTCTCTAATGTTACTTGTGAGCTTTATTAAAGCAGAAGAAATACACTCTAGGTTAAAGGGGAGAAAATAAATAAAAATAAAATAGAGACAGTGAAAATGTTTGTTAATTAGCCACAGGCGGGCATTTTTAGCTTTGTTTTACTGTGTACTTCTTGTTAAAGATTACATTTAAAATCGAAAGGGCAAAATGTTTATTATTAGCTGTATACTTCATCTGTAAAATATGAATAATAATTGTACCTCATAAACTGCTGCGAGGCTTAAATGAGTTAATCCATGTAAATTGCTTAGGACAGTGCAGAGAGCCCCACAAGGCCTGGTCCATGCCAGCTTTTATCATTATTACCCCCCTGTGTGTTCTTTCCAGGCACCTTTGGCTATTATTATGGCATTATGTCAAATAATATTTTTTAAAATATCCATTCAACATTTAATTTGGAGAGACTCTGAGAAACTAATTTTCTCTCTCTTTTTTTAAGATTTATTTATTTATTTTAGAGAGAGAGAGAGAGAGCCAGCAGGAGGAAGGGCAGAGGGAGAGGAAGAGAGAATCCTCAAGCAGACTCCCCACTGAGCACGGAGCCCAATGTAGGGCTCAATCCCAGAACCCTGAGATCATGACCTGAGCCAAAATCAAGAGTTGGCTACTCAACCGGCTGAGCCACCCAGGCGCCCAATACTAATTTTCTCTTAAAAAACATATATTTTCTTCTGTTTGAAATAAAAGTCATTACAAACCTTCCTCTACTTACAATGGGGTTACATCCCAATAAACCGATCATAAGTTGAAAATATCATTAGGTCAAAAATGCATTTAATACCCCAAACCTACCAAACATCATAGCTTAGCCTAGCTCACCTTAAATGGGCTCAGAATACTTACATTAGATACGGTTGCAGAAAACCATCTAACACAAAGCCTGTTTTATAATGAAGTGTTGACTATCTCATGTAATTTACTGAATACTGTGCTGAAAGTGACAAACAGAATGGCTGTAAGTGTGATATACTGAGAGCATTTCATCTTAAAGCAACATATACACATTCTTCTCTAGTGCACATGGAACATTCTACAGAATAGATCACATACTGGGTAACAAATCAGGTCTCAACTGGTACTAAAAGATTGGGATTATTCTCTGCATATTTTTGGACCACAATGCTTTGAAACTGGAACTCAATCACAAGAGGAAATTTGGAAAGAACTCAAATACGTGGAGGCTAAAGAGCATCTTACTAAAGAATGCATGGGTCCACCAGGAAATTAAAGAAGAATTTTAAAAATTCATGGAAAAAAATGAACATGAAAACACAACTGTTCAAAACCTCTGGGATGCAGCAAAGGCAGTCATAACAGGGAAGTATATAGCAATACAAGCCTTTCTCAAAAAATAAGAAAGGTCTCAAATAAACAACCTAACCTTACACCTAAAGAAGCCGGAAAAAGAATAGCAAATAAAGCCTAAACTAAGCAGAAGAAAAGAATTAATAAAGATTAGAGCAGAAATCAATGAAATAGAAACTAAAGAACAGTAGAACAGATCAACAAAAGTAGGAGCTGGTTCTTTGAAAGAATTAATAACACTGATAAACCCCTGGCCAGACTTAACAAAAAGAGAAAGAACCCAAATAAATAAAATCATGAATGGAAGAGGAGAGATCACAACCAACACCGAAGAAATACAAACAATTATAAAAACATATTATGAGCAACTATATGCCAACAAATTAGACAGTTTGGGAGAAATGGATGCATTCCTAGAGATGTATCAACTACCAAAACTGAACCAGGAAGAAATAGAAAACCTGAACAGACCTATAACCACTAAGGAAATTGAAACAGTCATCAAAAATCTCCCAACAAACAAGAGTCCAGGGCCAGATGGCTTCCCAGAGGAATTCTACCAAACATTTAAAGAACTAATACCTATTCTTCTGAAACTGTTCCAAAAATAGAAATGGAAGGAAAACTTCCAAACTCGTTTTATGAGGCCACCATTACCTTGATCCCCAAACCAGAAAAAGACCCCATCAAAAAGAATTACAGACCAATATCCCTGATGAACACAGATGCAAAAATTCTCATCAAAATACTAGCCAATAGTATCCAACAGTACATTAAAAGGATTATTCACCATGACCAAGTTGGATT
>NW_027397063.1:147357146-147417267 GCF_003265705.2 Callorhinus ursinus
TGAGGCCACCATTACCTTGATCCCCAAACCAGAAAAAGACCCCATCAAAAAGAATTACAGACCAATATCCCTGATGAACACAGATGCAAAAATTCTCATCAAAATACTAGCCAATAGTATCCAACAGTACATTAAAAGGATTATTCACCATGACCAAGTGAAATTTATTCCTGGGCTGCAAGGTTGGTTCAACATCCACAAATCAGTCAATGTGATACAATACATTAATAAAAGAAAGAACAAGAACCATACGACACTCTCAATATATGCAGAAAGAGCATTTGACAAAGTACAGCATCCTTTCTTGATTAAAACTCTTCACAGCGTAGGGATAGAGGGTACCTACCTCAATATTATAAAAGCCATCTATGAAAAGCCCACAGCAAGTATCATTCTCAATGGGGAAAAACGGAGAGCTTTTCCCCTAAGGTCAGGAACACAGCAGGGATGTCCACTCTCATCACTGCTATTCAACATAGTACTAGAAGTCCTCACCTCTGCAATCAGACAACAAAAAGAAAGAAAAGGCATCCAAATCGGCAAAGAAGAAGTCAAACTCACTCTTTGCAGATGCTATGACACTTTAGGTGGAAAACCCAAAAGACTCCACCCCAAAACTGCTAGAATTCATACAAGAATTTAGTAAAGTGGCAGGATATAAAATAACTGCACAGAAATCAGTTGCATTTCTATACACTAACAATGAGACGGAAGAAAGAGAAATCAAGGAGTCAATCCCATTTACAACTGCACCAAAAACAATAAGATACCTAAGAATAAACCTAACCAAAGAGACAAAGGATCTGTACTCAGAAAACTATAGAACCCTCATGAAAGAAATTGAGGAAGGCACAAAGAAATGGAAAAACGTTCCATGCTCATGGATTGAAAAACAAATATTGTTAAATGTCTATGCTACATCTGAAACTAATGATGTACTTATGTGTTGGCTAGCTGAATTTAAATAAAAAAATATGCTACCTAGAGCAATCTATACATTCAATGCAATCTTATCAAAATGCCATCAGCTTTTTTTCACAGAGCTGGAACAAATAATCCTAAAATTTGTATAGAACCAGAAAAGATCCTAAATGGCCAAACAAATGTTGAATAAGAAAACCAAAGCTGGTGGCATCACAATGTCACACTTCAAGCTCTATTACAAAGCTGTCATCATCAAGACAGTATGGTATTGGCACAAAAACAGACACATAGCTCAATGGAGCAGAAGAGAGAACCCAGAAATCGACCCTCAACTCTATGACGAAGCAAGAAAGAATATCCAATGGAAAAAGACAGTCTCTTCAATGGTGTTGGGAAAATTGGACAGCCACAAGCAGAAGAATGAAACTGGACCATTTCCTTGACACCATACACAAAAATAGACTCAGAATGGATGAAAGACATAAATGTGAGACAGGAATCCATCAACATCCTAAAGGAGAACACAGGCAGCAACCTCTTCGACCTGGACCACAGCAACTTCTTGCTAGACACATCTCCAAAGGGAATAGAAACAAAGGCAAAAATGAACTATTGGGATGACATTAAGATAAAAAGCTTTTGCACAGCAAAGGAAACAATGACAAAACCAAAGACAACCAACAGAATGGGAGAAGATATTTACAAATGACATATCAGATAAAGGGCAAGTATCCAATAGTATCCAAAATCTATAAGGAACTTATCAAACTCAACACCCAAAGAACAAATAATCCAATCAAGAAATGGGCAGAGGACATGAACAGACATTTCTGCAAAGAAGACATCCAAACGGCCAACAGACACATGAAAAAATTCTCAACATCCCTCGGCATTAGGGAAATGGAAATCAAAACTACAATGTGATACCACCTCACACCAGTCAGAATGGCTAAAATTAACAAGTCAGGAAACGACAGATGTTGGCGGGGATGCAGAGAAAGGGGAACCCTCCTACACTGATGGTGGGAATGCAAGCTGGTACAGCCACTCTGGAAAACAGTATGGAGGTTCCTCAAAAAGTTGAAAATAGAGCTACCTTATGACCCAGCAATTGTACTACTGGGTATTTACCCCAAAGATACAAATGTAGGGATCCAAAGGGGCACCTTCACCCCAATGTTTATAGCAGCCATGTCCACAATAGCCAAACTATGGAAAGAGCCCAGATGTCCATAGACAGATGAATGGACAAAGAAGATGTGGTATATATATGGTATATGTGGTATATATTGGAATGTTACTCAACAAAAAAATGAAATCTTGCCATTTGCAATGATGTGGATGGGACAAGAGGGTATTATGCTAAGCGAAATAAGTCAATCAGAGAAAGACAATTATCATATGACCTCACTGATATGTGGAATTTAAGAGACAAAACAGAGGATCATAGGGAAAGAGAGGAAAAAATAAAACAAGACAAAACCATAGAGGGAGACAAACCATAAGAGACTCTTAATCATAGGAAACAAGAGGGTTGCTGGAGGGAAGAGGGGTGGAGGGATGGGGGTAACTGGGTAATGGACATTAAGGAGGGCACGTGATGTAATGAGCATTTGGTATTATATAAGACTAATGAATCACTGACCTTTACCTCTGAAACCAATAATACATTATATGTTAATTAATTGGATTTAAATTTAAAAAAAAGAATGGCTGTAAGTGTATCGGTTATTGACCCTCCTGACGGCATGGATGACTCCAGAGCTGTGCTCACTGCAGCTGTTTAGCATCAAGTGAGAGGATCATGCATATCACTAACGCATGGAAAGATCCAAGTTCAAAATTCAGAGTACAGTTTCTTCGGAATGCATATCACTTTCACACCACCATAAAGTTGAAAAATTGTTAAGTTGAACCATCATAAATCAGAGACTGTGTGTACACATATTTGTTATATGCAATTTTCTGGACCAGAAAAACTGGGCAGCATTTTAAATGTTTTAACTATTTAGATCATAAACCATTCCTTCTGTTATACATTTTTCTGTTTCAAAATTTCAGCAACATTAGCTGCTAAATTCAGCGATGGCCAACTGACTAGCCTTGCCCCTGGTGTGTCCGCCTCTCACGAGTCAATGACAGAGATGCACAACAGAGTACAGCTGGTCTTGATCATGTATTTCTGTCCAGGTCCAACCCTTCTTGGTAGAAATGGGGCCTATTTCTCTTTGTCGATTGTAACAAACCTTGACAGAGTTAGACTGGAGTTAGGGTATCTTATTTCCATTTGAGGACATCTATCTTTTTCCCTCAGAAGGAAATCTAATTTGTGTTTTTCTAGTCACACACAGGATGCCATGTCTAGAAGCCTGAGTCAATGGACAGTACACTCTCTAGGGTGCATTTAAGCACTCTTTGCTGACTGCACCTCTGATCAGGTGCCCTCATGGACCACACTTTAACCTCAGATGACCCCCCAAACCAATTCCTACCTCATTCACACTCTTTTCAAGTTCTCCTTCTAGTTGTCTTATTATTTTCACAGAATCCTCAAGTTATTTCAATGTAGGGCCAGTGCAGCCTGTGGGAAAGTAAGGAGAGGAAGTTAGAGGTTCAGAGGGCCCCAAGTAGGAGATAAGCGGTTCCCAATGCAGATTTTACTCTGATCTGGAAATGAGTTGCCCTTTGTGTTCAGTACAATCCGTGTCATTTATCTGTCAGTCTCTCAAAGATAAACTAGAACATTTCCTTGCAGGTAGTCACCCTGATAGTGAAATGGGCAATTTCTATCCTTCTCTCATTTTTGTCTTCACAGTCACTTTGTGAGGTAGGTATCTATATAGCTCAGAGACACCCAAGTAGAGTGGTTTTGCCAAATGAGTTTTATTTCCCTCATGTGACACGAAGTCCAGACAAGTAGCAGCCCAAGGCTGGTACAGCTGCTTGAGGAGTTAATTATCAGGAACCCAAGACCCTGCTCCACCACCATTCCTGAGCATGTGTCTTCCATCCTCATTGTCTCAAGATGGCCTCCCCTCCTTCGAGAACAGCATTTCTGTCCCAGACAAGAAGAAAGGGAAGGGCAGAGAGTAAAATTCATGTATCAGCTGAGTCTGGCCTTATTTATAAGGAAAGTAATAGCTCTTCTTGAAGCCACCCCAGCAGGCTTTTGGCCACCTCTCATTAGCAGGGACTGGCCGTTTGGTCACCACTAGGTGAAGGAAGCCTGGGCATGGGAGCACTTTATCTGGGACATTGCCTCTCCAAATAAGACCAGAGTTCCATTGGTAAGAAAGGAGATGGAATGGAAGTAGAGGAGGAGCAGTGTCTGCCTCAGTACTATTATTTCTGTTTTACTGATGAGGAAACAGCTTTGGAGAAGCTTCAAGACCTACTCAAGGCCATGCACATGGTCAGTGAAAGAGCCAGACCTTCCCCGCAGATCCTCCATCTATACACAGGCCTGTGTGTGGTGGTACCATGAGCAGAAGCATGGAAGAACCAGGTCAGTGTTCTTCCTGCACCATGATATAGACACAGTTGGAATTCAAATGTAAGGAATGATTTATTTTTTGTGTCCCTATAGTATCTTTCATTTATCTGCCAGTGATGTGGATATAATTTATGCTTCACCTGTTTTACTGACAGAAAAAAGTTCAAGCAACATAATCCAAGTCTTTACTTAGTCTGTGGTAGAACTGGGAACAGTGCCAGATTCATGATGAGTTGAAGGGAGTTGAGCATTCCACCCTGTTATATACACTACTCTGCTCTATGAAAGAAATCCTGGAAAAATCAGAGAGATAGAATACCTCTGGGATCGATGAACACCATTGGCGTCATACTTCTTTAATGCGGTTGACACAAGAATTTAAAATTTCTTCCAGGGATGCTGGATGTGGGTCTGTGACCATTCAGAAAACTGAGAGGTGCCCTGGCAGATGGGCAGGAGTGTTACTTGGTTCTTTCTTCAGGGACAGTGTACAACATACTGACTAGAAGGGGATTGCAGCCAGCCTTGTGAGACATCTATACTTACCAATTCATTGCAGTGTCTCCTTCACTGTGTACTATATATATGAGTAACCTTGGATTCTAGTTAGGTCAGAAGAGTCATAAAATCCAAATGCAAACCCATATAGATTATTGGTGCATAAAGGTGGACCCATAGCCAAATATACTGTTCTACTCTAACTTAGTCACTCCCACTGCGTGCCTCAGTCCCTCAGTATCTCAGCCACCTCTAGGCCTTTGCCTGGGTAGGCCTTCTGCTGGACCTGACCTTTCTCCTTACCTCAACCTCCCCCAGGGGATCTCCCCCACTTTGCATCCTTCTAGCCCCAGGTTAACCATCCCTTGTCCTGTGGGACAAGATTAGACTTCCTTCTGAAGGGATCCCCAAGTCCAAAGTCAGAACAAGCCACGCTTATGGTTAGTAGATAACTAGGGTGATCATATTATTTACCTCCTAAACTAGAACCTTTAGGAAGGAATGACAACACTATTAGTAATTACACAAGAACAAACAGCATAGACAAGGCTGTTAACCCCACTGATTTCAGAGATGTTAAAATATGAACATAAAGGATACATCTTTAAATCAGTGAAATATGGCATTTAACTTTTCAGATTGTCTGGACAAGTGTACATTGTGTCTTCATGGCCTTTATGCATATTATATTGTTACTGGCTGTTTGTTTTGCTTTTATTCTTAAGTGGTAGAACCTCACAAGGGTGAGTGCTTGGGGAAGCAACCACTTTGGTGCACTGCCTGTAGGAGTGAAACTTGGTCAATGTATTTGTAAGATTCCTGACACCATGTGTCAAGTGCCTTAAAATCATTCATACCCAGCATTTCTCTCTCTGGAAATCTATCCTATAAAAATATTCAAAGTTTTGCAAAAAAAAAAATTGTTCAGATTCATCATTGCATTAGTAAAAAATGGGAAATAATTTAAATATTCAACCTATAAAGTAGGTTAAATAAACTCTGGTACAAATTGATAGAAGTTGTAGACAGATTACAAAGGGCCATTGAAAAATTGTTGTAGAAGTTGATTTAATGACATTTTGTTAAGCAGAAAAAGATTTACAAAATAACTCAGGCAATTCATTTTAATTTGTAAAATATTTGTAAAAAGAGACTTGTAGATGTTTTTTCTATATGTCAGAAAAAGATGGAAGGATATATACACCAAAAATTGTTTATGGTAATTTGTTTTTCCCTGTATGCTTTTTAATATTTTCCAAATGTAAATATAAATAAAATTATAAAAAATGGACCAAATGTGTACTTTTATATAAAAAAACATTTTAGGTAGTGTTTCTGTGTTTCTGTACTTCATCTGATTCTAGGAAAAGAGACATACTTTTGAAACACATTTTCCCCAAAACTGGAAGCTAGTTTGGGGTAACAAAGCCAAGCATCTTGTCTGGCTAAACATACTTTTTTTTTGGCATATAAAGAGCCAATTTTGTACATAAGATCATACTTTTATACTGTTCTTCTAAAGAATGTTTTTAAAGAGAAAGAATAGGTTTTCCTATTCTTTATCATGCAGCTGTACTGAACTGGACTCAGAGTAAATATCTAGAAAACTGTGTGCACCTTCCAGCAGAAAAGCTGACTCCTTCCAGGCTTTGGTTCCCAAGATCCCAGCCACCCTGCAGAATGATGATGTCACAGCATGGTCAATGACAGCAAGGGGAGCAGCTTTTCCAGTGCTAGTCCCAATGCCTTAGCCTTAAGCCTCTTGAACATCAGAGACTCTGTACTGAACGGCACAAAGCAAAATGTAGGATGGATGTTTCTATGTTCAGGTAATTTCTTCTTGTCTTTCATTTCCACCCTTCCATATGCTGCTCTGAAAGTTCAGGGCTAGAAGACCTCAAACTATATTCCCAGTCTTCCTGCTGCAGACACCATGTTAGACTTGGCCAACGGAGACATTGGCTGCAGATCAGATAGGAAGAAAAGAGAAGCTATCTGCTCTGGTTCCCGTATGGGTGACATGATAGCAATTGGAAAGGATGATTCCAGATTCAGCAGTGAAGCCCCAACAGCCCTTTCCTGCAGTTCCAGCCCTGGTCTAGGAATGCTCAGCATCTTCCCAGCACAGCAACAGGCGCAAGCTCATGGGTTCTAGCCCAAAGACAAGGAGTTTCTGATCTCAGGCTATTACTCCTTTTTTTTCCCTTTAAATTTTTTATTGTTATGTTAATCACCATACATTACATCATTAGTTTTTGAGGTAGTGTTCCATGATTCCTTGTTTGTGCATAACACCCAGTGCTCCACGCAGAATGTGCCCTCTTTAATACCCATCACCAGGCTAACCCATCCCTCCACCCCCCCTCCCCTCTAGAACCCTCAGTTTGTTTTTCAGAGTCCATCATCTCTCATGGTTCATCTCCCCCTCCGATTTCCCCCCTTCATTCTTCCCCTCCTTTTTTTTTTTTTTAACATATATTGCATTATTTGTTTCAGAGGTACAGATCTATGATTCAACAGTCTTGCACAATTCACAGCGCTCACCATAGCACATACCCTCCCCAATGTCTATCACCCAGCCACCCCATCCCTCCCGATCTCAGGCTATGACTCCTTCTTTCCCCATTGTTCTTCCAGCCCTTCCAATGCTTCTGCAACCAATTTTCTTTAAAAAACAAAACAAAACAAACAAACATTAGTTAACATTTGTCCCCACAGTTGGTTACAAAGAAAAGATCTATTCTCTTAGCAACTTTCAAATATGCAATACAATATTTTTAACTATAGTCACCATGTTGTACATTACATCTCCATGACTTATTTATTTTATAGCTGAAATTTTGTACCTTTTGACCCTCTTAACCCATTTCACCTACACCCCCCCCCCACAATCTCCCCATCTCTGGCAACCACCAGTCTGTTCTCTGGATCTATGATCTTGGTTTTTGTTAGTTTGTTTTAGATTCCTGTGGAATAAGTTAGATAATATGGTATTTGTCTTTCTCTGACTTATTTCACTTAGCATAATCGCCATCCATGTTGTCTTCAATGGCAAGATTTCATTCTTTTTTAAAAGATTTTATTTATTTATTTATTTGACAGAAAGAGACACAGTGAGAGAGGGAACACAAGCAGGGGGAGTGGGAGAGGGAAAAGCAGGCTTCCCGTGGAGCAGGGACCCCGATGCGGGGCTCGATCCCAAGACCCCAAGATCACGACCTGAGCCAAAGGCAGATGCTTAATGACTGAGCCACCCAGGCACCCCTCATTCTTTTTTATGGCTGAATAGTATTCCATTTCTACCTCCTTTATTCATTCATCCATTGATGTACACTTAGGTTGTTTCCATATCTTGGCTATTGTAAATACTGCTACCATGAACATGCGGGTACAGATACCTTGTTAAATTAGAGTTTTCATTTTCTTTGGATAAATACCTACAAGTGGAATTGCTGGATCATATGATATTTTTATTTTTAATTTTTTGAGGAACTTCCATACTGTTTTCCATCATGGCTGCACCAATTTACATTCCTACCAACAGTATACAAGGGTTCTCTCCACATCCTCACCAACACTTACTATTCCCTGTCTATTTGATAACAGCCATTCTAACAGCTATGAGATGATATTTCATTGTGGTTTTGCTTTGCAATTCCTTGATGGTTAGTAATGCTGAGCACCTTTTCATCTACCTTTTCATGTGCCATACAGACTTATCTGTATGTCTTCTTTGGAAAAATGTCTATTCAGATCCTCTGCCTATTTTTTTAATTGATTTTTTTTGTGATTGTATGAGTTGTATGAGTTCTTTATATATTTTAGTTATAAACTCCTTATCAGATATATGATTTGTAAATATTCTCTCCTATCAGTAGGTTGCCTTTTCATTCTGTTGATGATTTCCTTTGCTGTGTGAATTTTCTATACTAAGTTCTCTTTTTGAAATATCTAGATGGTTTTCATATTCTTGATTGGACCCTGAGTAATATACCATAATAGCTCAGATGACCAGATTCAAGGTGTTTATATTTTAACCTCCTGGAAACTGATTCTTCAACACCTTCCAAGAAGCTGGAAATCCTACTTGGAAAATATCCCACCTCCCCCATGTTTTAAATGCCTTTGAGATGGGAGCATGACCTTGCTGTGGCAACTGTTGGATGTATAAGGGTCTACAGGCCATAAAGGATCTGAATAGCTATGACCAGGCTGCAACTATCCATAGTTACTCACCACTTCCTAAGACCCAGAAAAAGCCTGGACAAAAAACACCCATCACTGATATCCAAAAGAAGTATGCTCAAGGATAGCTGGGAGCCACCACTGGAATTTTTTTTATTGGTTGGGGAGGGGTGGCATGTCCTGGGAAAGAGGGAGAGAAAGGGCTTACAGAGGAAAATGTAGAAGCTGAGGAGGTTTGAGCAGTGAAAATGGGAAATGAGGGAGCACCCGTTTGGGACACTCTGGAGGCCTAGTTCCCCTAACAAGGAGAGTTAGCTAATAAATCCTCTGAGTTTACATGATTTGGGAGACTTAGATTGGAATTCCTCCTAAAGGCATTGTTAAAACACCACCAGAGGTCACTTTACATTTACGATACAGAAAACTAACAAAGCAGTATTTTCGAAAGGGTAACCTGCCTCCCATTTCCCTCAGACTGGCAGAAGAAACCCCAAGTTGGAGTCCCTTCCTTTTTCCACCTGCCCAGGTGGCAGTGTGTGGCACCTTCAGTCCTGTGGGACAGAAAGGAGGGGCCTGGAAGAAGAGCCATGTTCCAATATTGGGGTAACTGAGGGACAGTTCCTAGGCTTAGTCATTTCTATGTCCCAGCAGAACAGCATATAGTTGGCACTCAATAAATATTTATTGACTCAAATTTGGTCTGCACTTCTGCGTATGCCACCCCCTTTGCATCTTCTCTGCAAGTCTACCAACTGGAAAACACTTTGCAATTCTGTTTCTGAGCCAATACACACCATCATTTCTCTTACAAACCTTCTGGAACTTGGATTAGTTTTGAGAAATCCACTAGCATTGGGGAGTCCTGTGAAAGGGTGTGAGGATAAAGAAAGACAGCCACTGATCAATATATTTTTGCTGACTGGTGTGCAGCTTGGATGTTAACTAGTACCAAGTGAGCAGGTCTCATCAGATGTGTAATGGCAACGAAGTGGCTCACTTCTTGGGTGAGACTAACTTGAAATTTCTTTAGAAGAGAGAGGGTATGAGATGAGCTTTCCCTTCTGAGAAGTAAATTGGCAGGGTTTACTAATTAAAGTTAAAAGCAAATGTCTGAGTCACACTTCCTGGTTTTCTGGCTCCTTCCTTTTGGTCTCCCACTTATTTCTAAAACATGTGCTACTCCACTGGAAAACGCTGCGGATAACACATTTGACACTAATGCAGACACTAATGAATTTAAGTTTTTCCAACCAAATCTGAGAGTTTGTCTGTGATACAAATAAATATGTGCTTTAGGCTGTGATTCTTCCAGTTAAGTTCTTTGAATTCTGCACACTTGTTTTTCCCTTTTTCCTCTAAAGCATAAAGGTTTTCATAAGTTCAGGAAGTGTGCATTGAGGGAGAGGATGATGTGGGAATTTACTGAACTCCAGGTTGATAAAATCCCGTAGGACTTTGAGAGTGACTGCTGTCACTTTTCTCGAAGGTATGTGGAGTGGAAACTTCCAATTCTTGGTTTCATAGCACACCCTTCAAAAGGAGCCTTCTTATGGTTTTGTAATTGATTTTCAATTTTTTAAAAGTGAAATAATACTGCAAGTATGGCAATAAAAAGCATTGGTTTCTTCCTTTCATGGACCAATCCATAGGTCCACTCCCCAGAGGCAACCACTTAGTTCAGTTGTTTGTCCCAGTACTCACCCCCTTATTTTTAAATAACATGCTATGCTGCAATTTCTTTTTCTTTTCAGATTTTATTTATTTTTCAACAGAGAGAGAGGGAACACAAGCAGGGGGAGTGGGAGAGGGAGAAGCAGGCTTCCCGCTGAGCAGGGAGCCTGATGTGGGCCTCGATCCCAGGACCCTGGGATCATGACCTGAGCTGAAGGCGGATGCTTAACGACTGAGCCACCCAGGCTCCTAATGCTGCAATTTCTTGATTTACAGAAGTTTGAAATGATTTATTGACTTCCTATTAGGTTAGATAAGGATTTAGCACTCTTACAGATCACCACCTTCCCTTTCCATTTTACCCATTCTCCTAATATGCTATTTCAGGATTAAAACAGTTACCAGTGTTTACATTATTACAAGTATGTAAATACTGGTCACTGCTCAAGCAGATGGCCCTTTTATCTTTTCATCTCTTGTACAAGGTTTGTTTTTCCTGGAGTTAACCATAGCCTCAATTTTTTTCCATTTACTTCATTTTCTATGTATCCATATCTATTTTTTCCTATCTTCCAATGGATCTGTCAAGTATGTACAAATAACATTTTTCTAAATGACCAAGTATAGCAGGTGTTTATTAGTTCTCTTGGTTTCCTAAAGACCTCTCTTCCATAGCTCTCTATCTTTCCCCTTTATTCTGAATTGGGTGTAGACTATATCCCAGGTTTCCCTTCATGATCCTTCTCTGCTGCTTCCCTGGGTCAATGAATCTAAAGTTTCTTTTCTTTCCTTTCTGCTTTCTCCTTTCTTTGCTTAAGCATATCCTCCAGTAGCTTTCCAATACTGGTTGTTTGAGAAGGAAATTTTCTTTCTTTCTTTCTTTTTTTCTTTCTTCCTTTCTTTCTTTCTCTCTTTTAATTTTTTTTAATTTAAATTCAGTTAATTAACATATAATGTATTATTGGTTTCAGAGGTAGAGGTCAGTGATTCATCAGTCTTATGTAACACCCAGTGTTCATTCCATCAAGTGCCCTCCTTAATGTCCATTACCCAGTTACCCCTTCCTCCCACCCTCCTCTCCTCCAGCAACCCTGTTTGTTTCCTATGATTAAGAGTCTCTTACGGTTTGTCTCCCTCTCTGGTTTCGTCTTGTTTAATTTTTTCCTCTCTTCCCCAATGATCCTCTGTTTTGTTTTTAAATTCCACATATTAGTGAGATCATGTGATAATTGTCTTTCTCTGATTGACTTATTTCAGAGATGCAAATCTCTTGAGGTTGTACCCTTCTAAAAATTTTTGCTTTCAAATTTGATTGATAGTTTGGAAATATAGATTCCTTGATTCAAAATTATTCCTTCTCATACTTTTAAATTCATTGCTTCCATTATGTTATTGGGAAGACCAGTGTCATTATGCAGCCCAATCTTTTGTGTAAGTTCTATTTCTTCTCCTCTTTGGAAGCTTTCAGAATTTTTCTTTATTCCTGATATGCCTTGGTGTGGATCTTTTTTCCACTTCCTGAACTGGATGATTACTGTGCCCTTTCAAGTTCTAGAAATTTTTCTCTTATAATGTTTCTTTAATAATTCCCTTTTTTCTCTTTCTGGAATTCCAGATCATTTATGTAATTTTCTTATCTTCTCTGCCCTATCATTTATATTTTTGACTTTTTGTTCTATTCTCTGGGAGAGTTCCTATACTTTATCTTCTAGGTTTGCTATTTAATTTTTTTATAATTTTAGTTACATTTTAAAGTTTCTAGGCTGCTTTCATATTCTCTGTTGCTCCTTTTTTAATGGTATTATGTCTTTATTTTTTTTGGTTGAACTATGCTTTCTTCTTTTTTTAAAGAGGATTAATTTAGTGAGTACATTCATGTGGTGAGAGACAGGGTCCAGGGGTGCCTTTCTCTACTTTGAGGATAGGCAGGGCTTGTAGATTGGTCAGTGTCCAAGGACTGTCAGGTTGTATTCAGGCCCAGCCTTGCCCCCAGTGCCAGGATCCAGAGGCTTTCCTTCAAGGTCTGCAGATTCTCCAGAGAAGAATCTTTCATTCTTCTGCCTGGAGTAGAGGTACCCACATGCCCACATTTGGAGACAAGATAAGGCAACAACAAAGGGACCTGCTCAGGATGCAGACTTTCATTCTACCTGCCACTGTGAGCCCTACACCTCTCTGGCACCTCCCATGAGTCACTGAATCTGAAATATCTGAAAGGAATCTTCTTTTCTAAAAAAGAAATCTCTCATCTCCTGTAGGTGACAGTGGGTGAGACCTAGGGTCCATCCACTCTGTATATAGACAAAACTAGTGTTTTACCCCTGCTTGTCCTCCAACTTCTGTAGTTTGGTGTTTTAGAGCCCCGGACTTTTTCAGAATTTTGCAGAGTGGGCTCATTCCTTCTCAGCACTTGGGCTATGACTGCCTCCATGTGCAAAATCAGGTACCATGCCTCCAAATGCTGTTTGCTCCCAAAGATTTTTAGAAATCTCTTGCCTACATTTTTTGCTGCTTGTTCTCTCTATCTAAAATGAATCTAATTTTATTTCTTTGCTGTCATTTTAGGGGAGATTCAGCAGAGAGCAAAGATAAAGGCTTCTGTAAAATATATGCAAATCATGTATCTGATAAGGGTCCAGTCTGTTACAACTCAACAATGAAATGATAAACAAGTCAATTTAAAAAATAAGCAAAGGATTTGAATGGACATTCCTACAAAGAAGGTATACAAATGGCCAATAAGCACATGAGAAGATGCTTATCATTAGTCATCAGGGAAATGCAAATTAAAGTCACAGTGAAATACTACTTCACATCCACTAGGATGTAGATAAAGTAGCAAGTGTTGGCAGGATGTAGAAAAATTGGAACCCTCATATGTTACAGGTGTTGGTGGGAATGTAAAATGGGACAGAATTTTCCTTCAACAGAAAAAAAGAGAAGGTTTTGACGATCATTAGTCCATCCACCTAGTCATCTCTTCAGTTTTCAAAAGGTGTTTGTTGAGCACCTACTCTTTGCCACACAGTGTCTTAGATACTACTAGGATTCAGTTGGGCGCAAAAAAAAGACCCAGCCCCTGTGCTCATGAGATTTTCAGTGAAGATGACACTAATTAAAAGTGCACAAATACTCAGTTATAACTGTGATAAGTGTTGCAAAGACAAAACACTGTTCTTCTATTGGAGAGTGTAATAAGATGGTCCACCTGGGCTGTGTGAGGACAGGGAAAGCATCCCTAAGAAGGTAACTTTGAACTGAAATGTGAAGTTCAAGTAGGAACTCATGAAGGTGAAGGAGAGTGCTCTAGACAGGTGTGAAGACCCTGAGAAAGGAGTACACAGGGAGTGTTTGAGGGACTTCATGTGAACACAGCGTCTGTTTCTTGGAAAGCACAGCTCAGAAAAGAGTGAGTTGAGGCTGAAGCAATGATCCAGGGCCAGAAAGATCCTTAAGGCCATAGCCACAATTTCAGTCATTGTTTGGAAAGTAATAACAGGTCATAGAATGGTTTTAAGCAAAGGAGAGATATGATTAGATATGATTCAATTTTTATTTCTTTGTTTGGAAAACTACCTTGGGCTTCCAAATACAGAAAAATAAGGGTGGGGAGCAAGCATCAATGAGAAGTAAGTGTTAGAGTGGTCTGGTTAGGAAAGCCAGTAGGTGGGCAAAGGCTTGGGATGGAGATGGTAGGAAGTGATATTTAGGTGGTGTTAATGGGCTTTGGCAATGGATGGGATACAAGATGTAAGGGCAAGGGATGTGTCCAGAGGAAGTGCTGGTGCCATCTGGGGAAATGGAAGAAGGTTTGTGGGGGAGGGTGGGGAGACCACGAGTTTAGTCCTTGATTTGTTGTGTGTGAAGTATTTGAGCCATAGAAGTAGGAGCTGGGGACAGAGGGACAGCTGGATATGGGGGCAGACATGGGGCAAAGTGGGCTGGAGGTATATATTTGGATTTCATGGGTATGCCAACTATTGACATTTGCTTCTTGTGTAGCTGTCGTGTGCCTTAACAAGGGCAAGGTGACAACAGTTTAAGCAGCAAGCAAAGACCTCAACCAAAATCTACTTCCCTCAAATGAAATCGGTAAACATGCTAATAGCTCATGGTGTTCAAGACTCCATCCTGGAGTGGAGGCTGAGAAGGAGTTAAGGAGTATAGGATTGACACTGTAGCTGGAAAACAAGTAAGAGCCAACCCAAATAAGAATACAGGAGCCAAAAAGCAGACCACCACAAGATGCCCTAAACAGCATGCAGTGACTGCTGAGCAAAGAAATGATAATACTTCAGCGTCCACCCTCCTGCCTCATCAGGAGCTCTGCTGCCATGTTTCCATTAGTCACCTTTTGCTGTACAAAACAGCAAATGCCATACTCTTTCTTCTATTCCGATACCCCTTCCTTCCTGTGTGCCTCTTTTCATTCCTCCTTTCCTTTCTCATGCTCTGTCCTTCCTCATCACCAGGCATCTAGAAGCAGAGATCTCCACTTTCTGTGTCCAGGAGGAGCATGGACTCATAGAATGTGAAAATCAAACTGTGCCTGAAGAGCATCAAATCCAGCTTTTGTTAAAATGAGTAAGAGAGGAGCCCCAGGATGGGGAATCAAAGCCTTCACTCAGCACATGCACCCAATTCTGGGCATCTGGACACTCCTGTAGCCCTCTGCAACTTCTCTCTGAGGTCACCAATGTCCTCATGGCCACCTCAGGGTACCCTTGGAGGCTCCATGATGACGGGTTTTCTTGCCTATCCTCCCACTTCCCTGACTTCTCTGTTATGTTCAAGACAAGCCAAATACTGCTGACCTTGGCCCCTTCTCTGTTCTCATGTGAGACTTTCCTGGGCAATGAATGTACTAGAGTGAGCATAATGTGACTGTCCTAGTCTAATCACCTTCTCTTCAGGCAAAGTCTCCATTTCCTTCCTGAGCTCCCAGGGTTGGACTGAGGATTAAATGAGATAGCATGTGTTGGCAAGTACTGATAAAAGTGACAATAAATTTAACATCTCTTATATTAAACTAGTTATCTTTTTTTTACCTCCAGATATAAATGGAACTAACAAACTTTAGTAATTCCAGACTTTATCTCCCTTGGAACTGTCTCTCAAAATTATAGTCCTATCAATTAAGAATGTTTTCAGAATACATAACAGAAACCTCAATTTACAGGGGATTTATTATATACAATTAATTTTTTCTTACATCACAAGAAGATGAGAGGTAAGTGGTTGTAATAATCAGTTCATCTCAACCAATTGTGGACCTGTGTGATGGTCTTTTCTCCTTAGGTTGCAAAAGTTTCTGCTCATGGATACAAGATGTTTGCCACAGCTCCAGGCATCCCATCTGCACTCAGGACAAGGTAGAAGAAAGAAGGGGCACTGCAAACAGCAACTATTCTTTCAGTTAAAATCACAGTCCTTCCCAATAGCCTCCCGAGAGGCTCCTACTTACATACTGTTGACCAGAACTATGTCATGTGGCCCTCTATTGTTAAAAAATATTCAGATTCTACCCCCTTTATACTGGAGACTGGTATTGGAAAAAAGCGCTGGGATTGGTACTGGGTTATCCAACCACCAGAGTCTGCTGTCGACTCTTCTTTGTCTCTGTAACATAGAAGTCATACATATAAGTAGATGATAGATTGATCCAATCAGTCCTCATGTGTGCATGTGTATGTGTGTATGTATATTATACTATATATAATGTTTATCTTCACATATATATACATATAAATATATATTATATATATAGACACACATGTAAATATATATATATAATAAGGTCAGGTGAGTTGAGTTTTCCACTTTAAATTTATCTATTAAGAAAAAAAGGAAATTTAATCTTAAGAAAAAAACAAAAATATTTTTATTTTTAAGGAAAAAAATTTATTTTTCTTTTTTTACTGAGAGTCTGTGTATTCCAGGATTTTGTGAACAACCTTGAATCTTTAATAACTAGCAATGCAGACGTTATTGTCCCAATTTCATAGCTGGGGACTAACAAAAAAAATATTTTTCTGTTTTTACTGGGAGTCTGTGTGTTCCAGGATTTTGCGGACAATCTTGAATTCTTAAGACTAGCAATGCAGACATTATTATCCCAATTTCATAGGTGGGGACTAACGATATACTATTTCCTAGCTGTGTAGAGGTGGGTTTAGCCTTATACCTCTCAGGTTTCAAAGCCAGAGGAACACAGAATCCAGGACAAGGAATCCCCAGGAGAAAATGTACAACCCTGGGAAGAACATCTGAAACTACTGAGAACTGCTCCCTCCCAGGTGGAGGGAAACGTTGTGAAGTCAAGTTGGATGTTGGTGAATTGCAAACTATGGTGCCACTGAGTGGGGACCCAGAGCAAGAAGCTTCCTTCTTAGTGTCTCTGACCTGGCCTCTCTCTGGAGAATCATCTAAAGCCCTTAAATTTCTGAGTCTTGGAGCAGAGGGTGTTTCTCATTTCAGACACATTGGAAACTTTTTTCTCTGGTGGGAAATAACTGCTCCCCTGCCAATCAGAACCAATGAGCAGAGGCCTGAATCCACACTAAATCCCACATAACTTAAGTACCAACCAAAATGCTCTGAACTTGCCATCTAAGTGCCAGGTGTGATGCTGGATTAGGTCCTACATTGTAGGGGAATAAACATTGCTATAAAAATGGTATTGGGGCCATTAGCAATCATAGCAATGTTAATTCCTCAAATTTTATTCTTGAACTGTGGTTATGTAAGAGAACGTCCTTTCTCTTAAGAGATACATGTGAAGTATTTAGGGGTCTAGCTAGGGTCTTGGTCTCTGCAATCTACTCTTAAATGTTTAACAAAAATAAGAAAGGAATGAATAATGTATATATTTCATTTGGTTCAACCAAGAGAGAAAAAAAATGATAAACCAAAGTGGCAAAATGTGAACAATAGGTGAACAAAATGTAAACTCTATGCCAAAGATATATTGGAGTCCACTGAAATATTTGTAATTTTTCAGTAGGTCTGAGAATTTTTTCCTAAACAAAGGGTTAGTTTTTAAAGGCTCTAAGATGGAGTTACATGCTATTATGTAGTGGGCACACTAGTAGGAGGGTGAAGTGAGAGTAGTAATTTGCAAGTTCTGCATAGGTGTTGCCTCCCTTTCTCCACAAAGTATTCTCCAAGTAGGCGCTTGAATCCTGCCCAGATCATTTCAAAATCTCCCACAAGGTTCCCAAACCTGCATGTCTCAGAAGTGTTGCTAATGGGCTCATCTGCTAGAAGTTACCTTGACATTTGACTTATGACTTTGCCTCTTTCTCAGTTTGCTGTGAAAGACTAAGTGGTTTTCCAAACTTGGCAGAGTCCAGTGGGCCTTTCACAGCAGAGTCTTTAGCTAGAGTTCCATGGCCGTGCACTTTGCATCTGAAAGTTCCATTAAGTTTCCCCAAGCTTCTTCCTAGGAGTTGCTCCACCTACTACTACCATTAATATTACATGTCTTGGCAAAAGACCTTGGAGTAAGTGCTTCTAGAAATTGGCCCATCAGGTGGATCTTCCCTGAGGCCTTCCTCAGAGTGCATCTTCCTGAGCCTGCTGAACTGGCGACACTGAGAAGGGGTTCACTCAGCTAAAGTGTTAAGACCCATCGGCCCAGTTGGGGGAAATTCCCAATAATTATCATCACCCCTATTGCATGGAGGGGTTTGGGGGGGTGAGGTCTCCAGAACCCAGAAGGAGGGAGTTGTAGAGAGCAAGCTGTTTTGAGAGGAACTGGGACCTTTGGAAAGGGTCTAGGCCACCCTGAAGCACCCTCATGGAGAAGGAGCCTTGACCTCTTGCACCCCACCCTCTCACCTCCTGTAGGGACCCCCTGCCAAACCCAATCAGAAGCCAGAGGGTGAAGACCCCATGGAGGCAAGTCCCCTGAGCACAGAGTGTGAGTCTGTAGGGGCAGTTGGAATATATCTAGTATATTCCACTTCCTCACCTGTAAAATCGAAATAATAAAAATAATAATAAATGAAACAACATAAGTAGACACCCAACTTGGTGTCTGTTGTTTTTATTATATTCCAGGATGGAAGCCTTTATGGGAGGGCTCTTCCAGGAGGGAACTCTGTGCTTTTTGCTTTGCTTTGCCAGGAAGGAGAGAAGTCAAGAAAATCCCAGTAGAGTTGCTAATATCGCTAATTGAAATAATTTCTGATTTCAAAATTTACTACAAAGCTACAGTAATCAAAACAGTGTGATATTGGCAGAAGGACAAACATAGTTCATTGGAGAGCTATGAGTCCAGAAATAAGCCCTTATATTATTTTAGTCAACTGATTTTTAACAAAGGTGCCAAGACAATTCAGCTGGGGAAAGTCTTTTCAACAACTTGATACCCACATGAAAAAGAATGAATTGGGAATCTTACCTCATACTAGATACAAAAATTAACCCAAAACGAATCTAAGAACTAAAACTATAAACTCTGAGAAGAAAACATAGGTGTAAATCTTCATCACTTTGATTTAGGCAATGATTTCTTAGAACATGTAAGGCACAAGCTATCAAAGAAAAAATAGATTAATTTGACTATATCAAAATTCAAAACTTCTGTCCTTCAAAGAATACCATCAAGAAGTTGAAGACAACCTTAAAATGGTAGAGTATATATTGCAAATCATATATCAAAAAAGGGACTAACTCAACAGTCAAAAGACAAATAAGCCACTTTAAAAGTGAACAAAGGCAGGAGATTATGCTAAGTGAAATAAGTCAAGCAAAGAAAGTCAATTATCATGTGGTGTCACTTATTTGTGGAACATAAGGAAGAGCATGGAGGACATTAGGAGAAGGAAGGGAAAAATGAAGGGGGGGAATCGGAGGGAGAAATGAAACATGAGAGACTGTGGACTCTGAGAAACAAAGAGGGTTCTAGAGGGGAGGGGGGTGGGGGGCTGGGTTAGCCTGGTGATGGGTATTAAGGAGGGCACGTACTGCATGGAGCACTGGGTGTTATACGAAAACAATGGATCGTGGATCACCACATCAAAAACTAATGATGTATTGTATGGTGACTAACATAACATAATAAAATTTTTTAAAAAAAGGTGAAGAAAGGGGGGCGCCTGGGTGGCTCAGTCGTTAAGCATCTGCCTTCAGCTCAGGTCATGATCCCAGGGTCCTGGGATCTAGCCCCCCATCGGGCTCCCTGCTTAGCGGGAAGCCTGCTTCTCCCTCTCCCACTCCCCCTGCTTGTGTTCCCTCTCTCACTGTGTCTCTCTCTGTCAAATACATAAATAAAATCTTTAAAAAATAACAAAAGGGAACAAAGGATTTGAGTAGACATTTCTACAAAGAAGATATGCAAATAGTCAATAAAAACCACATAAGATGTTCAACATCATTAGTTATTAGGGAAATGCAAATCAAAACCACAGTGACATACCACTTCTCACCTGCTAGGATAGCTACAGTAAAAAAAAAAAAAAAGTACAATGTCAAATGTTGGCAATGATGTGGAGAAACTGGAATCCTTATAAATTGCTGGTGAAAGTATAAAATGGTACAGCCTCTGTGGAAAACCATTCGGCAGTTCCTCACCAAGTTTAATATGGAGTTACCATATGACCCAGCAATTTCACTCCTGGGTATATACCCAAGAAAAAGGAAACATGTCCACACAAAAACTTGTACATAAAGTCATAGCATCATTATTCATAACAGCCAAAATGTGGAAACAACCCAAATGTCCATTAGCTGATAAACTGATACACTAAATGTGGTTTATCCATACAATGGATTATCATTGAGTGCTCCCCACACAAAAATGAAGTATTAACACATGCTACAACATGGATGAGCTTTGAAAACATTATGCGAAGTGAAAGGAACCAGACACAAGAAGCCACAGGCTACATGATTCCATGTGTATGAAATGTCAAAAATAGGCAAATTTATAGAGGCAGAAAGTAAATTAGTGGTTTCTAGAGGATAGAAGGAGGAAAATGGGGAGTGACTACTAATGGATATAGGGTTTCATGGTGTTTTTTTTTTTAAGATTTTATTTATTTATTTGAGAGAGTGAGAGAGAGAAAGAGAGAAAAAGAACAAGCGCGGGGAAGGGCAAAGGGAGAGGGGAAAACAGACTCCCTGCTGAGCAGAGAGCCTGGAGGCAGGACTCAACCCCAGGACTCTGGGATCATGACCTGAGCCGCAGGCAGATGCTTAACTGACTGAGCCACCCAGGTACCCCCAGGATTTCGTTTTTGAGGTGATGAAAATGTCTGGAAGTAGATCATGATGATAGTTGTGCAAGCTTGTAAATATGCTAAAAACCTCCAATTGTACACTTTATTTTTTATTTTTTTTAAGATCTTATTTTTATTTATTTGACAGAGAGACAGCGAAAGAGGTGGGAGAGGGAGAAGCAGGCTTCCTGCTGAGCAGGGAGCCCGATGTGGGGCTTGATCCCAGGACCCTGGGAGACCTGAGCTGAAGGCAGAGGCTTAACGACTTAGCCACACAGGCTCCCCCAATTGTACACTTTAAAATGGCGAATTTTATGGTATGTGAATTATATCTCATAAAGCCATTTTTAAAAGAAATCAATGGGTAGGTTGATATAGGGGAAAAGAGAATTAATGGACAAAAAGATAGAGTTGAGATAACCACCCAGAAATTACACAGAGAGAAAAAGTGATGGAAAATATGAAAGAAAAATTTAGAGATATGAGTAGGACCGATATAACTTCAAGGAGAATATAGAATGGAGAAGAATCAGGTTCAAAGACATAAAGAATTAAAGTTCTTAGATTGAACTTTATATCTCAGATTAAATACAAATAAAGTCCCATCTTGTTATAATGTAATGAAACTGCAGTGCATCAAATACAAATAGATTGTCCTAAAAGCGGCTAGAGGTAAGAGAGAGATCGCTGTCGATGTGCTGGCCGTCCCTTTGGACATAGGCTTCTTATGAGAATTATGGTTGCCCAAAGACAAAGGGATACCCTTTAAAATGCTGAAGGAGAAGAACTCTCCAACCAGATTTGTGGTTGCTTTATGCGAGCTAAACTATGACTCAAGAAGGCCAACAAAGCCATAGATGCATGCTGAAATAAAAACTAAAGCCTACACTTCAGCAGGACAAGAAAAGTGAACCTGGAATAGTGGACTGGGAGAACCATTAAGGAGCAAAGAATTGGTTAAGTGTTGGCAAATCTAGACAAACATTCCGCATGTGACCTGTGTGTGATCCTTTTGGGGTAATGGGTCACTCTATCCACTTGCACTGGCAGTAAGAATTTGAGTTTTATCTGTGGCCTATATATGATGTGAGGCCTACATTTTGCAAACAATATTGGTTTCTTTCTCCCTCAGTCTTGGGCAGAGTATCTCCCCAAAGACCCTAAGCTCCATGAGAATGGAAATTGTGTCTACCTTTCTCATCTGTGCCTCCCCTATTCCAGGATGGGGAACTTAGTATGTGCTCCATGAACTTTCATTGAACGAATACATGAACTTGATCAATGCATACGGTCTTGAGTTCGTTGTCTGCCTTTTGTCACTTTCACCTTGCTTGCTCTGCCACTGTACTTATGTCATGTCATGTGCCCCTCCAGGAGAACACCTTCCTCACTGAGCTCTGACGCCATGCCTGGCTGTCCCTCTGTGGATATTCCATCCCCCGCCCCCCATCAGGCCTCCTGATGGGTCCCCCAGGGATACCCTCACACTGGCCTGGGCTCTGGTGCTCTTCTGGGCAGCCATGGCTTCCTCAGGCATGGCCACCTACTTGCTTTGCTCCATCTAATTGCTGCAGAGTGAGTTGTATTTTGAGAAAGGAAGGGAAAAACAGGAAGAGAAGGGTAGAAAAGGGGGAAGTGAACAGAGGAGGAGGACAAGCTATTTTTTGTTTTTTAATCAATCCTGTCTCCTTCACAAAAACTATTTTTTGGCTTGAATCAATCTATTTTATTCATGTGGTTCCCGCTACCCATGCAGCCCCTCTGGAATTGCCCCTACTCTAGCCTTCTGAAATTCTAGTCATTCTTTTTTTGGAGGGGCACCAAATTACTTTATTTGAAGAATGGTACAAATGAAAGAAGTTAAGTATATGTTTTGGTACAACTTATAGAAAAGGTAAAGGTAACCCCAACATGCATGCACTGCCTTGGTGACCAGGGAAGTTACCCCTGTGGCTATGGGGAGACAGCCTAAGGCTTAGCTCTCACTATCACTGTTTCCCAAGGTGTGCTTGTCAAAGAGATACTCTGCCATGCCAGATTTGGGAGCCCCCATCTTGTGCAGGTTGGTTACATGGTCACCCAATTCTTTGATGGATTTCACCTGCTCCTTCAGGTAATGAGTCTCAATGAAGTCACACAAATGGGGGTTATTTTTATCAGTGGCCAGTTTGTGCAGTTCCAGTAGTGACTGATTCACGCTCTTTTCCAAGTGTAATGCACACTCCATTGCATTCAGCCCGTTCTCCCAATCTCACGGTCTGGTTTCTTGATATCCTGACATTCTTTAACACAGAGGACAAATGTCTCTCTGGGGCCTCCTCTGATCTCACACACACACACACACACACACACACACACACGTAGACACATACACACATACCTGCACACAAACAGAACTGTTCACTAGATAACCTGAGTTCCTATAGCACTGTGCACAGCATCTGTCATAACACTTAAGAAGAAATTATATGAATGGTTGATTGTTCATAATCAGTCAGCCCCCACTAAACTGGGACTTCTTTAAAGTCAGAAGTCCTTGAGTCGCCTGGGGGGCTCAGTCCGTTAAGCGTCTGCCTTCGGCTTAGATCATGATCGCAGGGTCCTGGGATTGAGCCCCACATCGGGCTCCCTGCTCAGCGGGGAGTTTGCTTCTCCCTCTACCCCTCCCCCACCATGCTTGTGCTCTCTGTTCTCTCTCTCTCAAGTAAATAAATAAAATCTTAAAAAAAAAAGGTCAGAAGTCCTCCTTTGCTAGCACTTCACACAGGCTGACATGTAGCAAGTGCCATATGAACTGTCCAGTTGCTTTGGCAGATACACACCTTCTTGGTGTTGGAGAGCAGGTGGAGTTTCAGGTACTCCTAGGGTCGTAGCAGTTTTTTTTTTTTTTCATTTTTTTAAACATTTTTGGGCAGCTTACAGAAAGCCACCCATTTTATTCTAGACTCAGATACTTTCTACAGGACAATAGGGGGCTGATTCAACTCAATCTTACGGCGACTACTAACAACTACCAGAAATTCACCCACAGCATTCTCACGAGAACTCTGGCACTCGGCAGCAAATTAATTACTATAGCTCATCAGCAAAAATCTATGCATTTTCAGCCTCTGTTAGATTATAAATCAATTAACATGACAAGGTTTTCAATTCAGAAAACAATGCCAAAATATAAAGAATTGCATAAAGCAACCCAAGTGCAATTAGAAAGGAAGAATCCAATACACCCTACAGGAATCTCTCTAACCCTGATTTCCTGCAGAGGGAAGATACCCAAGTGTTCAGCATTGGAGCTAATTTAAATGTCTATCCTGTAGTTTTAAATTCAGAAACTCAGGTTGCCCTGGTATTCCTTGCTTAGCAGGCTCAGAGAACTTGTCATCTTCCATCACTTGTGTTTAGTTTCACAGTTAAATATATACACCAGAAGCAACCCTCCACCTTCTTTTATTTCCTTCTTTCCCTCTCTCTCTCTCTCCCTCCTCAGATAGCACTGGGTTGGGTGCGCCTGGCTCTGTTCCAAGCTTCACTGAACATCAGGAACAATTTTTCTATTGTTCTTTATCTGAGTTTGAAAAACCACAAATGACTTTGCCAAGCACCATTTTCCCTTAATTTTTAAACCTACCCAGATTTCAAATGTATTTATTTCTCATGCTTCTGATTCATGTATACCTTACTCCTCAAAGTGCATTTTTTCCGGCTTTTTTATGAGCCATTTTCTACCCAAGATGGTTGGGCAATCTTTGCAGTCTTTGTCAGGATCTTGTAACCATTTTTTCTTCCTGGAAAGTGGATTACTGACAGAATAAAGGAATAGACATCAGGAACCACAATACTCACACCCCCTCCCTGCAACATCACCCAAGAAAAGCTGATTGTCAGTCCAGATCCTGAAACCATGAGGTAAATGAATGTGTACACTTGGCAAAGAGACCCCGCTAGACACAAAACAGAGGGTTATTCGTGCTTGATCATAATGTATGTAGAGAAACTAGAAGGTTCAGTGAAAGGATTTTTATACACATGATGAAAGTATACATCACGAACATGCTTACCGAATGGTTTTTTTAAAAAAACATTTTTGCAGTGGTAAAACATGCATAACATAAAATTTACAATTTTAACCATTTTCAACTGTGTAAATCTGTAGCATTAAGTGCCCATCACACTATCAATCTCCAGACATTTTCATCACCCCCAACTGAAACCCTGTACCCATCAAATACTAACTCCTCAGTCCTCCCAGCCCCCAGCCCCTGGGAACCACCATTCAACTTTCTGTCTCTATGTATTTGACTATTCCAGGTACTTCATATGACTGGAATCATATAATACTTGTTCTTTTGTGTCCGGCTTATTTTATTTAGCATAATACATTCAGGTTTCAACCATGTTTTAGAACTTCATTCCTTTTTAAGGCTGAATAATATTCCATTGTATGTTTGTTTATCAGTTAATTCATCAATGGACATTTGAGTTGTTTCCACCTTTTAACTATTATGAATAATGTCTGTTCAAGTCTCTGCTCTTAATTCTTTGTGGTATATACCTAGGAGTAGAATTGCTGGGTCATATAGTAATTCTATTTTTATTTTTTTTAAAGTAGGTTTTTAAAGATTTCTATTTATTTATTTAACAAGATAGAGAGCACAGGTAGGCAGAGTGGCAGGCAGAGGGAGAGGGAGAAGCAGGCTCTCCGCTGAGCAGGGAGCCCTATATGAGGCTCGATCCCAGGACTCTGGGATCATGACTTCAGCCAAAGGCAGCCGCTTAACTGACTGAGCCACGCAGGCGCCCCAGTAATTCTATTTTTAATGTTTTGAGGAACCACCATACTGTTTTCCATAACAGCTGCACCATTTTACATTCTTACTAGCAATGCTAAATGATGCTTTTAACTGCCTACATTACTGATGCCAATGCAACCCAACAAGAATATGAGGGACTCAGGAGAAGGGACAGGGGCCAAGGTGGCTAAAGCACCACCCTTGTATTCAGGATGTCTGTCATTAAAGAAATAGCCCTATAAGTGAGAATAAAACCTGAGGTTTCAGAAAGCTTTAGTGAAACTAAGGAACCCATTAAATTTTCAGCAAGAATGAATTTATGGGCACCCAGAACCCTCTTCTAATATATTGTTGTCAGACTTTCACAGCCAAACACAGAGGTGTTCTGGCTAGATTGCATTGCATTTTTGTTGTATTTGTATATCCAGTAATCATATCCCAGCTAAATTTCCCTGCTTGTGCACTCTGTTCCTTGCCAATTAAGCCACCTGATAAACTTTTGTGTCCAGTTAGGAAGCATCCCATTCCTCAAATAGCAAGTAGCCCATGGCATCACACCCAGGCTCTCCTTCAGATTTCTTCTTGCTTCTCACCTGCAGAAAGGGCAGTGCTAATGTCCTGCCCTCTGGGAGCCCCCAGGCTGGCCCACATATTCTCCGTCTCTGACAGAACCCTCCTCAGTGGGACCAGCTGACAAATGGGAGGAGCAAAATGAACTTCCCAGTCAAGCTTCAAATGGGTTTGCAGAACAAGCTCATTTCTACATCTGGCTCTGCATGATGGCTCTCCCCATCATCACCACCGATACCTTGTCATATGTCACCCCCAGCCAGATCCTCTGGACTAGGAACAGACTCCTGTATGATTGGGGCAGAGAGGGTATGAAAAGTGTCCTCTGACAGAGAGAGCACCTGGGAGGGACCTCACCAGCCAAAGAGTGTTTGAATCAAGGGCAGGCCCAAGTCCCTACATATGACATCCAAGTGTCCCCAGTCCATACACTGTACTGGTGACCCTTACAATCAACTGCCCTCCTCAGGAATGTGCAGTTCTAGTTTTGATTAGTTTTTCTTGTGAGGGGCTGGGGGAGGGGTGTCACGTAACCCACAGACAGAGGAGCCTCGCAGACTGTAAACTGGGCCAGGGTGGCCCATTTCAAAGGCATTGAGGAGGGAGCCAAGAAAACAAAGAGGCAAATTCCTCCGGCCACATCACAGAAATTCTGGGCAGGTTGCATCTAAACGATTGCAAAGAGCTTGGAAAACTCCAGGCCACAGGCAAACCACAGCCACAAATAATTACACCCCCACAGTATCAGGGTGAGGAGGGTTTCCCACGGTCTTAGGGTGAGAGCTCCCAGCTCAGCGTGTGGTCCCCAAGCAAGGCCAGAAAGTCAGGGTGGAAGCAACTGGAAATTAGATCAGACCCTGGGAGAAAGGGGACAGTCGGTCAGACGCTGAATAGCATCACGAGTACCAGGAGAGGCTGGGGACCAGGCAACAGGCAGAGATGTGGGGAGACCCAATGAGGACCACACGTGGAATGTAGGAAAGAACATCACTTTGGGGTCTGCCAGACATGAGTTCACATTCCAGCTGTGCTACTGTCCTCTTTTGAGATCCTTCCCTACCACCCACATGCACAGACTCTGAAAGGAGGAGTTGGATTCAGGTAGTTGATTTGGGAGATAAGTCCAAGAAACATCAGCTGGGTGGAGAAGTGAGGGGGAAAGGGGAAGACATGGAGGGAGTTATCCAGCAGTTAGTACTATGGGAAAGGGGGTGCGGAGCTGTTCCTAGTGAGAGGCAAGGGGCCTGGAGTATGTGCCCGCCAACACCCTTCCATCATCACTTGAGGCTGTTAACTCTCTGGCACTTCAGCTTGTCCCCTGTGCCTTGGGAAATGGAGCACCTAGATAGGAAGTTCAGGGAGTTGCCACAGGCAGATCAGTGTGGAAAGGTGTTGAGGGGATACAGGTAGGGTTCCAGTAGCATCTGCTGCAGCCACTTACTGCCCTCTGGGACTTTGGGCAACCCATATCACATTTCTAAGCTCTGGTCTCAGCATGCATAGAACAGACAAACCCACCTTCTTCCAAGGAAAGTGGGTCCTGTTCAATGGGAGGCCCTTTGTTCTGCCAATAACCTCATAGGCTTGGTTTTGCTTCTTGGGTGTGGAGGCAACAGTGTCCGGCTATATTACCCTGCAGCACAGAGGGAGGACTGCTGAGAGCTCCTGGGGGATCGGAAGGGAATGGGTGTGGGAGAAGAGGTGATAGGACGAAAGAGGGAAGGCCAGAGAGAGGGCAAAGGCATGTGATTCCTGCAGCCCAGAGTCTGCAGTGAAGTCTGCAGAACTTGAGAAGAGTCCAGTGTGGATGGATCTGTCAGGCACCCGTGAGGGGCTGGTTCCATCACTAAACTGGTGTGAGGACAAGTAGGGACAGCAGGTTTGAATGGGTGAGCCAGGAACAGAAGCCTGAGAGCTCCTAGGGACTGGTAGTGATTCTAGGAAGCGCTTTGGATCTCTCTAGACTGTGGAGTTGGTGGTGTCCATGTCCCCCCAAAGCAGCCTCTGAAATAAGGACTCAGGTGCATGTGGCTTGCTCGGGGAGGTGATCCAGAGACGGGAATGTGTTAATGGGTGGGTCTCTGCTGTGGTCAAATGGGGATCCACCCTGCCAGCGACTCTCTGAGGAACTATGTAAACTATGTACAACCACCTCAGGGTTGTCTAGGAAGGCTAAAAAGCTGGCTTTATTTACAGAACCCCAGTTCAGGTGAGAGGTGCCCCTTGGGTGTGAAACCCCCACATTTGCAGGCTGCCATGCCCAGGTTGAGCAAGTCCCTGTGCTGCCAGGGAAGACCTCAGTTAGGGAGCAGGAAGATGCAGACACTGGGAGTGGTAGCTGTCACATGTGGGGACGCCTCTCAGCAGCATGTGAACCCTGAAGTGGGCGGTGGGAACCTGCAGCTTCTGTTAGCTTCACCTGCCTAGAGCTCTGAGGGCAACAGCATGTGAGGCACAAAGATCAGCGAAGGTGTCTGGAGGCCGGTGGCTCTCAGTGACAGGTGAAGCCAGAGCCACAAAATGTTCAGGAATTCCAGCAGGCAGGCAGGCAGGGGCTGCATGGAAGTCTGGCCATACGTGGGGAGAGGACTGCAACCCCCAAGCAGACCAGCAAGGATTCCTGATCCTTTTCCCTATTTTTTTTCTTTAATCCATTTAGAGTTTACTTTTGTGAGTGGTATAAGTTTTGTTCTTTTGCATATGGACATCCAGTTTTCCCAATTCCATTTATTAAAGAGATCATTCTTTGCCTATTTTATGTTCTTGGCATCCCTGTTGAAGATAAGTAGATTGCATGTGCATAGGTTTATCTCTGGGCTCTCTCCTCTATTCCTAGGAATCTTGTTGTGTATATCTGTTTATATGCCAGTGCCACGTGGTTTTGATGATTATAGCTTTGCGATGTTGTTGAAGTCAGAAGATATGATGCCTCCAACTTTATTCTTTTTGCTCAAGATTACTTTAGCTAATCAGGGCTTTTGTGGTTCCATAAGAATTTTAGGATTAAAAAAATGCTGTGAAAAATGGCATTATAATTTTGATAGAGATTGCAGTGAGTCTGTAGATCACTTTGGATAGTATGGACATTTTAACAATACTAATTCTTCCAATCCAAAAACATAAAATATCTTTTAAGTTGTTTCTTTCTTCTTCACTTGGTTTCATCAATGTCTTATCAATGTGCAGGGCTTTCACTTTCTTGGTTAAATCTATTCCTAAATATTGTATTGTTTGTGATATTATTATAAATGGGAATGCTTTCCTAATTTTTCTTTCAGATTGTTGTTAGTGTATAGAAACACAACTAATTTTTGAACGTTGATTTTTTTAATCCTGCAAATTTACTGAATTCATTTATTACTTCTAACAGCTCTTTAGTGGAATCTTTGGGGTTTCATATATATAAGCTAAAGTCATCTGCAGACAGAGATAATTGTATGTCTTCCTTTCCAATTTGGAAATTTATTTTTTTTCTTTTTCTTGCCTAATTGCTGTGGTAGTACTTCCAGTAGTATGTTGAATAAAAGTGGCAAGAGTAAGCATTCATATCTTGTTCCTGATGTTCCTAGTTCCTCTTTTCACTGTTAAATATGATGATAGTTATGGACTTGTCATATATGGCCATTATGTTTTACACACAATTTTTTGAGAGTTTTTATCATGAAAAGATGTTAAATTTTGTCAAATGGATTTTCTGCATATATTGAGAGGATCATATGATTTTTATCACTCATTCTATTAAGGTATCTTTCATTCTGTTAATTGGTTTGTGTGTGTTGAACCATTCTTATATCCCAGGAATAAATACCCCCTGAATCATAGTGTATGATCCTTTAATGTGCTCTTAAATTTGGCTTGCTCTTATTTTGTTGAGGATTCTTGTATCTGTGTTCATCAAGGATATTGCCCTAGAATTTTCTTTTCTTGTAGTGTCCTTATCTGGCTTTGGTATCAAGGTAATACTGGCCTCATAAGTTTGGAAGTGTCCCTTCCTTTTTTATTTTTATTTTTTAGAAAAGTTTGAGAAGGATTGGTATTACCACAGGACTAGTGAAACCATCTAGGTCTGTGCCTTTATTTGTCAGGAGATTTTTGATTACTCATTCAATCTCCTTCCTTGCTATTGGTCTCTCCATCCTTAGTTATTTTTAAAGAAAATAAACATTGAATTCAGGGGAAAAATTAGAACTGTGAGCAACTATATCCATCAGGAATAAGTTAGTCTGTAACAAGAGACTCAAAGCAACATGGCTTAGACAAGATAAAAGGTTATTTCTTTCTCAGGTTAAAGGCTGGAGTTTTTAGCTGGGGGCTTATGTGGTGAGCTCTCCTACAAAGTCTACAGGGTCCTTCCAGCTCTCTGCAGTGCCACTCCAGTGTGGTTCAAGCATGTGACCCTCACTCCCCATTCCAGGCACAAGATGGAAGAAGCGACCAAGAGAAAAGGTAGAAGGACAGAGGACATGCACAAGCTGTTTTGAAGGAAGCCTCCCAGTAATTGCCATACCACCAGTTTCGTTACATACTGTTAGTGCAGTCTGAATCCTATGACGATGCCCATCTTCAGGAGAAGCTGGAAGCATAGTCTGTTTTCTTTCTTTTTTCTTTTTTTTAAAAAGATTTTATTTATTTATTTGACAGAGACACAGCGAGAGAGGGAACACAAGCAGGGGCAGTGGGAGAGGGAGAAGTAGGCTCTCTGCTGAACAGGGAGCCTCATGCAGGGCTTGATCCCAGGACCCTGGGATCATGACCTGAGCTGAAGGCAGACGATTAATGACTGAGCCACCCAGGCGCCCCATAGTCTGTTTTCTGTGTGACCATGTGCCCAGCTAGAAATCCTCTTACTGAGAAAGAAGAGGAAAATGGTTGCAGCCCACCCGGGTTGCAGCAAACTTTGCTGGTCACCTTTCAATTGAGGATACTTAGTCAAAAATGGTTAAGTGCACATGGAGAACACAAAATATATCGCATATATGTTCTGAGCAATGAACTACTACCCACTCCTGTGTCCTCCCGTCTCACAGGACAGGCTCATCCTTGCTGCAGGTGTGACTGGTACCCCAGCCCCTCCCTTCTGCCCTCTTGAGTTCACCAGAAGCTGTGGGGGACCTTTCCTGCCTGATAGCTGCCACCTCTGGTGGACACGTGACTCCTCCTCCCTACCTGAGACTCTCTCTAGCACATGAGACCTTGCTCCAGTACAAGCAGGCATGAGTGACATTTGGAGGCATTAATATGCTTGGAGTGAGTGACCCTCAAAAGACCTAAGAGTCAGTGGGTTCATGGCCCAGGCTCCCCAGCCCATAGCGGGAGAATTCGGAGGGTGTTCATCGTGGTGTCTCAGACCTGCCCCAGCAGGACTGATGCCAGCCTGGTGGTCAGTAGTTGTCACACCCATTACTGTTATTTTCTCTCCCCCATTCCACCCACTATGTTGCCCAAATAAACTCCCTGCACCCAGGGCCTTATCTCAGGGTCAGCTTTTGGAGGTACCCAAACGAAGACACATGCCTTTGTATGCCTTCCCTGTGGTCACCTAGATAGTGGCTAAATCAGAATTCAAACTCAGATCTCTAGACTTTTAGGTCAAGTGTTTTTTCCACAGTGCCAGAACAAGAACATGGGAACATTTTAAAAACCACTACTCTGTCAACAAATTGCAATTCTGAAATTGTTGACCTGATTTCTGAATCAAATCCTAGGCCCACAAAGAGTGAATGGAGTAGATGGACATGCAATGAAGACTCAGTCTATGTATTAAAGATAATAACCAGGACTGGTTTTGATAATGAATGGGGCCTGTGCCTCCTCCTGGCCGGTAATTCTGGGGACAGTTGTTTGATTTGATTTATTGTGTTTTTCTTTATTAGGATGCTGTGGTGAGGGGAAGGAGCTCAGCCCTGGTAAACCCCGGAGACTGCGCACCCTAAGGCCAGGACAGAAAGAGACACTTTGGGGAACTGTCTAGGGCCATCCATGACCTCAACTGACCCTGTGGCACAGGAGGTGGGCACAGCCAGCCTCCCACAGCCAAATGCTGCCATCCACTGCCTGTCAAACACATATGCAGGTAAACTGAGGCAAATGACTGTGAACTTGCCAGGATTCTGGGGTAGGAGTCCTGCAGAGCAAAGGAGCAGGTGAAGGGGGTGACAATCAGATGGGGACAGATGGAGAGTCTGGTGACCACGGCCCTGAGATCCTGCCCCCTGTCCTGTCCCAAGCTGGCATCTCCTCAGCTCCTGCATCCCTGGCTCTGGATTATTGCTCATGAGCTGCAGCTTATCTGATTTGTCCCAATCAGATTCGGTACCTCCAGCATTAATAATAATAATAATAATAATAATAATAATTTTACTATAGGCATAATAATATTGACAACATCATCTACTTCTGCTTTCTCTGACTGTTTATATGACAATGACTTTATTTTTAATACTCCCTTTAAGTGTGACAACAATCCAATTTTACAGGTGAGTAAAATGAGCCTAAGCAGGGCTAAGTTACTTGACCAAGGCCCCATAGCTAATAGTTCCAACCTGTCTGCACCCAAGGCCATGTTTTTCACACCAAGTCACATGGCCTTCTGGTGGGCTTTACTGGGCCATCAGATGTGACAGTGCTAAGACCCCAACAGGAATGTTGGTTTTGACTCTCACCAAGGAAGACCGGATAACCTGATTCCCTGCCTGCCCTGCCAAGTTAGGAGGCTGAGGATATGGGGCTGAGGTGGGTGAGGGAGAACCAGGCTTCCCTTACCCTTTGGCCTTCCAGAGAAGCCTGCTCTCCCATCCTGAGATACCTTGGGCAAAACCTTGGGAGGTGCTGCCTGGGACTATGGAGGGGGCCTCTGAAGGGACTGAGACCCTCCCACGGGCGAGGCGGGCTTCATGCTTGGGCAGCTGCAACCGTCCTGGACATGGAGTGGGCCCAGCAATACCTACGCCTGCCTTGGGCTTTCTTCAGAACATGTTTCCAAAATGAACCTCCTCGGAGAAATGAGGGTTATGAGAAGGGAGAAAGAAAGAAAAGTGGGGGCAGAAGTATTAAGAAATGATCTGGGATTCATTTTTTCGAGACAGCAGACTCCTTAAATTTTTATATGTGGTAACTCGATGATTAACACTGCTGGTACCAGAAGCTTCTGGGAACAAGTGGGGTGTTGGGGGCAGAAGGAGGGCCATCCCGCTGGGCCTGCGAGCCCACTTCCACAGGGTCTGAACTTCAAGGACTTCAAGGACATGTCTATGCTCCTTGGGGCTCTCCCCTGAATTCTAGATCATCAGCTGTATATCTTCAGGCCTTGCCTATTTTCTATTTACAATGTGTGTGGTGGGGCTGAGATGGGTAGTGCACTGCATCTTGGTGGGAGAGGTTGGGGAGCGTTCATGAATACCAAGGCCCAGAGCAGTGACTGGAGCCAGGGTTTCCCCAATGCTGTTAAAAGACCAGTGGGCAGAGGACTGTCTGCTGGAAGCCTCCAGAAAATGAACACAGCAGCTCAGGAGCCCGTGATGGATGGCGGCTGGTGCCCTAACAGCTGTGCAGCAGAGAGGACTCTGGGGCAGGAACAACAGGTCTGTGCTTCCCAGACCACAACCTGGACTGTGCAGAAGGAAGTTTTCTCTGTTTCTTTGTAATAGAACTGAGCAAGGCTCTCAGCCTCTGAGCTTTTATGCACCAATTAGAAGAGGCCAGGCCCGATGCCTGTGGTGCATTTGTCAGCATCCCATTGGTCAAAGTGCTATGTGAGCCCCAGTAATAGAATTGCCGAGTTGAGACATTTTCTATTGTTTTGTTTTTCTTTTGCATTTTAGGAGACAACAGAGGAGGGTTGGACGTATTACTCAAAAAGGATTTCTTTTCAGCTCAGAAAGAAATCCAGTGTCATTTTGACTTTGTATTGTTCTTGTTAGTAACTGGAAACATCTACTCACCTGGAGGCTCTTAGACAGGGATAGTCAGATACTGGATGGGAGTTCAGCAGAGCACTCTGGACCGGAGACAACTTCCTTCAGATGACAGTAAGCATCTGAGCTAAAAAGTCCTTGGGAGGAAGCAGAACCTGCCACAGGGTTCTTGCTTGGGAGTGCTCTCAGAGGAGCAGAGGGGAACACGGGGAGAAGCTGAGCAAGGATGTGGTGAGCTCAGCCTGTCCCCACAGGAGCTCCAGAGCACGAATTGCACTGGAGTTGTCCCACCTTGAGGGAAAAGGGCTGACCTTTGCAATCTCATGTCACCAAGTCATTGGTCAGATTTTGGGGGGTCAAGGTGACTTGTAATCTTGAGGGATGTTGGGGTGGAGGGTGGCTCCTGTTCTTTTGGGAGGGGGCGGCTGTGTGCCATTAGCAGCTGACACTCACAGCAGCTGAGGACAGGTGCACTTGTTCCGTAAAGGGATCTGAGTGGGCCACCAACAGCGTCCACTGCTGACGGAAGCACCACATTTCATCCACATGAATGACTGACACCAATAAACACAGCCAAATCACGATAAGATTTATAGTGATCTTGGCATTAACCCTACTGGTTTCCAGCTCATCATAAAAGATGGGTTCCTTAACTGCTTTGTCTCAGTTTCCTGTGGGTAAAATAAGATCCTCTATACACTTCCCATCCATTCAATTCTGATATTTTAATTATTCTAACCAGTAACTAGACTGTTTGGCTCTGTTGAGCTTTCCATTTTGAAATGTGTGTTTCTGAGCTACTGCTTATATGTGCTTGGGTCTTAAACTTAACCCACTAGGAGAACTAAACCCAGGAAAAAAAAAAAAGATAGTTTGCTAAATCCAAACAGAACCAAATCCAAATTCTTTTAACTGGAGCTTGAATCAGAAACATAAATGAGAAGCAGATTTATATACTTTCCAAAACTACTGAAACAAAGAAAAGCCTGCATGTTGAAATAATCTCAAAATTTTGGTGCAATTTCATTTGGTTTGAGTCACTTGTGGACATTTGTCTCCAATAAGCAGCTGATTCAGTTCTGTCATGATGTTCTTATCTCCATTCTATTTCTTCACTATTCACTCAAAATCTCATTTACCTTTTCAAGTTGCCCCTTGAAGGTGGAAGAGGAAGGGAGGGGGGAGGGCTAGTTTTAAAATCTGCTGAGTATGTTGACAGGAAAAGAGTTGGTGGGAAGAAAGAACTTTTGTTTAGCTGCAAACTTTTCTGGTGGTTTTTCTTGCATATTAAACAACAAAATTCACTCCTTCCTGCCTCTTTTGTCCTCATCCTCTGTTCTTAGGAGTAAACCCCACTGAAATCACTGGGGCCTTGCCATCCACACGTGACATTCTGGGCCTTGTCCTAGAGGACCGCAGCAGCATAGAACACCATCATCTCTGTAGCTCAGGCTGCGTGCAGCTCCAGGACCCACATACATCGTTCATTTCCAGGCAAGTGCCAAGGGCACCAAGACGGCTTCGTTTTCCTGAGGACTTCCACGCAGCACTGAGACTGCAACTGGCAATCCATAGTGTCTCCCTGGGCTACAGAGGGACACGGGGCCTACTGTTCATTCTGGCAGGATCTCATCAATTAGTTCATAATGCTGTCTCAAGATGACTTCCCCCTCTTTACTTTGAAATATTTGCTTACACACATTTTCTCACTTTTCTTTCCGCCTCCCACTCTTCCCACAAACACACTCAGAAATAGCTTGCTTCTCCAGAGCGGCAGTCTGGGGCTCCACGCTCTCTGGTCAGGGCAGTGGAAGTCTGTGGTCGCTCCTTGGAGCGGGCGAGCAGCCAGGGAGGGAGGGGGCTTCTGGCCTCGAACCAAGGACGTAATTACGGACATGCTTAGCATTCATCGACTCTTCTCCTGTGAGGGCGTTGTTAATGAGATAATACACCACACAGGACTTTTGCTGGATTCATGCCGCAAAGAGCAAGAGAGCAAGAGAGAGAATTAGGACCCAAAGATTCAAAGCCCCAGGAATGAGCTCACATAGCCCTTGGGAAGCTTCATGAAAAGTGTAAGCAAAGCCTAAGCCCCTTGACCGAGCAGGAGTCCAGACTTAGGTACCCATACTTGTAGCACACACTTACATCACAAAAATCCCTCCTA
This sequence comes from Callorhinus ursinus, assembly GCF_003265705.2. Classification (NCBI taxonomy): domain Eukaryota; kingdom Metazoa; phylum Chordata; class Mammalia; order Carnivora; family Otariidae; genus Callorhinus; species Callorhinus ursinus. Next base: position 147,393,581 of record NW_027397063.1, read on the forward strand.
GCAAAAAAAAAAAAAAAAAATTAAATATTTGACTCTAAAATTAGGCAAACTCATGTTCAGCGATAAAGGATAGGCCAAATGACACCCGAGATCCAAAAACTCTGTGGGAGATGTTTGGGGACACCAGGTATATTCATGGCGCATAACGTGTAAATGCAAATGATCATGATCAAGTGAGTGATGTGGGCTGGGTGGGGACCACGGTGAATGAAGAACATGTGTCAGGTAAAGGAGGCACCTGTTACATTGCTCCAGGTAAGTTTAGCCACAAGTAGGAAAGTGGTCAGGGTTGCCAAAACTGGCACTTTTTTCAAGAAGAGCCAGAAATTCAAAATTTTATATGAAAGCTCTGATTTTTAAATACTGTGTCTAAATATTTGTACAGGCCAAAAAACAGTTGGCCTGAAGCCTTTGAAGTGATTCCCATTCGTGAATAAAAGCTTCAAAGAGAAAGTCCTGGTGTCCTCGGACTTTGCAGACCTTCGCAGAGATTGTCTGCACCACTCCAGGGAGATGCTGGGGACCTTACTCACCTCACCTACCATTAGGTTTCTCCAGTGATGCTGCTGGACTCACAGACACTAAAGGAAGCCAGACCTGCAGCGTGAGTCTGTGTTTCTCCGTCAGGCCAGGACGCCTCAGGAAGCCTGCCTTGGCTGAGCCAAAAACACTGCAGACTCGCTCGCTCAGTTCGACACCTGTGGAAGGGGTGCAGGGGCCCATCCTGCACCCACAGCCACCCATGGCTCAGAGGTTGCTCAGGGAGCAGTGTGATCCTCTCATCTGCAGATTCCATATGGAACCCCAATATCAAACTTTACATGGCAGGCCTGAGGAGCAGAGGGACGCCCAGTGAGCCCTTCCCATTGTTGCGTAGACACAGTCCGCAGCCCCAGAACCTCACTCAACATGCAGCCAGCAAACTTGCCTCAGCTGCCCCATCCCTTTGGAAGCCCGCAGGTCTCCCCTATGATTCCTGTGAATTCCCGAGCCCGGTGTTCCCAGTGCCCCTCAGGGCTTCCTCTGTTTTGTTCCACCTCTGTGGTTGCTGAATGTTTTAATAGATTCTCCTGAAGACATGGAAGAACATGGTCAACACCTTCTTTCACCTCCCAGGCATCAGGAGGGATGCAAATCCTGCCCCATGTGGCATGAATAGTGGCATGGCAAGCATCGTGTTTTGGGGTGCTTACATCTGCCCTTGAGGCCTCTCCTACTCTCCCCAGCTACTTATCTAAGGGCTATGCTCAGAGCTGGCTTCGTGGGCCTGTGACCCGTGCAGCTGCTCAGGACCCCACCCTACAAGGGTCCTGCACTTGGTTTAAGTCTCTGCTGTCACCATCTAGAAATTCTTAATAATTTTTGGATAAAGGGCTCTACATTTTCTTTGCATCAGGCCTGACCAGTTATGTAGTCAGCCTTGGCCGTACTTCTTTCAACGACACAGTGCCCTAAAGGAAGGGTAGCGCTTGACAATGGTCTCTATCCTCATACATCTCACTGAGCTTTGGTCTCTTCACCTATGAAATGGTGTCAGGGAGCAAGAATTCCTGTCCCCTTCAAGGTCCTTCTAGCCAGACTAAGAAGCAAATTGACATGAGACAGATTAACAGGAGAAAATCAAATTTAATAGTGTACACAGAGAATCAACACAGACATGGAAATTCCAAAGACACTCAGGCACAATGAGGTATATATGCCATCCTGAACTAAGGAGAAGGGGGTAGGGGTCTAGGTCGTCAAAGGGAAGGAATACAATTCATAGGAAGCTAAAAAAGAGTAAATATTTGATAAACAAATGTTTGTTGGGCCACTCAGAAACAATGGGACATAGAGGACTGATCAAACAGTCCTTAAAGAAAACAAAGAACAGGCCTTGCCAGGGTCCTCCCTGTCCACCATACCTGGTTTGCATCATAATATAGTTGTCTATGGTGATAGCACTCTTCAGGAGCAAGTCTTCTGTCTGAATTCTTTAGGCCGTTGTGTGGGAGGTAAGGGGTTTTTCCAGAATCCCATGGGTTTTGATTGCTTTTTAACTCAAAGTAATCTTCTTGCCAAAGTGGCTTATCCTGGGGTCACCTGCCTTTGGTCCCCAACATGGCAATATGAATCCCAAGGGACACTTGCAGGGATTAGCTGTAACCCTAAGTAGGAGGGTTGGCACAGGGCCAGGCACAGGGCAGAAGATGGTCATTACCAGTTCCTTGTGCCCTGTGGGCAAAGCAGAACGGAGTCTTGATGGGGAAGCTGTGGGTGCACCAGCCACGTGCAGGGAGCCTGCTCCACAGAGGGAGGGGCTCTGAACTACAGAACTCATGAGGAGGTTCCCTATTCATAATAAAAATACCATTTACTGGAAACACATTGTGTGTCAGGTACTTTTCATTTACTATAGCTCATCCATACAGCTTTCTGAAAAATATGCACATGTGACGTTCCCATTTTACAGATGGGAAAAAAATAAAAAGAAGTTTCCATATAGAGTCAGGGGGGCAATTGACTCAGGTCCAGAGAGCTGAGTGGCCGAACCAGAATCCAGACCTCATTCTGTCTGACTGCAAACCCCTTACTCTTTCTGCTCTACTGTGCATGGGGAACGAGAGTACAGCGCCATCGCCCCTTCTCCGAGCCTGAGAAACATGCTGCTAACCCTGTCCTGAACTAGCTCAGAGAGTTGGCTCAGCAGGTCTACAGCAAAATACCTGACCAATGAATGACAAGAAGGATCAGAAGGGAGAGCAGTGGGGTGACCACATTATTGAACGTCCAAACCAGGACACTTCTGAGATTGGATATAAGGACCAACAAGGACTGAACCATGTACACAGGGGCATCTGGTTACCCGGGAGAGAACAGAGCTGACTGACATTCTCATTATTCCCAGGAGATTTACTTTTTCATTGTTTAAATATTCTAAAAGATATCCAGCACACCTTATTTTTTGGTTCTTCTATGAGCTGGCCTCTCCTCCAGTCGGTTCCTGCATTCTGCACAAGCCATTCACTGCAGAGGGTTTTTTTGTTTGTTGGTTTTGTTTTTTTCTTTTTTTTTGCCCATTGGACAGGCTCTGTGTCTAGTTGGCCTTCACCCAGCCCATGCACACAGCATCTCCACCACAAACAGGAGGGGCTGTGCTGGGCACGGTGGCTTGCCATTGGGATGTTTCGGGGTTGGATGGTGCCCCTTTGGCCTCCTAGACTAGACTTCCAGGCTATACAAGCTGATCTGTTGCTCCAGGGTAAAGCATCAGGCAGTCTTCCATAGAAGGCAAAGAATTGTCTTGTATTTGCTACTGGCCGGGACATAATGCCAGCCTGTTTCTAGGCCCATTATAGGAGGCCAGAAACAGTGATTATCAAAGAAGTTTCCAGTTTCTTGGGGCTCCTGGGTGGCTCAGTGGCTCAGCCAGTTAAGCATCTGCCTTGGGCTCAGGTCATGATCCCATGGTCCTGGGATCAAGCCCCACATCAGGCTCCCTGCTTGGCTGGAGCCTGCTTCTCCCTCTCCTCCCTGCTTGTGTTCTCTCTCACTATCTCTGTCACTATCTGTCTCTCTCTCAAATAAATAAATATATAAATAAATATATAAATAAATCTTTAAAAAAAAGAAGTTTCCAGTTTCTTGATCATTTTTCTTCCCACAAATTTAATTTTTTAAAATCTCAAATATAGGGCGCCTGGGTGGCTCAGATGGTTAAGTGTCTGCCTTCGGCTCAGGTCATGGTCTCCAGGTCCTGGGATGGAGTCCCATGTAGGGCTTCCAGCTCAGCGGGGAGCCTGCTTCTCCCTCTCCCTCTGCTTGCCACTCCCTCTGCTTGTGTGCGTACTCTCTCTCTCTCAAATAAATAAATAAATATTTAAAAGAAAATAAAATAAAATCTCAAATATAGAGAAAAGTTGCAACGCTAGGACAAGAAACACCCATATACTCCTTATTTAGACTCACTGGCTTTAACTTTGTTCCTCCACCACATCCATTGTGCACGTGCACACAGGGTTTACTGAGAAGTAACCCCTGTGAGCAATAAAAGAAGAAGCAAGATTGAGCAGCAAGACCATGCACTTGCGGTGCAGGTGGGCCAAAGTTTTGGGCAACCCAAAGGAGAGTTCCAGAGCAAAGAGTGGCCATTATAAAAGTCCTGTGCTAGGCCAAATGATTAGGTCCTAGGGAGCTCTCCATGCTCAGTCAGCTGGGCTGGTGAGTGTGCCAACTTCAGTCACAGTTAAGAGCTGGGGGGTTGGGCTCACTGCATCCTCACAGCTTGGGGCAAGACCTTTCTTGAGGGAAGATCCAAGTGCAACTTCGCGGCTGCCAGAGAGCCCCGCCGCAGGCTCAGAAGGCCCAGAACTACACACAACTCTTCCAGAGTCTTGACAGCACCTGCAGCATTTCCTATTTGCACACAGCCCCAAATGTCCTTGACACAGGGAGCAGATGGGATTGGTGCCGGCCCATAGGGCACAGCTTTCACCAACACATGAAAGCTGCCCAGTGAACACTTGCAACTCTGCCTGAGGGCATTTTGGGGCATGGGAGCATGTTCTGTGAATAGACAGAGAAGGCCAGAAATGCTGGAGAGTTGGCAGCCTTGGAAGCAGCCCTCCACTGAAAACCAATGGGACCTGGTGGATTACTGTCCCAGCTTCCTTGCTAGCTCAGGTGGGACCTCTCTGAGATGCATTCTGTGCAATCTCTCAGAGACCCCAATGGGACCAGGTCTCAGTGGCCCTCCACACAGACCTGCACAGAAAAGCATCCTACAGGGACCTCTTTCCCACCCGGACTCACTTCCCCATTCCCCCCAAGGATCTTCCTGGGATCTCCTCCCAAATTAACCACTTGTCTTGTCTCAGGGTCTGCCCCTGAGGGTGAGGGGCAACTCAAAGCAACGCCCATGCATTTGCCATTTTGCTGTTGTGCAAAAGTGAATTGTTGCAAAGGAGGTCAGGCAGAGGCTAATCTCGAAGCTAGTGCCTGGGGCCAGCAGACCACGTGGCCCCTCATCTCACCCAGGCCTGGTCATTTCTATGTGAGGTTTGAAGGAAGCACTTATACTTGTCAGTTTTACTCTGTGACCTCTAATAGATGTCAGAGAATTAGCACCCAACAAGTGACTCTGAACCACTGTAGAAGGGGAGTTTGTAGAACACAGCTCAGAATCGCCCTACTGACCGGCTAGTTAGAGTGATAAATACTGGGATATTTAACCCTCCCTCTTTCATAGATTCCCAGTGGGATTTGCCTGGTGCCACTTGAGATCTGTTTTGGCCTCTTTCCATTTTTATTCTCCTTACTCCTTCTTCCTAAGATCATATCCCAAATGAACTACTTTTGCCTAAATCTTTGTCTCTGGGTTCTGCTTTGGGGAAAACACCAACGAAGACCTCCCCACTTTTCAGATGAGGGAGCTGACGGACCGAGGCATTGAGGAACCTAGTCAAGGTTGAACAGCTATGATTGTAACCCTGGGGAAGTCTGGCTCTAGAGCCTGAATTCTTAATCTTAATCTTAATCGTAATAGGGGTTCTCAAACTGGGTCATACACTAGAATCATCCAGAGGGTATGCTAAACCCAAATTGTTGGGCCCTACCCTCAATATCCAGAGTTTCTAGGTTCTGGGTGAGGCCCTAGACTTTTCATTTCTAACCAGTTTCCAGTACTGTTATTGCTGCTCCCACACCACACTATGAGAACCACTGCTATATGACTTAGGCCTCTGTAAGTAGGGCTCCTATCATCCTGCAGATGAAGATGTTTGTTAAAATGGATCCATCTTATCAAGATAGTAGAGCCCATCCCTATGCAGGTTGCATGCCCCAGGGGAACTGAGCCCTGGTGTGGCAACTACCCTGCATGGTTGCTCACACACATTCCCGTCTACACTCGGGGGTGTGCTCACATATACTATGTCTGCCCTCCGGCCTGTATTTTCTGAGTCCCCACTATGGCAGACATTGTGCAAGACACTGCAGGGATACAGAGACCTCTAAGAACAATGTTTACTCTCAGAGAATGTGGGTCCAACCTAGGGTGGGACATTCAAGACCCAGTCCAAACCATGGTACCAGGCCTTTGATTTTGAAAACCACTAGTGGAGAATCTGATGCCTGCATTTGTATCTCAGAACAGAGAAGCCAAAGACCAGAAATTCGCCAGATCAGTCATCACAGGAAGTGGAAAGTCAAGCCCTGGCGTGGCAGCCACAGGGCAGGGGTGAACTGTGGACACTGCTTTTGATTGTGTGATTCTTGTTTTATCTGCAGTTAATTAACGAAGCTTGTGGGGCTGCATCAGAATGAGACTCCACCAGAAAGCCCAAGTCTCTTGCAGTTTTGATTCTGACATTGGAATCTTCATTGTGCTGGCAAAAGGAGATTAATTCATAGGATAGAAAGAAACCCTATTAATGGAAGGGACAATATAAATTTGTATTCAGTGAGGCAAATCAGCAGTGCTCTGTGACTACCAGGAGCGGGAGGTGAAGAATGGCATGCTAAATTACTCCTGTCTTGGGCTGTCAATTTAAAACACCTTTTGTGCATTCTTTTCTTTGACCAAATACACGTGCATTTCATGCACAGTGTGAAGGCAATACCCGCTAACCTGCAGCGTCAGCCCCTCCCCCAAATATAAAGGGTTCAATAGCAAAGGCTCGTAAGTTTAACTAGAGTTGCTTTTATTGGAAGCATTTTCTGTGTATAAATATAAGGTAGCTATTAATGTGTGTTGTGTGCATGTGTGCGTGACTTAGTTGCAATTAAAAAAAATAAAGACTGCAGTGGTTTGAATCATAATGATTTGCAACTAAAAATCCATTAGCCCTGTCTATGGATGATGCTAAATATACCAGATGTCAGGATGTGGTAGACTGGAAGGACAGCCTTAAAATAGTTCCTTTGAAAATAGCCCCTCCGGAAGGTTTTTCTCCACAGATCTATCGCCTTGACATATATTCCTGGGGAAATAAAGCCAATGATCAGGGAACAGGGCAAAGTCTACAGAGGGAAGAACAGGCATGATTCTTTCACAGTGAGACCTCAGGGGTCCCAGGCCAGGGGAACCCACCCCTGGGGATGCCCTCCAAGCCCTGGTGGCAGGACACGGGGGTCACCACTCTTCTTAGCCTGGTCACTGTCGGGAGCAGATTTGTTGCAGTTCTGCCCTGAAGTTGTTCATATGCAGCATCTAATGTGCACATAGTGTCAAGGAAGGATAAACAGGCTTCGGATGCTGGGCTGAAGGACCCCCCCCCCCCCTCTGAAGGGAGCCACTAGAAATGGTTGGAGGTTGTGGCCAGACTTCCAGCTCCTTGCATGCACCCTGCTTTTCCTGGGCGCTCTCTCTTGCTGCTTCATGCCCAGTCTGCTGGCTTCATTGCAAGCTCTGACTGCCAGGGAATTCACTCCCCTAGGAGCAACCCTCACCTAAGGAATTGTTGCGGAAATACCCTGGCAATTTTGCCCTCAAATGAGACAGATCTGAGATGCACGTCTTACATTTATTCTTAGAGTTACTCAAAGGGACTAAGTTTCAGGGTCACCCCGTGGTAGCTGGTTCCTCCACATCCTTCATTAGCTACCTTCACTTCTCTGTCTTACTTCACCAGTGCCCTCCTGGGATTTCCTGACACCACCGCCGAAATAAACTATGCGTGCCTGATGCTCATCTCAGGGTCTGCCTTCTGGGGGAACCCAAAGTAAGACAAATATGTGACTTCTTTTATAGCTATTCTGAGTCCTTATTTATGTATTTTAACAGAATACAGATGAAAGGGAAAGTGCCAGGTATTTGAATTTTATGTGCTTTGATTATATATTATGCATACAATAATTATGCATATAATTAGGTACCATGACCTAGTGGTAAAAGCTAGGAATTAGATCGATGGAGAAGAAAGATGTTAGCAGACGAAGAACAGTGTCTGCCTCCAAACAGTATCTCCATGTTTTCCTTAGGTTACAGGCATTGCTTTGGGTCTTACTCTGCATCTAGGGAACTCTAGTAGGTCAAACCAACCCACTAAGAAGGTTTTTGTATAAAGATTCTTTTACCAGGGGTTTAGGAGCACGAAGATTTTGGGACTATTGGTCTGGATGAAGAACCAGGCTTGGAAAGGACAGAGGCTACACATTTACCTCCCTGTTGTGCTGGCCCTGATCCAAAGACAGGACTTGGCTCATGGGTTAGCAACATCAGTGTCACCTGGGAACTTGCTGGAAATGTGGATTCTCAGCCCCACCTGTTGACCTACTTAATCAGGATTTGCATTTCAGGAGATCCCAGGACCTCCGTGTGCACTCTGCCTCTGGGAAGGGGATGAAGGTAGAACTGGAAGGTGGGAAGGACTGGGCTATTGCTTTTAACTGGGTGGACATATGACTTTGATAAAAGTGTAAAAACCACTATAAAAAAGGAAATAGATGTTGGGGAGCATTATTTAAAGGCGTAAAGTATAAAAATAAGAGAACTAAAAGTTTTAAAGGACACAATAGTTGTGAAGTCAGGGTGAGGGTAGAGGAGTAGAATACATTGGCGAAATGCTGGATCTTCCATATAGAGAAGCCAAAATATACAAGTCAAGAAATAGGTATAAATATGTTTTGTAGAAGAAATGTGGATAATTACCGGGAAAAAATAGAAGCAGAATCATTTTAAAGCTATTGGTTCCAGGGAGCAGTATTAGTGGAGAGGTGATGGGCAGGAAAGAAGACTTTTATTTTTATTTTGGGCTTCCTATACCATTTGAATTTTTATTGGCACATGCATACATTATTTTCTCTGTTATTTGTAACATTAAGTTTTAAAAAAGAAGAGAGCCAAATTAAAGCTAAACAAGGGTACAAGGGCAAGAGGATTCTTTAGAATATAAAAGATTTGGACATATTTATAGGATAGAATAAGGATAGGATAGAGGATAAAAGAGAAATTTTAAAATACAATAAAAAATAAGAAATTAAAAAATTAAAATTAAAAGATACTAAAGATAGAAGAAAAGAAGTGGCAGATAGACCTTGGTTCTTCAGTTGTGTCTGTGCCTCTGCCTGAACTTCCAAAAAATCTTGATTGCAACTTATTTTTTTCTGAACCCCAGAACATTACTACCCAACTTTTCTTTGTTAAAATTTATTCTTTTCTTTTCAATTACAGTAGCCGACCCCCAGTCCTCTCCCTTCCTCAAAGACAATCAATGTTAGTTGGGCATGTTTTGTTTCTATATTGGTTAGCAAATGCTACAAAACATTATTTTGGTGGTACACATCTATCACTTCAAGTCCAGTGTGGTCAGTTTGGCAGCCCTACTCATTTTGATTGGGTTTGCCCACAAGTCAGGGGGTCACCTGACTATCAGCCAATGTAGGGTAGACTCATCTGGGACCACTGTGGAGACTAGACTCTCTTTTCCCAGCAGACTAGCCTGGGTATGTTCTCTGAGTCATGGAAGAGGCATGAGAGCAAGCCAGCCCCATTGCACCAGTCTCAAGCTTCCACTTGCTTCAAAATTATCAACATCCCATTGATTCAAAGCAAATCACATGGCTGAAGTCAGAGTCAGGAAGAAATGCGGAAATAAAGATACATAGCAAAGGGCACAGACCCTGGAAGGAGTGAAGAATCAGGGCCTTCACTATAATCAATCACACTGCTAGATTGAGAGCTAGAAAGTTAGGGACCACAGGCTGAATCTGGCCCACCGCCTGACTTTGTAACTAGAGTTTTATTGGAAAACAACCATGCTCATTCATTTATGTATTGTCCATGGCTAGTTTTACACTATGATGGCAAAATTAAGTAGGTACAACAGAAGAAATATTGACAAAAGTATTTACTACCAGGCCCTTTATAGAAAAATATGCCGACTCTTGTTCTAGACCTTTCTAAACATTTATACATACATACATACATATATATAGTTATACATATGTCATATTAACTGTCTTTAAAATTTTACAGAAAGGGGAACACATCACTCACATCATTCTATAATTTCTTTTTCTGCTTCCTTGAGGATCTTTTTATGTCAGTACATATAAATCTACCCCATTCTTTTTTTAAAACTGTTGCATAGTTTTCTGTTGTGTGATATACCATAGTATGTTTACCCATGAACATTCACACACCCGTGCCCACCTGCCTTTTATTTTTTATTTTCTGCTATTACAAACAATATTGCAATGACTAGCCTTACATATGCCTCTTGGCATACATGTGGAGTATGTTTCTCTAGGATAAAAAACTAGACAGAAATGGAGTGAGTCAAGGGTGTATCTATTTTTGTACAATACTTAAGTATGAATCTTTCAAACAAACAGTAAAGATGAAATAAATTTGAGTACTAATATATCACTATCTATCGTTCTACCATTAACATTCTTGTATACTTGTTTTATCACACATCTGCCAATTCCTCTATCAATCCATGAATCCATCTAATTTTCTGATGCATTTCCAAGTAAATTTGAGAAAACTACACTTCCCCCTAATTGCTTCAACTTGTATAGAGTTGACTAGTGTGAAATATTTTTCAGAGTTTTAATTTCTTTTTATGTAAAATTCATGTACAATAAAATACTCAGATACTAAATGAACATTCATGGAGTTTTGACAAATGTTATGCCTATGTCACACTGAAATCCATCAAAATATAGAACATTAACATTACCCAAGAAAGTTTCCTCATTCCACTTCCTGGCTACTTCCCATCCCCACAAAAAGAAGCAACTACTTTTCTGATTGTTTTTCATCCTTTTGCCTGTTCAACTTCATTTAAATGGAATAATACATCCTCACCAACATTTACTAGTGTCACTCTTTTTAATTTGAGCCCATTTGGGAGGTGTGTACTATCTTATGGTTTTAAATTGTATTTCTCTAATGACAGTTGACACCAAATGTTTTCACGTGCTTATTGGATAATGATACATTTTCTTTTGTAAGATAGCTGTTCAAATCTTTTGCCCATTTTTCTCCAGTATTTGTCTTTTAGTTGTCAATGTTCACTTTTTTTTTTTTTACAATATTCTATCTGTGTTGTAAGGGAATTTGTTTGTTTGTTTGTTTTATCTGAGTATAGTTGACATATAATGTTACATTAGTTTCAAGTGTACAGCACGGATATTCAACAAATTTATGTATTATGCAATGCTTGCCACAGTGTAGCTCCCATCTGTCCTGATACTTTGCTACTACAGTATCACTGACTGTATTCTTTTATCCCCGACTTACTCATTCCATGACACAGCCTGTACCTCTCACTCCCTTCACCCATTTTGCCCATTACTCTGTCCCTTTCTCCACTAGCAACCTTCAGATTCTTCCTCTGTATTTATAGGTCTGATTCTGCTTTTTGTTTGTGTATTCATTTGTGTTTGTCTTATTCAGAGTTCTTTATATATGCTGAATCTCAGACCTTTGTCAGATATATGTTTTGCAGATATTTTCTTCAGTTTGTGGCTTACCTATTTATGTCCTTAAACAGTGTCTTTTGATGAGATATTTTAAATTTTGTTAAAATTAAATTTTTCAATTTTTAAAAGGTTATTGCTTTCTGTAACCTAGGAAACATATTCCTACCCCAATTCATAAAGATATTCTTCCATTTTTTTTTCCAAAACAATTCATGGTTTTAGCTTTTATGTTTAGGTCTAGGAGACATCTTGAATTAGTTTTGGAGTATAAAGTGAGCAATTTTTTTTTCATATGAATAACCTGCTCCATTTGTTGAAAAAAATTTCCTCTCTACATTGGATTATTTCAGCATCTTTGTTAAAAATCAACTGACCGCAGGGGTGCCTGGGTGGCTCAGTCATTAAGCATCTGCCTTTGTCTCAGGTCATGATCCCAGGGTCCTGGGATCGAGCCCCACATTGGGCTCCCTTCTCTGCGGGAAGCCTGCTTCTCCCTCTCCCTCTCCCACTCCCCCTGCTTGTGTTCTCTCTCTCGCTGTGTCTCTCTCCGTCAAATAAATAAATCTTTAAAAAAAAATCAACTGACCGCATAAACTTGAATATATTTCTGGGTCCATTGTTCTGTCATTGACCTAATTGCTGACCTTTATCCCAATACAACTCTGTCTTGATTACAAATTTTCTGATTTTGTTGTGTCTTTTCAGGATTGCTTTGGATATTCAAGGTTATTTGATTTCCACATAAATTTTAAAATCTAGTTGTTAATTTCTTTTTAAAAACATCTGTTGGGATTAAGATTGAAATGGAGAGAAATATGAAGATCAAGTTAGGGCTATTTAGCATTTTAACAATATTGGATTTTCCAATTAATTGATGATATATTTTTCCATTTGCTTAGGTCTTTTAAAATTTATCTCAGCATATTTTCTAGTTTTCAGTATAAAGTTCTTGTTTGGTTTTTGTTAAAATTTATCCTAAATATTTTACTTTTATATTTTTTAGAACAACAGAATTCATTTTCTAAAAATTCATTTCCAATTATTTTCTGCTGGTACATAAAAATGTAGTTCATTTTGAGATATTAACCTGTATCTTATGACCTTACTAAATTACCTTCTGATTTCAATATTTTATAGACTCCATAGAATTTTCTAGAATTTATATCATCTGCAAAAAGAGACAGTTTTACTTTTTTCTTTCTAAATATTATGTCATTTATTTATTTGTTCTTCCCTTACTGCAATGGCATCTCTAGTACAATGTTGAATAGAAGTGGTAAAGGTGGGCATCATTACCAGTCTTAGGGGGGAAATGTTCAAAATTTCACCATTAAGCATGAAATTAGCTATAGGTTTTCTCTAATAGATTTGTTTTATCAGGTTGAGGAATACCCTTCTATTTCTGGTTTTCTGTGAATTGTTATTGTGGATAGATGCTGACTATTGTCAAATACTTTATCTGTATCTATTCAGATGATCAGATGGGCTTTCTCTTTATTTTGTTAATATGATGAATTACATTGATTGATTTTCTTTATTGTTAAACCAACCTGGTTTACTTGGTCATGATACACTATTCTTTTAATATAATGTTGGACCCCATTTGTTAATATTTTATTAAGGAAATATGTATCTATAGTCTTGAGGGATACTGGTCTATAAAATTTTTTGGTAATACCTATGTGAGATTTTGGTAGTAGGGTTATATTAGCCTCACAAAATAATCTGGTAAGTATTACCTCCTCCTCCATTTTTTGAAAAAGTTTGCATGAGATTGATGTTATTTCTTATATGTTTGATAAAATTCATGAGTGAAACTATCTGGGCCTAAAACTTTGTGTGCCAGAAAGTTTTTTTTAATGAATTCGATTTCTTTATAGTTATAAGATTATTCAAATTTTCTCCTTTATCTTATGTCCACTTTGGTGATGAGTATTTGTCAAGAAATTTGAAGAAATTTATCCATTTTATCTGGTTTATCAGATACATACAAATGCATAAAATTGTTTCTATTCTTTTATTATCCTTTTAATGTCTATAAGACCTATAGCAATATCCTTTCTTTCATTCCAGATATTGGTAACTTGTATTTTCTCTCTCTCTTTTTTTCTTTTTTTTTTTTCTTTTTGGTCTTGATCTGTCTAGTTGTTTGGTTGATCTTTTCAAAAAACCAAATTTTAGCTTTGCTAATTTATTCTATTCTTTGTCAGTTTCTTTTCATTGATTTCTGCTCTTTTAAGGTTTAAAATATACTACTGAATAGATTTCCAAAAAAGCTATCAATATTCACTCCTAACAACAATCTACAAAGGTGTGCAATTCTCCCTTACTCACTTCAATTTAGGAGATTTATCAACATATAACATTTAAATAACTGGATTGGCAATCAAGAAATGGGCAGAAGACATGAACAGACATTTCTCCAAAGAAGACATCCAAATGGCCAACAGGCACATGAAAAAGTGCTCAACATCACTCGGCATCAGGGAAATCCAAATCAAAACCTCAATGAGATACCACCTCACACCCGTCAGAATGGCTAAAATTAACAAGTCAGGGAACAACAGATGTTGGCGGGGATGTGGAGAAAGGGGAACCCTTCTACACTGTTGGTGGGAATGCAAGCTGGTGCAACCACTCTGGAAAACAGTATGGAGGTTCCTCAAACAGTTGAAATTAGAGCTACCGTTCGATCCAGCAATTGCACTACTGGGTATTTACCCCAAAGATACAAATGTAGGGACCCGAAGGGGTACGTGTACCCCAATGTTTATAGTAGCAATGTCCACAATAGCCAAACTGTGGAAAGAGCCAAGATGCCCATCGACAGATGAATGGATAAAGAAGATGTGGTATATATACACAATGGAATATTATGCAGCCATCAAAAGGAATGAGATCTTGCCATTTGCAACGACGTGGATGGAACTGGAGGGTGTTATGCTGAGTGAAATAAGTCAATCAGAGAAAGACATGTATCACATGACCTCACTGATATGAGGAATTCTTAATCTCAGGAAACAAACTGAGTGTTACTGGAGTGGTTGGGGGTGGGAGGGATGGGGTGGCTGGGTGATAGACATTGGGGAGGGTATGTGCTACGGTGAGCGCTGTGAATTGTGCAAGACTGTTGAATCACAGATCTGTACTTCTGAAACAAATAACGCAACATATTTTAAGAAAAAAGAAGAAGATAACAGGAGAGGAAGAAAAGGGGAGTATGTCAGAGGGGGAGACGAACCATGAGAGATGATGGACTCTGAAAAACAAACTGAGGGTTCTAGAGGGGAGGGGGGAGGGGGATGGGTTATCCTGGTGATGGGTATTGAGGAGGGCACGTTCTGCATGGAGCACTGGGTGTTATGAACAAACAATGAATCATGGAACACTGCACCAAAAAAAATAAATAAGTAAATAAATAAATAAAAATAATAAAATAAAATAAATAACTGGATTGGTTTAAGACTGACACTTCATTGCTTTAATTTTTTTCCCCAATTACAGTTGAGATTGAGTGCTGTCACATGTTTATTGGCTATTTATTTTTTCTTTTCTCTGAGCTGTTTATTCATATTATTCCAATTTTTAATTGGACTGTATTGATTTTTTTTCTTGGGTTGGTAATTTTTATATACCTCTACATCAATTCATTGCTTTGCATTGTTGTTGCATTTTTCAGGTCAAAAGCATGCAATTTAATTTTCTTTATAGCATTTTTTATCACACTATAGTTTTTTAATATGGACAATTTTTCTTTTCCTATGAGCTTGGGTTTTTTTTTTTTTAAGATTCCACATATAAGTGAGATCATAAAGTATTTGTCTTTCTCTAACTCACTTCACTTAGCATAATGCCTTCAAGATCCATCCCTATTATCACAAAAGGTAGGATTTCCTTGTTTTTTTATGGCTGAATAATATTCCACTGTGTATATATACACAATGTAATATGTATATGTGTGTTCATATATACACAATGGAATATATCACAACTTCTTTAACCATTCATCCATTGATGAACATTTAGGTTGTTTCCATGTCTTGGCTACTGTAAATAATGCTCCTATAAACATGAAGATGAAGATATCTTTTTGACATTGTTTTTACTTCCTTTGATTATGATCTTAGAAATGGAATTACAAATTTAGAGGGAGCACATTCACACAACACCATCCTCGCTTCTGACAATTGCGCTTGGGGGTCTCCAAAGCCACCCTCAGTTACAGTAATTCACCAGAAGGACTCACAGAGTTTACTGAATGCTGTTATACTCATGGTTACAATTTACAACAGGGAAAAGAAATAGATTATAGATTAAAATCAGCCAAGTAAAGAGATGAATAAGGCAGAGTCCAGGAGGGGTCCAAACATACAGCTTCCTTATAATAGTTCTATTTTTAACTTTTTGAGAAATCTTCATACTTTTTTCCATGGTGGAAATCCCAATTTACAATGCACAAGGTTTCCCTTTTCTCCATATCCACACCAGCATTTATTATCTCCTATGTTTTTTTATGATGGCTATTCTAACAGGTGTGAGGTAACATCTTATTGTGGTTTGAATTTGCATTTCCTTAATGACTAGTGATGTTAAACATCTTTTCATGAACCTATTGGTCTTGAGTATATCTAAATATCTATTCAGGTCCTCTGCCCATTTTTTTAATTGGGTTGCTTGTTTTTTTGCTATTCACTTGTATGTTAATCCTATCCTACCTCTTTACAGTCAAATTTCCCATGTCATTTTGTTTTAAGTGTATCTCTTATAAACAATATCTATCTGGTTTTGATTTTCATGTTAAACTATTAATCTTTAAACAGGTGATTTTAAGCCATTCACAATTGTTTTGATTACTGATATGTTTGGATTCATTTCATCTTATTTTGTGTTTTCACTTTGTCATACATTTTTTGTTGTTTCTGTTTTTTATTCTTTTATTGACCTAATTGCATTTTTTTTGTTCCATCTTTTCTAATAGTCTGGTAAATATACTCTATTTTTCTAGTTATTATTCTGAGGTTGTAACATACACACTTAAACTTGTATTTACCTAATAATTTTTAGAATCACTGTCTATATGCTAGTCCTAAGAAGATAAAAACCTTGGCATAGTTTTACTTTCTTAACATCATTCTCATCTTCTGGTTTACTTCTTCTATCAAATTTGTTTATAATCAATCAATTATTTAGATCTAATGATAAGTTTTACTAGGGATTTTTACTCACCAGTGTTTTTATGTATTCTACTTCTTTCTCGTAGATTCATTTTTTTCCCTTATGTAAGGGTACAGCTTTTAATATTTCTTTCAGGGAAAGTGAGTGCTTGCCTCCCTGAAAATATCATTCCAAACCCCCACTTACTTGTGAGTTTGGTATTCTGTGCTTACAAATTCAAAGAGGTTACCCCATCGTCTACTTGTGACCCTGGTGGCCTGTAAGAAATCTGATGTCAGTATAATCATTATTCTTTGTAGGTAACATCGCTGGAAGATTTAGGGTTTGATTTCTCCTTTGGTGCTCTGAAAATTAACCACAATTTGTCTAAATTTGTATGTTAGTATGTGTGTATATTTCAGTAACCCCGTTTTATATTTGGTGGGCCCTTTTTATCATATTAAAATCTCACTTTTTATATTTTATATAAAGCGATATTTTCCTTTTAAGTATTTTTTTCTAGAAACCCTATTTATTAGATGAACATTGAAAATTTTGAATATACCTTCCATGGTTTATCTCTTTTTTCATACTTCCTTTTTTTAAAAAAATTTTATTTATTTATTTGAAAGAGAGAGAGCACTAGAGACAGAGCAAGCTCAATTGGGGATTGGGGGAGAGGGAGAAGCAGGCTCCCTGCTCAGTGGGAGCCCACTGAGCAGGGAGCCTGATCCCAGGACCCTGGGATCATGACCTGAGGCCAAGGCAGACACTTAACTGACTGAGCCAACCTGGCGCCCCCCTTTTTTCATACTTTCAACTCTTAGTCCTTTTATGTTGTGTTCAGAAAGAATTCCTTGATACCATCTTTCAACTCAATTCATTGACTATATCCATTCTGTTATTCTGGCTAGCTACTGATTCTCTTTTTTAAAAAAACTTCAACAATTGATATATTTTATTTCTAAGATTCCACTTGTTTCTGTTTTATGGGTGTAACAACCTTTAAAAATTTACTCTGTTTTCTCTATTAACTCCATTTCCTTGGATATGCATTTCTTAATTGGTTGAATTTTTAGGATATCGTTTTTTTTTTTGATCCTCTCTCACTTGCCTTTTACATTTTGGGGATTTCTCACAGTTTCTGATTCACCGAGAATGTTCCTTGTTTTTACCTGGTGTAGTTATGGATTTATTAGTCTTTATTTCCATTTTCTTTCCTACTTAATTAGTTGGGGGCAGGAATAAGAAGGTAGAACAGCAGCTCAGTCCACAGCCATGCTGAGCAGTTTGGATTTATGCTGCTAATAATCCAGTGTCAGTTGACCTTCCCAACTCCCCTCTCATCTCATCACTCAATGTCTGCACTGAAACCATGGGAAAGCAAAGGAGTTTCCTCATTTTTCCATGGATCTGCAGGCCCTCATATCTTTACAATTCACTACCCTCGTTATTAAAACCTCTTCCCTCCCTGTGCTAATTTCCTACTCACCTTTGAAGACCTAGAACAGACATAAGCTCCTCAGTGATGTGTTCACAGACTTCCCCATCAGGACAGTGAGCCCTTGTTCTCTCTGGTTAATATCTCTATCAGGACACTTAGTTCACTGCTACAGGGTCCAATTGTAAAATTTATTGATGCACTTTTTTTTCCTTGCTAATCTTTGTCTTAGGGCAGGGATTGGCAATTTTTCTGTAAAAAACCAGATGGTAAATATTTTTGGCTTTACGAACCGTACTGTGTGTGCTGTTAACTATTCAACTCTGGCATTGATAATGCAGCCACAGATAATGCATAAGTAAAAGAGTATTCTCATTCGCCCCAATAAATGTTTATTTCTAATAAATATGTGTGTTCCAATAAAACTATTTACAAAAATAGGCAGTAGGCTGGATTTGGCTTATGAGCCATAATCTGCTGACTCCTGTCCTAGGGGCCACACATTACCCACATTGTGGGGAAGCAATTAGAAATGATTAGCAGATTCTGCCAGTGACTCACTCACATCCCCTTACTCTTTACTTTTAGTACTTGCTGCTAATTTCAAATGGCCAACCTGGGCATTTCTGTGCCTGGGGCTTGCTCAGACCTAGAGTCCACTTTGTTATCGAGTATGAGGCCAGCAGTGCCAGGGAATGAATGCCCCCTAGAAGCAGGTTTCAGCCAGTGTGTATCACTCACCTCTTGAATGGATTAACTCTGAGTTGCGTGTTTACAGGAGTTAGAACCAACTGCAAACTTAGAGGGAACACATTCACACAACACCATTCTCGCTTCTGACAATAATTGCGTTTGGGGGTCCCCAAAGCCACCCTATTGTGAGTTACAATAATTCACCAGAAGGACTCACAGAGTTTACTGAATGCTGGTAAACTCGTGGTTACAATTTACAACAGAGAAAAGAAACATTAAAATCAGCCAAGTAAAGAAATGCATAGGGCAGAGTCCAAGAGGGGTCCAAACATCCAGCTTCCAGTTGTCCTCTCTCAGTGGAGCCATGGAAAGTGTTGACTTTGCCCATCTAAAATATACGATGATACATATGGAATATTGTCAACCAGGGAGGCCCACAGAGCCTCAGTGTCCAGAGTTTTTACTGGGACTCAATCACATACTGCCCATATGGCTGACCTTTAGTCACCAGTCCTCCTAGAGGCCACCATGTGGCCCAAAGGCCCCACCATAAATTACATTGTTACACTGTTTGGTGGTCAAAGCTGCTGGGCAAAAAAGGACACTCCTTCAGGCAGGACATTCCAGGGGCCTAGAAATCACTTCTCACTAGCCAAGGGCAAAGGCCAGACCTCTCTTCAGGTAATGTTAACTCTTCATGACACAGTATTCTACACCGGTTCTTTGAGTTCCCAGAGCAGCTTAGCTCCAGGTGCCCAGGGTAGTAACTTCTGGATTATATTCTCTTTATTGCCTTCCTTCATTTCACAACACATGTATATTCTTCACTCCCATGTTGGTGTTTCCTGGGATCATTCCCCAAATAAAGTAAACACACCTGAATCATTACCTCATGATCTTCTTCTGGGGAACTACATAGGGGAAAAATGTTAGAAAAAGAACACAAAAAGATCAAGAATCAAATTTTGTTCCAAGACAATGATCTGGACTGGCTATTGCCTGAGAGACTAATTTTTCCAACTGCTTTAGTTCTTATTTATATTATCATTCTCTTTATCCTGAGGTTTAATGATCATAGGGTTCTCTGCTAGTACAGGCAGGATATTTCTGTCAGCCATTAAGACTTAGATGAAATCATAAAGGGGGATAAGATATCCAAACAGAAAAAGAAAGGAAAAAATCTACCCATCTCAGGTTCCAGGAGTTTGTGGGAAGAAGAAGAGGGTAAGAGCAAAACAGATGAGTGAGACGAGCAGATGCCATCACACACAGAGCCACATACTATGTAAGGGAAGGTAGCACCAGAGGAGAGCCTCGACCCACTCCCTTTTTATGGTTAGACCTGTAAATCGGTGGTTCTGAAATCTGTGCATCAAAATCAGAACCACTTGGGTAGAAAAATCAGACTGGTGAATCTGTTGCCTCTGTGAGTGGGGTCTCAGAATTTGTGTATCTCTCAATAGCCACTTGCTGATTCTTGTGTAGCCTGTTACAGTTTGAAAAGCCATGGAGGGATGACTTGTGGGAGTTCACAGGTCATCCATCCATGGCTTTTCAAAAATTCTGAATTTAAGTGATATTTGTTGTTATTCTTCACAGTGTGTTTCCCGAAAAGAGCTCCATTGTCACATCAGTGTTGATCCCATTGAAGGTTCTGTGTCCTATTGTCTTCCTGTGCTTAGGAAAATACTTTTCATTCAAGTAGGAAATGGATTGTGAACATTTGTAAGGAATGCTGACATCCTCCCAGCCTTCCCACCTCTTCCTTCCACCTGCAGATCCTCAGGGCTGAAAAGAAGAAGAGGAGCCATTGTGTGTCTAAATGGGTTCCCATTTGTACAGTCACAAAACTGTGCGCTTAAGCCTGAGTTTTCACATCAAGCAAATTAGGGGTAATTTTTTGCTTTATAAAAATTATTCTTTGTTGTACAAAAGGATTCAATGCAGGTTTTCTTTTAACATCCAAGTTCTTTAGTACATTTCAAATATAATTCAGTTTCTAACAATTCAGTTGACTTTTTTTTTATTTTTAGGAATACGTCAATTATGTAAAACCAGGTATGCCAGAAAGTTCCTCGTTATTGGTTTTTATGTCTTTAAAGTTCGAGAATGAAATTCTAAAAATTCATAGTAGACATTGGAGGACCTGGTTATGGTTTCTAGAAATGGAATCTCCCACTGAGTTGTTCAGATGAAAAAAAGCTAAGAAAAAAAAATCACAAGCTACCCTGAGACCCTATAATCTACACTCATTCTCTACTTTTGATAATGTCATTTTTTAGCTGCTACCATCATTAAAATTTTGCAAGACAATAACTATAACTGGTATTTCAACCTGAATTTCTGGAGTTATCATACTTCCTAAAGGTTTTTAGGTGAGCAATTCTTTAGTTCTCATCTAACAACTCAGGGAACCAAGGTATTGGAGATTGAAAGGCCCAGGGTGACAGACTTATCTGTAGACTATAGAACACTTAGCACAGGCTTAAGTTCATTAGTTGGTGCTCAATAAATATTTGTTAAATGAAGAATCTGAGTCTTTTATCTGGCCATATTTGTAGACTTTTCACTTCATTGTGCACCTTCTCATCAGGGACTAATTAAAACAACCTGTTCGTGAGGTACTAACTACACAGCAGGTTGGAAGGTTTGCCTTTTGTTTGTGTATTTTGTGTATAAAAATTCAACCCACACACATAACTTCTTGATGTGTTTAGAGTGCTCAGTCAACTTAAATGTTTTGCCAGGAGTGAGTAGTGGTCAGGGCGTGACTTTTTCATATGGACAGACAGCATGTGACCTATGCAGTCATGCTCAGAAGGGCCTTGTACTTGGCTTGATGCTCTGTTTCATCTGCCTTGAAATTCTTAATAATTTTTGAGAAAGGGGGCTTGCATTTTCGTTTTGCATTGAGGCCTAAATATGTAGCCATTCCTGTGGACAGAGAACAATCATAAGAAAAAGTAGATCTCTAAAACGTTAAGCTTTTTCACATGAGTGATACTTAAATTGGTAAGATTTTCAAATGTTATATAAAGAATATCTTTGTTTCAAAATATGATAAAATATTCTCTGTGGTAAGAGGGAAGAGTGAGTATTTATCAGGCAACACAACATTCCAGGACATTTTATCTTCTCATTTTAAATGTGAAAAAACCCTTAGGGTCCTCTAGCCAATTGGATTATATTACAGAGAGAGGTGGCTTAACATGCCCATGCCCACACAGCTGGTTAAAAGTAGACCCCAGGACTCCCGGGTCCTAATGCTGCTCCTACTACATCATGGTCTCAGTATTAGAAAGTAGTAGGTCAAAAAATATGGTATCTGCCTTTTTGACAGTCTAGACATAAACATTTAAAATTCTTTTCAATAGTTGCATTTTATCTTTGCAATGATATAGCCATAATAATAGTAAAAGCCAAAAAAAGTCTCAGAGAGCCAAGAAAAACTTGAAGGAAAAATAAGAGGTCAGGTAATTTTTCCTTGATCCATACATTTGTCTTTGAACAGGCAAGTCAATGGGCCTGGCAAGGTGACTCATTGCCAAGTTCAGTATTGTCTTCAGTGATCACATAAGTGGGGAGATGAGGAGAAGATACTTCCCAAACCAGAAGCAGTGATGTGCCTTGGCTACGTTCATTCCTATCATCATATGGTGGAAGAAAATACCTTCTAACTGATGCAGCAGGAAATCTGAGTGAAGCAGATTAAGGTCACCAAAAGTAAATCAAAACAAAATTGGAGTGGGGATGGGAGTGAGGGAGGGACTCCTGACAGTAAACTATTGCAAGCTATATGCAACCACCTTCATATTATAGGGTAAATATTTCTGAAAAATCAAACCATAAGTTATTTTTGCATAATTTATTGTAGTAAAATATTCATAACATAAAATTTACCATTTTATGAACTGTACAAACCCATATCCATTTCCAGAATTTTTTCATCTCAAACAGAAACTTACTTTTTTTTTGTTTTTTTACAATTGCAACTAGATTTTTTTTTAAATTTAGTTTATTGAAGCATAACTGACATATAATGATCCATTGGTTTTAGGTGTACAACATATTCATTCAACAACTCTATAGACTATGCTATGGTCACCACAAGTGTAGCTACCATCTGTCACCATACAAGGCTACTACAATATCATTGGCTGTATTCCCTATGCTGTATCTTTCATCCTTATGACTCATTCATTCTGTAACTGGAAGCCTGTGTCTCCCACTCCCTTTCACCCATTTTGCCCATTCCCCCAACCCCCTTCTTTCTGGCAATCATCAGTTTGCTCTGTATTTATGAGTTTGTTTCTGCTTTATTTGTTTGTTTGCCCATTTGCTTTGTTTTTTAGATTCCACATACAAGTGAATCATACAGCATTTGTCTTTCTCTGTCTGATTTATTTCACTTAGCATAATATCCTCTAGGTCCATCCATGTTGTCGCAAATGGCAAGATTGCATCGTTTTTATGGCTGAGGAACATTCCATTGTGGGTGGAATATTTTGTGTGGAATATAACAAGGAATATTGTCATATCTTCCTTTTTTTAGAAGATTTTATTTATTTGAGAGAGAGAGAGAATGAGCAAGGGGAAGAGTAAAGTGAGAGGGAGAAGCAGACTCCCTTCTGAGCAGGGAGCCGGATGTGGAGCTCCATCCCAGGACCCTGGGATAATGACCTGAGCCAAAGGCAGATGCTTAACTGACTGAGCCACTCAGGCGCCCTTGTCATATCTTCTTTACCCACTCACTTATTGACAGACGCTTAGGTTGCTTCCATATCTTGGCTATTGTAAATAATGCTGCAATAAACATGGGGGTGCATATATCTTTTTAATTAGTGCTTTTTTTTGTTTGGGTAAATACCCAGTAGTGGAATTACTGGGTTGTATGGTACTTCTTTCTTTTTCTTTCTTTCTTTCTCTCTTTCTTTCTTTCTTTCTCTTTCTTTCTTTCTTTCTTTCTTTCTTTCTTTCTTTCTTTCTTTCT
>NW_027397063.1:147417277-147433129 GCF_003265705.2 Callorhinus ursinus
TCTTTCTTTCTTTCTTTCTTTCTTTCTTTCTTTCTTTCTTTCTTTCTTCCTTCCTTCCTTCCTTCCTTCCTTCCTTCCTTTTTCTTTCTTTCTTTCTTTCTTTCTTTCTTTCTTTCTTTCTTTCTTTCTTTTTCTTTCTTTCTTTTTTTAACTTTAAACAAATTTTTGTTACACAAAGGTTGTCACATACTTGGATATTTCTCTATTCCCCCCCCCCTCCTTTGTACACAATTATTCTTACTCTCCACAGAATGGCTGCTTCTGAGCTTCTCATCTGGTGATGGCAAGCACTAAAATCCTGATTTTAACAGAATAGTAGTAAAGATGCCTCAGTGATTTAAGTTGAAAGCAGTACATTGGTACATGGTTCTTGTACTCAGTTACCAGGAATGTATAAATATCTTTTTATTCAAAAGTACAAAATAAGTTATCTGCAAGCATGGACAATGACAGCAGCAAACCATTATATGTTGCCAATTGTAACTGATGATTACAATGATTTTCTTAAACATCAGCCAGCCTTTTCTTCAGTCATTTCTTTCAACTGACTTCTCAGAAATTATTGTTGAGGAGCTCTGCCTTGAGCTTCCTCTCACAGTTCATTAGTAATGGTTCAGCACTACTCTAGGAATTAGAACATGCCACTGCCCATACCACCTTCCATTCCACCTATTCTGCCCATTCCAGTGTCCTTCTCTTCTTTGGGAATTCTGGTGACTACAACTTCTGGTATAGTTAATAGAGAGGCCACTCCAGCAGCATCCAAGAAAGCAGTTCTTGCATCCTTAGTTGGATCAATGATTCCTTCTTCCATTATAGTCACAAAATCTTCAAGCATAGCATCATAACCAACTTCTAAGGAAGTTTGCATAATTTTCTCAACTATCTGTGATCCTTCAATAGCCTGCATTCTTAGCAATGGTCAGGTATTTTGAGTGTTCATCTAGTAATTTCTATACCAAATTTTTGGTCTTTAGCTGGAGTTACTGAGTCCAAGTCTGGAATGCACACTGAGGCAGGGCACAACCACTTCCCAGAACAATGCCTTCTTCAGTAGCAGCTCATGTAGCTTTGAGGGCATCTGTAACTCTCTTTCTTTTCATTCACATCAACACCACTTGTCCCAACAACCTTCAGCACAACTACTCCATCTGAGAGTTTTGCCAGGTGTTCATTCAGTTTTTCCCTTTCATGTTCACTAGTTGTGACATCTAACTTCTCTGTGATTTCTTGAAAACATTTTTCAATTTGAGCCTTGTCATCTTTTCCTTTCAAGAGCATGGCATCATCTCTGCTTACAAAGACCTCTCCAACTTTCCCTAAATCATGAAACTGAACGTCTGAAGATTTAGTCAATCCTTCTCCAAACACTGCATCACCAGTAGCAGTAGCCATGTTTTTAAGCTGGTTCTTTCTATTGTTGCCAAAACCTGGAGCTTTGACTGCTACAATCTGAAGACCAATTTTTAACCTATTCAAAACCAGTGTACTTAGAGCTTCTCCATCAACATCGTTAGCAGTTATGACTAAGGGCTTACACTGAACATAGGCAATTTCAAGAGCAGGTATAAGTAGGACACTAGAAATTTTCTTTTCACTCAGAAGAACATAGGTATCTTGGAGTTCACATTTCTGACCTTTTGATGTATTAATAAAGTATGAAGAAATATAACCTCAATCAAACATCATGTTTTTAATAATTTCTAATTCATCATTTAGTGTTTTTCTATCCTTTACTGTGATAATGCCCTCTCTTCCAACCATTTTCATTACTTCAGAAATGATGTTGCCAATTTCTTTGTTTCCATTTGCAGAAATAGTGGCAACCTGAGCAATTTCTTCAGGGGTTGTCACAGTTTTAGACTACTTCTTAGGTTCAGCAATTGTAGCATCAACAGCTATCACAGGACTAGCACCTTTGCTAATCTTCTTGAAGCCTTCCTTGGCAATAGACCATGCTAATACAGTAGCAGTAGTAATGCCATCCCCAGCCTCTTCATTTGTATTATTGGCAACATCTTGAACAAGTTTAGCACCAATATTTTTATATTTATCTTTTAAGTCAGTGAACTTTGCAATGGTTACACCATTTTTTGTTACTTTGGGACTTTCCCAATTCTGTTTAATAATCACTGTTCTTCCCTTTGCCCCATAGTACAGCTACAGTTGGCTAAAAGACTAAAGGGCTGCACTTGGCTAAAAGGTTTGCAATTTGATGCATTAAGGCTCAAATTTTGGCATGAGCCCAAGTGAGATATGGAGCCAGTGCCCTGGATACTGGCCTAATTTGGCAAAAGACTGTGGATAATCAAAGCATTTCCGAGTGGCAGCAGCAGAGTGTGCTGCTGGTGAGACAGGCAATAGGAGGTGAGTGAGGGATAGAATGCATGGTATATACAGCCAGAATTATATGGTATTTTTATTTTTAATTATCTTGAGGTACTCCCATATTGTTTTACACAGTGACTGCACCAATTTACATTCCCACCAACAGTGCATGAGGATACCTTTCTCTCCACATCCTCACCAACACTTGTTATTTCTTTTGGATACTAGTTATACTGACAGGTGTAAAGTGATACCTCATTGTAGTTTTGATTTGCATTTCCCTAATGATTAGTGATGTTGAGCATCTTTTCATATGTCTGTTGGCCAACTATATGACTTCTTTGGGAAAGTGTCTATTCAGGTCCTCTGTTCATTTTTAGTCAGATTATTTGTGGGTTTTTTGTGTTGAGTTACATAAGTTCTTTATATATTTTGGATATTAACTCCTTATCAGATATATCACTTGCAAATATCTTTTCCCATTCTGTTGGTTGCTTTTTTGTTTCATTGATGGTTTTCTTTACCGTGCAATATCTTCTTATTTTGGCATACTCCCAATAGTTTATTTTTTCCAGACAGAAACTCTTTACCACTTAAACAATAATTCCCTATTCCTTCCTCTCCCCTGCCCGTAGTAACCTCTATTATACTTTCTGTCTCTGTAAGTTCGTCTATTCTAGTTATCTCATATAAGTGTAATATATTTTCCCTTTTGTATCTGACTTTAAGACTAATATTCCATTTATGTATGTACCACATTGTTTATCCATGCATCTTATGATGGACATTTGAGTTTTTCCATCTTTTGGCTATTGTGAATAATGCTGAAATAAACACTGGCATACAAGTATCTGTTTGAGTTCCTGCTTTCAATTCTTTGGGGTATATACCTAGAAATGGAATTGCTGTATTATGTGGTAAATCTATTTAACATTTTGAAGAACCACCAAAATATTTTCCACAGAAGCTGTACCACTTTACATTCCCACCAGCAATGTACAGTGTCTAATTTTTCCATATCCTGAAAAACACTTGTTATTTTCTTTTGTTTGTTTGTTTATAGTAGGTATGTTCATTTATAATAGGTGTGAAGTGGTATCTCATTATGATTTTAATTTCCATTTCTCTAATAACTAGGGATGTTGAACATCTTTTTATGTGCTTATTGGTCATTTATATATCTTCTTTTTTTCTTTCAAATATTTTATTTATTTATTTGAGAGAGAGAGTGAGCAAGAGAGAGGGGGAGAGCATGGGGGGGAGGCAGAGGGAGAAGCAGACTCCCCACTGAGCAGGGAACCTGATGTGGGGCTCTATCCCAGGACCCTGAGACTATGACCTGAGCAGAAGGCAGACACTTGACCAACTAAACCACCCAGGCACCCCTGTATGTCTTCTTTAAAGAAATGTCTATCCAAGTACTTTACCAATTTCTGAATTGGGTCATTTGTTTTTATGTCGTTGAGTTGTAGGAGTTCTTTATATAATCCCTTATCACATATATGATTTGCAAATATATTCTTCCACTCTGTATGTTGTATCTCCACTCTCTTGATAGTGTCCTATAATGAGCAAAAGTTTTTAATTTTGGTGAATTTACCTATCTTTCTTTTGTTACTTATGCTTTTGGTGTTATAACCAAAAAATCGTTGTCAAATCCAATGTTCCGAAACCATATGCTTTTTATTAGGAAAAAGAAATGAATCTTATCAATTTCCATCAACAACAACAAACTTTAAAATATACATGAATGTTCCAATTCTGTGATATAAGAAGATTGAAATTTAAGGAGGAAAAAAGATATATCAGTCAAATATTAATTTTTTAAAAAGCAAGAGTAGCTATATTAATAATAGACAAGATGAACTTCAGAGCAAAGAAAATTACCAGAGACAAAGAGGATGACATTATGTGATGACAAAAAGATCAATCTACAGGAAGACATAATAATCTTAAATGTGTATGCACCAAACCACAGAGTCTCAAAATATATGAAATAAAAGCTAATAGAGTTTAAAGGAGAAATAGATAAATTTGCAATTATAATTGGAGACTTCAATATCCCATTCTCAGTAATGGATAGAATTACTAGACAGAAATTCATTAAGGATATAGAAGAATTTAGCAACATCATCAACCTATGGGATCTAATTGAAATTTATAGAACGCTCTACTCAACAATAGCAGAATACACATTTTTTTCAAGAGCCCATGGAATATTTACCAAGATAGAACATATCTTGGTTCATAATACAAACTTCAACAAACAAAAAAAATGGAATCATACAGAGTTTATTCTCTGGCCATAATATAATCAAATGGAAATCAATAACAGAAAGGTAATGGAAAAATCTCCAAACACTTGGAAATTAAACATCATGCTTCTAAATAAGTCATGGATCAGAGGAATTCTCAAAAAAATTAATATCATAGAACTAAATGAGAATGAAAAAACAACATGTCACACACTGTGAGACATAGTTAAAGCAGTGTCAAGAGGGAAATTAATAGCAGTAAATGCTTGAGGAACCACCAAAATATTTTCCACAGAAGCTGCAAATAAGAAAGGTGTCAAACCAATAATGTAATTTATTATCTCAGAAAGCTAGAAAATTAAAGCAAAATAAATTCAAAGAAAGTAGTAGGAGAGGAAAAATTAAGATAGGAATAAAAATGAATAAAATTGAAAATAATAACACAATTGAGAAAGATCAGTGAAACAGAAAGCTGATTCTTCAACAAAATCAATAAAATTGATAACCCCCAGCAAAACTGACAAAAATAAAAATGGAGAAGATATTAATCACCTACATCATGAATGAAATTAGGTATATCACTACAAATATTGCAATCATTTAAAAAAGAAGAGAATACTATGAATAGCTTCATGCTCAATTTTCTAGAAGAAATTTGAAAGCTTAGAAGAAATGAATCAAATAACTGAAAACCATAAACTGCCAAAATGCAGCCAAGATCATCTGAATTGTTATATAACCATTAAAGAAATTAAATTCATCAACAAAAACTTATTTAAAACTTTCCAGGCCCAAATGGTTTCACTAAAGAATTCTATAAAATATTGAAAGAAGAATTAATACCAATTTTGTACAATCTGTTCCAGAAAATAAAAGAGGAGAGAGCAATTCTCAATTCATTTTATGAGGCTAATACCAAAACCTAATAAAGGCAGTAAAAAAAAGAAAAGTTTATGTCAATATCCCTCATGAACTTAGATGCAAAAATATTCAACAAAATATTAGCAAGCTGAATTTAAGTATGTCTAGAAAGAATTATGCAGCATGATCAAGTGGGATTTATTCCACATGTGCAAATCTGGTACAACATTCAAAAATCAATCTGTGATATCAATTCATAATATTATAATCATATCAATTGGTGCAAAAAAGGCATTTGACACAATCCAACACCTATTAATTATGAAAACTCTAAGCAACTTAGGAATAGAGGAGAATTACCTCAACCTGATAAAAAGCCTTTGCAAAACCTTACAGCTAATAACATACCTAAAGGTGGAAGACTGAGTGCTTTCCCCATAAGAGCAGGAATAAAACAAAAATTCTGTTCTCACCACTCTTATCCAACTCTAGCAACTGAAATAAGACAAGGGGAAGAAAAGGCACACAGATTGGAAAGGAAGAAATAAAACTGGTCCTCTTTGCAAATAACTGTATATAGAAAATGCCTAGACCGGGAGCCTGGGTGGCTCAGTTGGTTAAGCAACTGCCTTCGGCTCAGGTCATGATCCTGGAGTCCCGGGATCGAGTCCCGCATCGGGCTCCCTGCTCAGCAGGGAGTCTGCTCCTCCTCGTGCTCTCTCTACCTATCTCATTCTCTCTCTCAAAATAAATAAATAAAATCTTTAAAAAAAAAGAAAAAAAAAGAAAATGCCTAGACCACCAAAAAATTGCTGGAGTTGATAAAGGAATTCAGCAAATTTGCAGGATATAAAATCAATGCACAGAAGTCGGTTGTATTTCTATGTACTAACAATGAAGCAGAAGAAAGAAAATCAAGAAATCTATCTGATTTACAACTGTACCAAAAACCATAAGATACCTAGGAATAAACCTAACCAAAGAAGTAAAGGAGCTGTACTCTGAAAACTATAGAACACTTATGAAAGAAATTGAGGAACACAAAGAAATGGAAAAACATTCCATGCTCATGGATTGGAAGAACAAATATTATTAACATGTCTATGCTACCCAAAGCAATCTACACATTCAAAGCAATCCCTATCAAAATACCATCAACATTTTTCACAGAGCTGGAACAAAAAATCCTAAAATTTGTATGGAACCAGATAAGACCTCGCATAGCCAAAGGAATGTTGAAAAAGAAAACCAAAGCTGAAGGCATTACAATTCCAGATTTCAAGCTCTATTACAAAGCTGTAATCATAAAGACAGTATCGTACTCACACAAAAACAGAAACACAGATCAATGGAACAGAGTAGAGAACCCAGAAATGGACCCACAACTCTATGGTCAACTAACCTTTGACAAAGCAGGAAAGAATATCCAATAGAAAAAAGACAGTCTTTTCAACAAATCGTGTTGGGAAAACTGGACAGTAACATGCAGAAGAATGAAAACTGGACCACTTTCTTACACCATACACAAAAATAAACTCAAAATGGATGAAAGATCTAAATGTGAGAAAGGAAACCATCAAACTCCTAGAGGAGAACACAGGCAGCAACTTCTTTGACTTCAGCCACAACAACTGCTTGCTAGTCAAATCTCCAAAAGCAAAGGAAACAGTAGCAAAAATGAACATTGGGACTTCATCAGGATAAAAAGCTTTTGCACAGCAAAGGAAACAATCAACAAAACTAAAAGGCAACCTACAGAGTGGGAGAAGATATTTGCAAATTACATATCAGATAAAGGGCTAGTATCCAAAACCAATGAAGAACTTATCAAACTCAACACCCAAAGAACAAATAATCCAATCAAGAAATGGGCAGAAGACATGAACAGACATTTCTCCAAAGAAAACATACCAATGGCCAACAGACATATGAAAAAAATGCTCAACATCACACAGCATCAGAGAAATACAAATCAAAACTATGATGAGATACCACCTCATACCTGTCAGAAGGGCTAAAATTAACAAGTCAGGAAACAACAGATGTTGGCGAAGATGCAGAGAAAGGGGAACCCTCTTGCACTGTTGGTGGGAATGCAAACTGGTGCAGGGACTGGAAAAGAGCATGAAGGTTCCTTAAAAAGGTAAAAATAAATGTGGTGCCTGGGTTATTCAGTTAGTTAAGCATCTGACTTCAGCTCAGATCATGATCTCAGGGTCCTGGGTTCAAGCCCCATGCCAGCAGGGAGTCCCTCTCCCTCTGCCACCCCTCCTCCACTGCTCACACTTTCTGTCTCTCTCTCAAATAAATAAAATCTTTTTTTAAAAAGGTAAAAATAGAACTACCTACAACCCAGCAATTACACTACTAGGTATTTATTCAAAGGATAAAAACATAGTGATTCAAATGGGCACGTGCACCCCAGTATTTATAGCAGCAATGTCCACAATAGCCAAAATATGGAGAGAGCCCTGAGATCCACCGACAGATGAATGGATAAAGAAGATGTGGTGTGTGTATATATACAATGGAATATTACTCAGCCATCAAACAGAATGAAATCTTGCCATTTGCAACAACATGGATGGAACTAGAAGGTATTAAGCTAAGCGAAATAAGTCAGTAAGAACAAGGACAAATACCATATGATTTTACTCATATGTAGAACTTAAGAAACAAAACAGATGAGCATAGGGGGAGGAAAGGAAAAATAAAATAAGTGGAAAACCGAGAGGGAGGTAAACCATAAGAGACTCTTAACTATAGGAAACAGATTTGAGGGTTGCTGGAGGGGAGGTGGGGGGGTGGAGTAGTTGGGTGTTGGGCAATAAGGAGGGCACTTGATATAATGAGCATGGGATGTTATATGCAACTGATGAATCACTAAATTCTACCCTTAAAACTAATAATACAGTATATGTTAACTAAATTGAATTTAAATTAAAAAAAAGAAAATGCCTAGAACTGATAAGTGAATTCAGCAAGGTTACATGACACAAGATCAACACATCAATATTAAATTTCATTTCTATATATTAATAATTATGATGTGGAAATCAAAATCGAAAGTATAATATCACTTAAAATTTATCCAAAGAAAATGAAAACTTTAGGTATAAATCTAACAGAACACAAATAGGATCTGTATGCTGAAAATTGCAAAATGCTAATGAAAGAAATC
This sequence comes from Callorhinus ursinus, assembly GCF_003265705.2. Classification (NCBI taxonomy): domain Eukaryota; kingdom Metazoa; phylum Chordata; class Mammalia; order Carnivora; family Otariidae; genus Callorhinus; species Callorhinus ursinus. Next base: position 147,425,903 of record NW_027397063.1, read on the forward strand.
AAAGAAGACCTAAATACAAGAAAAGATATACCATGTCCATGGATTAGAAGATTCAACATAGAAAAGATGTCAGCTTTTCTGACAAATTGATCTATAGACTTAATGCAATTCCTATCAAAATCACACCAAGTTTTTTTGTAAATATAGAAAGTCCATTGTAAAATTTATATGGAAAACCACAAGACCCAAAATAGCTAAAATAATCTTGTAAAAAGAAGAATAAAGTGAAAGGAATCACGCTACTTGATATTAGAGCTTACTATAGTTTATTATAGCTACAGTAATTAAGACAGTTTGGTATTGATAAAGGGATAGACACCTAAATCAATGGGACTAAATAGAAAACACAGAAACAGGCATGCACAAGTATGCCAACTGACTTTTTATAAATGCGCAAAAGCAACTCAATGGAGTAAAGATAGCTTTTTCAACAAATGATGCTAGAACAACTTTGTATCCATAGGCAAAAAAAATTCACCTCACACCTACACATCATACCTTATAGAATAATTAACTCAAAATGGACACAGGCTTAAATTTAAAAAAATGTAAAACTATAAAATTCACTTTAAAAATTGGACAAAAATCTTCATAATTTAGGGCTAGGGAAAATCCTTAGACTTGATACCAAAAGCAAGATCCATAAAATGAAAGATTGAGAAATTGGATCTTATAAAAATTTGAAATTTTTGCTCTGCAAAAGTTTGTGTGAAGAGGATGAAAAGACAAGCTACAGACTGGGACAAAATATTTGCAAGCCATATATCTGGAAAAGGGCTTTTTCTAGAATATATAAAGAACTCTCAGAAGAGTGATGATAATAAGTGGCAGAATAGGAGATCCCAGAACTTATCCTCTTATTCAAATACCAATTTAACAACCATCCATGCACAAAAAAAGCTTATGAGAGTTCAAAAATTCAGGTCAGTGATTACAGCACACTAGTGAAGCACAGAAATGAGAAAAGAGTCATTGAAAAGGTTAAGAAAACAGTTTCACTTTATTTGCATTAGCTTTCCCCCAAGCCAACACAGTGCAGTGCCATGAGAGATCCCTTTAGCCAATGAGTTCTCTTGTGGGGGAAAGAAAGAGCAAGCCCACCCACAGATTCCAGCACTGGGTCCACTCATGGTCCCTGCCAAGTGGCCTGCCCACAATCTGTGGCTGGGCTGATTGGGAAGGGCTTTTCCTGACAAAGCAGGTTATAAAGACTGAAGACATGATTGTTTCTTCAAATACTCAGAGACCAATGCAAGGCTACAAGAATCATGAAGAATTGGGGAAATATGACACCACCAAAGCCCCCAGCAACCAGCTCTAAATAAATGGAGATCTATGAACTGCCTGACAAAGAATTCAAAATAACCATCTTAAAGAAGCTCAGTGAGCTTCAAGATAACACTGATAGACAACTAAATGAAATGATGGAAACAATATATGGACAAAACAAATAGTCCAACAAAGACGTAGAAACCATAATATAAAGGAACCAAACAAATTCTGAAGCTGAAGAATACAATGACTAAATTGAAATAACTTTTAGAGCATTTCAACAACAGACTTCACCAAGCAGAAGAAAGAATCAGTGAACTTAAAGAGAGGTCATTTGAAGTTATCCAGTCCAAAGAAAAAATAAGGGAAAAGAGCATGAAAAGAGTGAAGAAAGCTTGTGAGACTTATGAAAAAACATAAGTAAACCAAAATACATTATGTAAGCACCAGGAGAAGAGAAAAAAGGGGAGGACAGAATGCTAATTTAATGTAATAATGACTAAAAACTTCCCAAATCTGTGAAGGGAAATAACCAGATTCATGAAGTCCAAGTGACCACAAAGATATTGACTCTAAAGATGTCTAACACCAAGACACATTATACTTAAATTGTCCGACGTCAAAGTTAAAGACAGAATATTTAGAGCGACAAAAGAAAAGTGACTTGTCACATACAAGGGAACCCCCATAAGACTATCAATGAATTCCCCAGAACAAACCTGTAGACTGGGGAAAAGTGGGATAATAAATGCAAAGTCCTGAAGGAAAAAATTGCCAACCAAGAATGTTATATCCAGCAAAACTGTCCTTTAAAAAATGAAGGCGAAGGAGGATTTAAGATGGTGGAGTTGTAGGGGAACCCTATGCTTGCCTTGTCCCTTGAACACAGCTAGATAAATATCAAATCATCCTGAACACCCAAGAAATCAGTCTGCGGACTGAGAAAACAAAATGCACAACTAGAGGGAAGAAAGAAGCCACATCAAAAGTAGGAGGTGTGGATGCATGATTTGGGGGAGAAAAGAATCATGGGAGGGGAGAGAACCCTAATCACAGAAAGAGGAGAGAGAGAGAGTATAGTGTACAGGGGATTGCACAAGAAAAACACTTCCCCAAATCCACTGGCTGGGAAAATGAAAGGGGCTGATTATTGTGAGTTTTAACAACCAGAGGAGTTCAAAGACTGAAGTTTTAGAGCCTGCACAGTGACTGGGTGGAGGCTGGCATGCAGTGATGCTCCTGTGGAGGAGGGGAGAGGCACAGAAGCAGACAGCGTGCTCTGAGAATCCCCTGGGTCAAATGGGGAAGGACAATTCTCTTCCTGGGATGGCATTTGGAAAAGGTGGCACTGCCTCTCAGGGGACAAAAGAGTTGGTATGTGCCATTGTGCTACCTTGTTCATTAGCATACGGGCAGAGACACCTACTGAGGGCAACTAACCTGGATGCTGGCTTTTTTTTTTTTTACCGAAGAGGTAAAAGATCTGTACTCTGAAAACTATAGAAATATAGTTTCAATTTCTTTCATATACACTTATGAAAGAAATTGCAGAGTATGCAAAGAAATGGAAAAACGTGTGCTTATGGATTGGAAGAACAAATATTGTTAAAATGTCTATATTACTATAAAGTAATCTGCACATTTAATGCAACCCCTATTAAAATACCACCAGCATTTTCCACAGAGCTGGGAAAAATTCCTAAAATTTGCATGGAACCAGATAAGACCCGGAATAGGCAAAGCAATCTGAAAAAGAAAAGCTGGAGGCATCACAATTCCAGATTTCAAGCTCTATCACAAAGCTGTAATCTTCAAGACAGTATGGCACTTACACAAAAACAGACACATAGATTAATGGAACAAAAGAGAGAACCCAGAAATGGACCCATAACTCTATGGTCAACTAATCTTCAATAAAACAGGAAAGAATATCCAATGGAAAAAGACACTCTCTTTAACAAATCGTATTGGGAAAACTGGACAGCAGCATATAGAAGAATGAAGCTGGACCACTTTCTTACACCATACACAAAAATAAACTCAAAATGGATGAAAGACCTAAAGGTGAGAAAGGAAACCATTAAAATCCTAGAGGAGAACACAGGCAGCAACCTCTTTGACCTCAACAGCAGCAACATCTTGCTAGACACATCTCCAAAGGAAAGAGAAACAAAAGAAAAAATGAACTATTGGGACTTCAAGATAAAAAGCTTTTGCACAGCAAAGGAAACAGTCAACAAAACTAAAAGGCAATCTATGGAATGGGAGAAGATATTTGCAAATGACATATCTGGTAAGGGATTAGTCCAAAATCTATTATAAACCTATCAAACTCAACACCCGAAATACAGATAGTCTAGCTAAAAAATGGGCTGAAGACATGAATGGACAATTTTCCAAAGATATCCAGATGGCTAACAGACACATGAAAAGATGCTCAACATCACTCATCATCAGGGAAATACAAATTAAAACTATGATGCAATACTACCTCACATTTGTCAGAGTGGCTAAAAACAACACAGTAAACAACAAATGTTGGCGAGGATATAGAGAAAGGGGAACCCTCTTACACTGTTGGTGGGAATGCAAACTTGTTCAGCCACTCTGAAAAACACTATGGAGGTTTTTCAGAAAGTTAAAAATAGAACCACTCTATGCTCCAGCAATTGCAATACTAGGTATTTACCCAAAAGATACAAAAATACTGATTCACAGGGGCACATGCACCAATGTTTATAGCAGCATTATCAAAAATAGCCAAATTATGGAAAGAATCCAAATGTCCATCGACTGATGAATGGATAAAGAAGATGTGGTATATGTATATGATGGAATACTACTCAGCCATCAAAAATAATGTAATCTTGCCATTTGCAATGATGTGGATAGAACTAGAGCGTATTATGTTAAGCAAAATAAGTCAGTCACAGAAAGACAAATACCATATGATTTTACTCTTGTGGAATTTAAGAAAGAAAACAGAGGGAGAAAAAGGGAAGGAGGCAAACCATAAAGACTCTTAATGGTAGCACAGAAACTGAGGGTTGATTGAGTGAAGGTGGGTAGGGGATGGCCTAAATGGGTGATGGGTACTAAGGAGGGCACTTGTGATGAGCGCTGGGTGCATATGTAAGTGACGAATCACTAAATTCTACTCCTGAAACCAATATTCCACTATATATTATTTAGTTAGAAATTAAATAAAAACTTGAAGTAAATAAATAAATAACAAGAAATTAAAATAGAAGAGAGATAAAGCCTTTCCCAGATCAATAAAACTGAAAGAATTCATCATTAGGTAAGCTGAAATAAAAGAATGCTAAACAGCAACATGAAAGCATATGAGAGTATAAATTTCAGTGGTAAAGGTAAAGATAATGATGGTGCATAAGTCACTTTTAATCTTAGATTAGCTAAGTTAAAAGACAAAAGCCTTAAGAATAACTATAACCACAGAAATTTATAAATGGATATACAATGAAAAATAAGTAAATTCTGATATAAATAAAATAAAGAAGGGGTTAGTAAAAGTGTAGTTTTTAATGCAATTGAATTTAAGTTGTTATTAGCTGAAATAGACTGGTATAATAAGAAATTTTATTCAATCCTCGTGGCAATTACAATGGAAAAACCTAGGGGAATTTAAAAAATGAAGAGAAAAGAATCAAAGTACATCACTACAAAACAAAAAAACAAAAACAAAAAAATAACCAAACACATGTCAAATCACAAAGACAGCAAGAAAGGAAGAGAGGAACAATGGACTACAAAACAGACCAAAAAAAAAAAAATGAACAAAATGACAATAATAAGTCTTCATCTATAAATAATTACTTTAAGTGTAAATGGATTAAACTCACCAATCAAAAGATATAGAGTGGCTGAATGGATAAAACACAAAATCCAACTATATGCTGTTTATACAAGATTTGCCTTAGATTTGAGAACATACATAGGCTGAAAGTGAAGTGATGGAAAATGATATTCTCGCAAATGATAACCAAAAGGGAGCAAGGGTGTCTATACTTATATCAGATAGAAAAAGACTTTATGTCAAAAACTGTCATAAAAGACAAGTTCATTACATAACGATACAAGGATAAATTCTACAGGAATATATAACAATTATAAGTATATATGCACCCAATATCAGAGCACTTTAAATATATAAATCAAATATTGGCAGATCTGAAGGAATAATTAGATAACAATATAACTATATTAGGAAACCTCAATTTCCCACTTTCAATAATGTATAGGTCATCCAGACAGAAAATCAATAAGGAAACAGCTGACTTGGACAAAATATAGACTAAATGAACCTAACATCCATTTACAAAACATTCTTCCCAATAGCAGCAGAATATACGTTCTTTTCAAATGCACACAGAACATTCTCCAAGATAGGTCACATGATAGGTCATAAAACAAGTCTTAACAAATTTAAGAAAATTGAAATCACTCTAAGTACTGTTGAGCACAATGGAATAAAACTAGAAATCAATAACAAACAGAAAACAGGAAAAGTCATATTTACATGGAAATTAAACAATACAGTATTGAACAATCATTGGGTCAAAGAAGAAATCAAAAGGGAATTTTAAAAATATGTCAGACAGAGAGGGAAATATGATGGCAGAAGAATAGGGGACCTCATTTCATCTCATCACTTGAATTTAGCTAGATACCTATCAAATAATTCTGAACAACTATGAATTAAACCTGAGATGTAAGAAAAGAATTGCTAGAATTCTACATATAGAAAACTGACCACTTTTTGCAAGGTAGGAGGTGTGGAGAAGTTAATCTGAGGGGATATATTGGAAGATAAACGGTGGGGTGAAGGGGACTCCATAAGTTGACTACCAGACAGTGATATAGCCCCAGAGTGCAAAATCAGAACTTTTAGAAGGCTGCTTCAGTGAGAGACATCCCTGCCTGAAAGGCGCTCAGGTGACAAAGTGGGGTGGAATCCTTGGTGGGACAGTGTGGTCCCAGGATCCCCTGGGCCACAGAAGGAAGGTGGGATGCTTGAGCCAGAAGAGTTCTCAAGCATTGGCGCAGGAAACTGGCTATGGTCAGCAAGCCTGGGAGTGGGCTCTGATCTCGGTTTGCCATAAACCACAAAATACGGCAGGATGGGGTGACCTCTCTCTGTAGGGGGGCCCTGCAAAGGGCAGAAACGGGACAACCCTCCACTTTCCCCCAGGAGGGGTGGGGTGGGTGCGTGCAGGACCAGGTGACCACTTTCCCTGCAGGGGTCCTGCAAGTGACTGGCCCCTGGTGACCCTCCTCCCTCCCTTGGGAAGATCGGTGCAGGTGCTCACTGCAGGAGTTTGCAGAGTTTGGTGCACACAAAAGTGAAGAATCCCTTTCCCTGAGGGTTTACTGAAGAGAGGGGGCTGCAATCTTTCAGCTCCTAGGCTGGAGATCTCGTGGGCCATTTTTATTTTCATCCTCTAAAGCAGATCGGAAAACCTTCAGGGAACAAAAGCCACATAGAGCAACCTGAAGCAGCTTACACTGAGCCCAGCCCCCTAGCAAGGGGTGGTGCAACTCCCCCAGGCAAAGACACCTGAGAGCAGTGCAGCAAGCCCCTCCCCCAGAAGACCAGCTGGAACATCAGGTGAGTACCAAGTTTATGGAGCACACAGAACTGCAAAACTTCAGTGCTAGGGGAAAATAGTATATAAAATTTGAGGCTTTTTCTCATGATTCTTTTATCTTTCAGTTTAAAATTTTCCTTTTCTTTTTTTTTCTTTTTTTTCATTTTCAACTAGTTTCTTATTTTATCAACTCTGTTTTTAAGTGTTTTTTTAACTTTTATTTTTACATTTACATTTTATAGATATATTCTTCTTTGTTTAATTCCTTTCACTGTATTCAATTTTATTTTTGTATGTGTGTGTGTGTGTATATATATATATATATATATATATATATATATATATA